>NC_136912.1:36972956-37229681 GCF_949606895.1 Notothenia rossii | reverse complement strand
TCCCTCTCTCTTGAATTCTTTCTCTCTGTTTATCTCCATACATCTCTTCCTTTCCCCTCTCTCTGTCTCTTTCTACATCTCACAGTGCCTGCTCCCCTTCTACATCTGTCTCCTCTCTCCCCGTGGAGTGTATTTTCCCACCCACACCTTTTTTCCTCTATTGAGGTTTCTCTTGCTGCTGTTGACTTAAACACATGGTCGAGCTTGTTTTCTCACTCCGTGTCTTCCTCCCACTCTGCTTCCATTTTCCCCTCCCTCTTCTGTCTCTCTCTCTCCGGCTCACTCTTGTTTGTCCCTATAGCCAGTGTTTGTTTACACATCTATTTCTCCCTCTAGGTCGGCCCACGACAGTCCACTCCTTCAAAAATGATTTCCCCTATACATCCCCTCCCTCCCGCCTTCTTCTTTTCATCTCCTCAGGGTGTCTGTTTGCTTCCTTACTTTATCAAAAGGTTTTCCTCCACCCACCCCTCACCCGCTTCCCTTCCTCCCTCTTAACCACTCCTCAATTGCTCTTGTTTTGTGGAAATGATAAGGCGGCGAAAAGAAGGGTCTCTGGTCACCACCGAGATAATTGACTCTTTACGGCTCAGTTTTGTGTGGATAGAGCACCGTTCAGTCCTAATGCTATGTCCGCTATGTCTAGCTGGGGTACATAGCGGAGCATTTAGCAGCGTAAGCTTCACTGCCATTTAAAAGAGGGCAGAAATAACTACTCTATATGTTTGAATGGTCTTGCAGGCGCATTCAAAGAGATGTCATGTTTTATGAAGAAGTTGGCAAAAAAAAAGAAACACTCTAGACTGGTTCAACCAGACTGACAATTGAAAGATCAGAAAGAGAAGCATCCAAAAGTGTTCATCTAGATTTATTTACCTTAATTAATCAATAGCGTGTTGGGTCCCTTCTAAATGGCTGAAGCCAGTTGCCTACATTGTCTAACAGTAAACGTTTTCTGACCATTAGCACCTAGGTCTTGGTGAGAAGCAACTCGGTCATGGCAGTTGTTGTGACGTGAGAGGACGCTGGCGTTGCTTGTTCGCCGCTTCTCCGTCTGCGTTTTAACTTTTCTTGCCTTGTAAAAAGTGTTCGTTTTGACTGCTGGATCATATATAGCCTACTGTTCTGTCACAACTGTGTGATGATCGCGTTGTTCAGTTTTTTCATCTGGCTAATCACCATTTCTGTGGATCAGCTGTCTGGGGCTAGGTACCTGTCAGCTGTTAGCATCGACAGCCGCCGAATCCCGTTTTCCCCTGGGTTTTTCGCTCGGACTTCCACCTCTCTCGCCACCTGGATTATCCCTAAACCGGATTGACTGTTGCGTTGAGGGCCGAACTGTCCGTGAGTTAGCTCCGATCATTGCACCACGGAGTGCTGTTGCCCGAGGCTCGGTCGCTAGCCGGTTAGCTGCTGTGGATATGGTGCTTCAATACTCTGCTCTCCAACTTCGGAGTTTTTTCAGCTCTACTGCACCAGTCTGCCTGGATGCCATCAGATCATCAGGACTCTTGCAGCGCCCCCGCTACATACACAGGTCATCCCGCTACAAATTTATTCACACAAATTCTAGTATTCCTGTGGTACAATCGGCTCAGCATTTCCGTGTTGCTTGTCGACGTCATCTAAACACACGTCACTTGTGCACCAGCTGTTTGAATCCCCTGGCCTGCTCTGACAGTAGCACTCCTCCTGTCTCCTCTGCAGCCACCTTCATGCTGCTCAATACCCGCTCCCTCAACAATAAAGCACTACTCATCCATGACATCATTATTGATAGGAAACTTGATTTCTTATGTTTAACGGAGACATGGCAGAACCAGCAGGATTTCTTCGCTCTCAACCAAGCTACTCCCCCAGGCTACGTTTACCTCCATAAACCTCGCTCCACGGGCCGCTGCGGCGGGCTGGCTGTCATCCACCGAGCAGGCATCCGGGTCAGGGAGATTCCCTCTCCCAATATCACATAATTTGAGTGTATTACATTCTCACTCTCCGGATCACCTCTACTCCAGGTTGCCCTGATTTACCGCCCCCCCAAAGCTTCCACCACCTTCATGTCCGAGCTGAGTGAGCTTCTGTCCTCTCTCTGCTCTAAATCACCTTCCACCTATCTGCTGGGAGATTTTAACATCCATGTCGACTCCACCAGCTGTAGCTTTGCCACAGAATTTCTGTCACTTCTGGACTGCCTCAACATAACACAGCATGTCCAGGGCCCCACCCACTCCAAAGGTCACACGCTGGATCTAGTCTGCTCCACTGGTGCCCCCCCCTCTCACCTGCAGCGCCTAGACCTGGCAGTATCAGACCACCATGCCATCATCTTCACCATCCCCATCCCCCTGCCCAGGCAGCGCCCCAGGCGCACAATCACCTTCAGAGACACCAAATCAGTGAGTGCATCAGCCCTATCAGACCTCCTCATAACCCACATGGCCCCGGCTCTCTCCGACACTTCGCCGGACGTGTTGGTGGCCCGCTACAACACTGCCCTCTCACTCAGCGTGGACTCTCTGGCTCCCCTCAGAAAGCCGGACGGTGTCTTTTCTCCGCCCGGCACCATGGTTCACCTCTGATCTTCGCACAATGAAGCAAACTGGTCGTCGGCTGGAGCGGCTTTCCAGACGAACTGGCCTCACCGTCCACCGTATGGCCTTGGTGGACCATGTGAGGTCCTACGAGGAGGCTCTCTCCAAGACCAAGACCGCCTACTACTCCTCCCTCATCACCTCACAACAAAATCACCCCAGATCCTTGTTCTCCACCATCAACCGACTGCTCCGCCCCCTCCCTGCCACGTACACTGCTGAAGCTCCTGACCTCTGCTCCAAATTCCTCAACTTTTTTCAGGCTAAGGTGATCTCCATTCATCAACAACTCCTGGTGCCCGCCCCCTCCCCCTCTCTGCACTGGCCCCTGACACAGAAATGCACACTCCCAGCTCAACCCCGCAATCCCCAATACTCTCTCCTCCTTCTCCCCAGTGGATGTTCCACTGGTCTCGAAGCTGGTGACCAATGCTAAGGCCTCCACCTGCTCCCTTGACCCCATGCCCACAGTGCTGGTCAAGGCCTGCCTTCCCACCCTCTGCCCCATCATAACAGACATCATCAACTCCTCTCTGTCATCTGGAATAGTTCCCTCCTGCTTCAAAAACCGCCTCCATCACTCCCATCCTCAAGAAGCCTGGTCTGGACCCTGAGGAGCTGAACAACTACCGACCGATCTCCAACCTTCCTTTCCTTAGTAAAACCTTGGAAAGAGCAGTCGTCGCCCAGCTTCATCAACATCTGTCCAACCATGAGCTCTACAAACCCCTACAGTCAGCCTACAGACCACATCACAGCACAGAGACCGCCCTCCTCAAGATCACTAATGACCTCCTTCTCGCTGCTGACTCCGGACAAATCAGTATTCTCATCCTCCTTGACCCCTCTGCGGCCTTTGACACCGTTTCTCATACAGTCCTCCTGAAATGCCTCTCCGACAACCTTGGCATCACTGGCACAGCTCTGTCATGGTTTCAGTCCTATCTCTCAACCAGGTCTCAGTTTGTCAGCATCAGCGGCTCATCCTCCCCCCGCGGCCCCAGTCAACCATGGTGTCCCCCAAGGCTCCGTGCTTGGTCCCCTACTTTTCACCATTTACATGCTCCCCCCTTGGCCAGATCATACGTCACTTTGGTCTCAATTTCCACTGCTACGCTGCTCTATCTCAGCACCTCACCATCTGCCCAGCTCCCTCCACAGTCTCTGGTCAATTGTCTCCATGCATAAAAACCTGGATGATAATAAATCTACTCAAACTCAACAGTAAGAAGACTGAGCTTATGGTTGTGGCCCCCAAGGCACTGCTCCGAAGGTTGGGGATCTCCTCCTCCACATTGACGGCTGTTCCATCTCCCCGTCTCCCGAAGTCCGTAACCTGGGTGTCATCCTTGACTCCACTCTCTCATTTCAGTCACATATCAAATCCGTCACCAAGAGGGCCTTCTATCACCTCAGGAACATCTCCCGTCTACGACCATCACTCTCCGATTCCGTGGCCGAGACCCTCATCCATGCATTCGTCTCCTCCCGGTTGGACTACTGCAACGGAGTCCTGTTCGGGGTTCCCAGTAAAGCCCTGGACAGGCTCCAGTATGTGCAGAACTCGGCTGCCAGGGTGCTCACTCACACCAAGCCCTGGCAGCACATCACCCCCCCACCCTCACCCACCTCCACTGGCTCCCAGTCAAGCACCGTATCACGTATAAACTCCTTCTTCTGACCTACAAATCCCTCCATGCCCTCGCCCCCCAATACCTGTCTGACCTTCTCCGCCACCACACTCCATCCCGGAAGCTACGATCGTCTGGACAGGATCTCCTCTCTACCCCCCGCACCAGGTTGCGGACTTTCGGTGAGAGAGCTTTCAGTGTAGCATCCCCCACTATCTGGAACTCTCTCCCCCCCGAAATCCGCAGCGCCCCAACCCTGGACATTTTCAAAAAAACCCTCAAAACGCACCTTTTCACCAAGGCTTTCCCCACTATATAGTTAGTTTGATAGGTTTATTTTTCCGCTACTTGCCCCCCCCCCCTAACCTGTCTGCCTCTTTCCCCCCCCCCCCCCCCCCCCCCCCCCCCCTACCCAACTTGTAAAGCGACCTTGGGTTTCGTGAAAGGCGCTATATAAATTATTATTATTATTATTATTGATTGTGACGTTTTAGGTTCTCTATAGGCGCTTTCACACCGGAGTACTTTTCCCAGTATAGTTCCGACATTGTTCCGAAAATGTACGTTCACACCAAAGAAATCCGGAACTAGAACTTAGTTCATGAGAACCTTTTCACCCCCTTTTCAGTCACTGCTAGAGAGCAGGTACTTTCATTCGAGAAAAAGGTTCCTATGTCTGATTGGCTGGGCGGAATACAAACCACGCCCCGTAAAATTCCCAAAAAGTTTTGTGAAGTTATTTTATTATCCTCGCATTAGCATTATTATCATTAGCCCAGCGCAGAAACGCAGAGAGACTAACTTATGGCAACACAAAAGAAAACATGGGAGCGGTGGAGATGAGGAGGTGTCGGCGTTCTGGCGATTTACTCGGAAGGCTTCAGTAGAAGCCAGTCCCCAACTCCGGGGACTTCCGGCCGGGGACTTCGGGTGGCACTATACGCCCTGAAATTGTTTGCAGGGGCCTGCCAGTAAACCCAAAGCAGAAGAAGAAGAAGAAGAAGCGACGTCAGCGACATCATTTGACTAATCTTCCCTCAGGGAACTTATTCCGGTGTGGACGCGATCTGCTCTTTAGTTCCTCAGATCTAAAGAGTTCTGATGAACTAAGTACGGCAAAGTACTTGGTGTGAAAGCGCCTAATAAAACTGAAAATAATAACTTCTTGGGCGGGCATGGCACTAGTATTAATCAACTTTGAATAAACAAGCAAACATCAATCTGTGCAGTAGCTGTGGCTAATGAAAACTGAGTCCTTTATGACCTCTGCAGCAGGCCTTAACGGGAATTGACTGTAGTTCCTTTCAACCTTACAACTCCACACTTCCCTGGAATCTACAAACACTTCTCGACAACCCTACAAACAGCTTAGTTAGTTACTAATTTTTCATCTAGCTGATTTGACATAGCCTTTGCAAAACCTCTAAGATGATTCTAGCAGGTTTAGGTGTGATACTGCTAGGCTAATGTTGATTTCAGTGCTGCAGGAATGAATATTGCTTACTGAAACAGGTGGTACTCGACAAGCCAATCAACATTGTACAATACCGGATTGTAGAAAGCATCTCTAGCCACAGAAAATGAGCTAGCATGGTGTTGAAAGATCCCCATACTTACAACAGGAAACAGGATTCCAGCTGTAAAGATTTTTAAACAAAATTGATTAGCTTTCCGGATCTTCAATCTACATACACACTACACACACCCGCACATCTACAGACACAAACACCAGCACGTAGCCCTTTTGTTCAGTCTAAAACTGTACAGCTCTCTCTCTCTGTCCATCTGTTCTGCTGAGTCGTGCGATCAGGAGAGGGTCCATACATCACCTCTCCACCTCCCTTGGGACAGCGCAGTGGAGGAGGGGAGAAAAGGAATGGGGGAGAGATGGGCCTGGTGCGCACTCACTTTCTCTCACACACACACACACACACACACACACACACACACACACACACACACACACACACACACACAGCACCGGCACCAGCAGCTGTTAGCAATGACAGCAAATAGTTTTTTCCTGTGCTATTCGTGGTACACTACTGATTGGAAGGTCCTTCCTCTCTTGTGTTTGCATCCAAGCTCACCCATGCCTGTCGGTCTGTGAGTGTGTGACTTGGATTCTAGCTGCATTAGGAAGGGACTGAGACTGACACTTAGTTTAATGGAATTTCCATTTTCTGCTTTTTGAGAACCGGGCCTTATCCAATCGACAAAGCACTCGTGGAGAGTCACATATAGAAGGAGAGAGAACGAGAGGAGAGCAATAGAGAGGGACAGAGTGTGTGATTGATGCTATCGCCAAACAAGCAGAGAGAAAGAGACAAAC
Organism: Notothenia rossii; assembly: GCF_949606895.1. NCBI lineage: Eukaryota > Metazoa > Chordata > Actinopteri > Perciformes > Nototheniidae > Notothenia > Notothenia rossii. The sequence goes on along the minus strand of NC_136912.1, from coordinate 37,223,127 downwards.
AGAGTGAAATGGAGAGAATTGGGAGGAAGACACAGTAATGCAGCGAATGTGGGAGGGAGGCAGACAGAGAGAGAGATGAGTAGAATGCAATAATATGATAAAGCAGCTGAGGAATGGAGGTTTTTCTACACTCCGACGCTTTTAGTCCAATTTCTACTTTTTTCGGCAGATTTCATCATATTACCAAAGGCCATTTTGGCTCTATTGTGGATAATAGGCTGCTGTGGAATTATTGCAGATGCTGCCTCCGATAATGGTCACTCTCTCTCCATATTTCTCTCCCCTCGCTTTGTTTCTCTCCCCCCCTGCATTAGAGAGGCAGAAGAGGTAAAGGAGGAGAGATTAATGGCGTACAAAGATGGGCAGAGTCGGGGGCGATGGAGATAGCTGGAGGTGCGGCTAAGTGTGTAAGACAAAAGGCGGCGAGGATAGGTTGTGCACCGTAGATAGGCGCTCGGAACGATTTGGGAATGTTTCCCTTCTAATACAATAAGTGGGCAAGAAAATTGGATTTCTTCATCATTATATCCCTCCTCCAGAGCCGATAACCTCGCCAGATTTCTGCGGCAGATGTTTCCCTGAAGGCCTTTTTTTAAAAACACAGTTCACTGGTGAAATATCTACATCTGTGACAGTATAGCGCATATATATATATATAGATACAGTACAGAGTGTATATAAGCCTAGTGCTACACTGGACTATCTCACTATATGGTAGGATGGAGGGAAAGGTGGGGGGCAGTTGGAGGGGTGGAAAAATCAAGATGGAGGTAGGGCGAAGAGGATGGAAGCGGATGAGGATGTGAAGATGCGAGGAGAGGGGGAGGGAAAAAGGATGAGAGGCAAGAGCGCCTGAAGACACGCAGGAAGAGAGAGATGGAGAGGAGGGATGGCGGGGGGACGGAGGGGAGGGAAGGGGGAGCTTATTGCCCCGAGACTACGACAGAGAGAGGAGGAAAAAGAGAGCAAAAGAGTGATAGCCTTACAGCAGAACCTAATGGCTTCTCTGGAGAGAGGGGGAGAGGGAGGAGAGGGCATAATGAGGGGCCATGACAGAAGCAGAGATAGATTTAGAGAGGCGGATGGAGGGGGGAGACAAAGAGAGGTCGAGGTTATACGGCCGCTCAGTTAAGATGGAGTCAAGGAAATCAGGAGGAGAGAGTGAACTAATGGTGAAAAGAGAGGAGGGGGGGAGCTGCTAAGCAGGGACTGATACCGGACATTACATGAGAGGAGAATAAAGACGGATGGAGGGCGAATAAACAAATGTGAAACAGGTAGAGAAACAAATGAAAGCAGATGGAGGAGGATAGAAAGATGCCAATGGGCGAATGAGGCAGGCGAGCTCAACCCTCGGGGTGAACAAAGGAGGGAGGAATAAAGGGACGATGGATGGAAGTGGAAGGGTGGACGGGAGAGCAAGGGAGGATTGGCTAGATGGAGGTATCTGAAACAAGAGGGAGGGATTTGTGGAAAGAATGAGTGGAAGAGATGAGGAAGGAAAGGAGAGATGTATTGGAAGGGGAGGTTATTCACAGAGATGGAGGGTGGCTGGGTGGATAAAAGGGTAGTTTACTGTCATAACGCGCGAGGGAAGGATGGAAGGAAACTGAGATGGGAGGATGGAGGGATGTGTGGAGCGTATCTTCACCTCCGTTAAGAGCCGTGTTATAGCACTGATCGCAGCAGTGAATAATTTAAACCCTCTAGTTGGGAATTCTCTCTGGGAAGAGCCCGAATGTGAGAACACACACGCACACACACACACAGTCTGTTTATTGCTACCCCTAGCTACAAGCTTTGTATATTACCTTTGATACAAATATTTATGAAAATACACACACAATAGTAAAGAAGGTTGTGATATGAAAGCACACAGGACAAAAGAAAGAGCAGTCCACCTCCTCGCTGTCACTCAGACGTACCATTCTCAGCCGCCATGATTAGATTATATAGAAACACACCACTCTCTCATACACACACACACACACTTGTTTTAAAATACACACATTCACAGGGCATATCTCTTCTCGTTTGCGCACGTGTGTGTCTTTAAGGTCTCCATGGCGACCGTTTCCAGGGTGATTTACTATAGCACCTGGTCCCTCTCAGGGTGGTACACTCGTCTGCTCGCCACAATCGCTCCCCGGCCACCAATGATCTCATCGCTCCACTCACTCTTCTTCCTCCTCCTCCTCCTCATCGCTCGCTGATATGAGCATGATTTACTCCTGTCTTCGGTCCTCTCGCCGCGCGTCACATTCTGCTGTCTGCCACCGTTCATCCACCACAGTGCTAACATTGATAAGAGGGAACTGTTGTGGAGCTGAGGGCAAAGCAACTCTTGAGAACTGCGTCTATACAATGTCCAAATGAGCAACAGGTAATACTAAGGTTAAAAAAAAGAATATGATTCGACCACACAGAGAGCAAAGTCCTGACTAGAAAGTGTACAACATGCTATACGTTGAAACAGGGGTTCAGAGCTAACATGGAGATGTTTAGCATTTTTTATTCCAACCATGTTTAGTCCAGTAGTCCCGTTCCTTAGCATGTCACGCACAATGTGTTGGAGTGCTAGCCAATAGTAGCGCAAGTGTTACATACTGATGTCACTATGTAAAGGAAGTAAACAATGGACTACAGTGGAGGCGTTTCAGGCAGCGGGGGAGTGTATGGGAGAGAAACTCCCTCTGGAGGGAAGTTATTTAGGCTTTGCAGACTATTTACATGCACAAAAACCTTTATAACACACTACAGGAAATAGAAAACCCCAAAAAACATTGGAATTTTGAATGAGATACGCCAAAGGGACGACTGTGGCAAATAGGTTTTGTGGCCATAGTCCATAAGAGTAAATATCAAATGCTTAATGCTTTTTTAACATAAAGTACAAAGGCACTTGGAAAGAGGCAACCTCCTCCAAGGCCGTTTCGAGAAGTGAGAAATAACATGGCAAATGTCTGTGCCATGACTCGGTTCTGCTCAAAGATTCTAATGGGTTCTTTCTTGACCCAGGCTACACCTTTCCACCAACTCTTGCGTACATCGGGCCAGGAGTTCATTTTGTAATCCTTTTTAACAGAGATCATACATAATGTTTTTGTTGGGTAAATTTGAATTAAAAGAATGTGATGATACATCATTGCAAACAAGCATTAGCTGACAGGCTCGGTGCTGTCTGTGGGTGGCATCCTGTGTGTAGAGAAATGCCTTGGTTAAGCACAGTGCCTCCAAACAGCGTTCATGCTGCAGGGATTCATTTACTTAAATTGATCCACTCCTGCGTGCCTGAATGCATTTCACAGCATCCCTGCACGGCAACACTTTGGTTCAGTTATGTGTGTGTGTGTGTGTGTGTGTGTGTGTGTGTGTGTGTGTGTGTGTGTGTGTGTGTGTGTGTGTGTGTGTGTGTGTGTGTGTGTGTGTGTGTGTGTGTGTGTGTGTGTGTGTGTGTGTGTGTGTGTGTGTGTGTGTGTGTGTGTGTGTGTGTGTGTGTGTGTGTGTGTGTGTGTGTGTGTGTGTGTGTGTGTGTGTGTGTGTGTGTGTGTGTGTGTGTGTGTGTGTGTGTGTGTGTGTGTGTGAGAAATAGGCCAGTTAGGGTTTAGAGCAGAGAGATGTTAAGAGATTAAACAGACCTCTGTGGGGAGCAAGACTCCTCTCAAGCAGTTTAAATATAACTCTCTTCAGGGACAAACTGAGTAAGGGTGTGTGTGTTTGAGGGGCTGGGCAGGAGGGTGGATGTGTTCTACACAACCGGTGGCTAAGAAATAAACCGCTGGCTTCTTACTTCCACCTATCGTGTGTGTGTGTCAAAGTGATGTATTCTTTACCTTTGGCGCTCTGGGGATAGTTTGATACTGTCAGGTCTGGCTACACCATCTGCTTGGGGTTAGTGTGTTGCGTTTCATCTACATGTTTTGTTATGGTTGTGTGTCAGGTGCTGTGTAATACTTATGTGCTCTAGTTCACAACATGTTTTTTTTTTCTTCATTGTAAATACAATGGCGCAGGAATGAGTCATTAAAAATGTGTTAGCATTTTACCACATCGGGTTCAATCATCTCACAGTCAACAGTTGTTTTTGGATGAAGCTACTCATTAATGGCGCATTTCTATTGCAGGGCCTCGCTCGGCTTAGTACAGTATAGTTAGGTCTTGTTTGGCCATGCTCACTTTATGCTGCGTTTCCATTGCAGTTTAGTAGCTGGGGCAGTAACTATAGTAACGCAGTGTAGGTGGAGCCGTGACGTCATCTTCAGTGCAAACCACAGAAAAACAACATCAGCTGTTAGCACTCAAGCTCACAGCTCCTCAAATCTGTTCAGAAACTAGACAAAAGTTAAACAAGTACAAACCACGGACTGTCTGTGTCATGGCGAATACAGTCGCTGGTTTATTTATGTCTGTAGGCCGTTGTTGTGAGTGTTGACGATCTGAGCATATACCGTAATTTTCGGACTATAAGCCGCGCCTTTTCCCTATTTTTCGACGCTGCGGCTTATATAACGGTGCGGCTAATCTATGGATTTTTACAGCTAACGGCCAACAACTTTAACTCTATGGGCTCTATGGCCGGTCCGCGGACCCCCACCTTTAAGCGGCGGGTTCTAGCAGGAAAAGCTGGAGGTCGGAAAAGAGTGAGCCAGGTAGCGCGCAAAAGCAAAAGTGGAACCGAGAGTGGTATGCCGCTGCTGCGGCTTATATTCAGGTGCGGCTTATAGTCCGAAAATTACGGTACTGCGTTAGCTTAGCCGATCTCCATTCAGAAAACAAGCATTTTAAAAGGTTTTTCGCCTGCCGTCTGTTTGCAGACTCGTCAAAGCATTAATTCACGGTTTTTACTAACCGGTATCAGTATGTTGTTACTTCGGCATCATTTTACAATTAAATCACGTTCAAATATGTTCATTTTGTTGTAGTTGTAGCCCCCTTGCCAGCGATCCTCTCTCTCTAGTTTAGCATACTCAGTCCGACTCAGCCTGGTTGTTGGCCCGCTAAGAACCTTGATTTTATGGGGCTAGAAAAACTGTGAAATAATACCCGCTAGCCGGTACTACCCCTAGTGGAAACGCAACCAAAAACGGGCCGTGCACGACACGGCACGCTTAAACCGCGCTGTAGTGGAAATGCGCCATTAGTCACTTTAGTTATAATGGCTTTTTGTAAACGGAGCCCTTGCGATGCTAAATTCCGGGTCTGCCTAAAATTATACATCTACCAAACATGCTTATATGGACAAGAAAGACTCAGATATCAACATATTTTGGTACAAATATCACAAACAACCTTTTCAGGAGCATGGATTAGGAATGAAAGGGTGATGCGGTGTACCAATGGTTGGTCTCCGTTGGAAAACCTTTTGAAGACTGCATGTATTTTAGTAGAATACTCATTCAAATAAGCCATATAAACAGCTCAGTAGGAATAATGCCTACGGATTGAGCGTTATATATTTATGCATGTTTATGCTCTAGGTAATGAACATCAGTTATTACCTTTGCTAACACAACTTCAACTGTTTATAAAAAATCCGGTTGACAAGACGACATTGATATGGTTGTTGAATAAACATACAAAGTAATTTGTACAGTCATGGCAATTTCCATAAATATCATAAAAGACCTTTGTTAAAAGCGTTTATATTAAGTTGCTGCTTTGATGCAAGCAAAGTTGTAGATTATGTTTATCTGTGGAGGTCCCTTCAACCTGCGTACATAAACAGAAAAACGATGGCAGTTCTATTCGCCCTACATACATCGATTCATGCTATTTACACATGCATTGATTCAGGCTGGATGTGAATGGACGCTCTCTGTGAGGCATCAAGTACCATTACCACTGGTGTCTTATCCAGCATTATGATTTGCATATTTCTACACACGTGAGACATCACCAGCAGTTTCAGAGTTCAAGGTCAGTCAGTGTGAAGCTCAAGGACGTTCTGACATGGACGAACGCTGGCTGTGAAGGAGATGTGAACCTTTGACCTTCAAGCTTTACCTCGCTGCATGCATCTGTGCCGCAAAGCTGCTGCAGCATCCTACCGTAAATACTGGGAAAAAAGGAAAGATTGCAGTCGTAGTGTGTGTAAGAGTCTAATGAAGCATCTCCTCATCCGTCCAGCCCTCACTCTCTGTTTCCTCTCTCCTCTTCCCCTCCTCCTCCTCTTCACACTCCCTCCCTTCCTTCTCTTACACAAGTGGGTGACAGATGTGAGCCACTCTGGAGAGCACACAGACACCCAGCACTCCGCTGCTGTGTGTGTGTGTGTGTGTGTGTGTGTGTGTGTGTGTGTGTGTGTGTGTGTGTGTGTGTGTGTGTGTGTGTGTGTGTGTGTGTGTGTGTGTGTGTGTGTGTGTGTGTGTGTGTGTGTGTGTGTGTGTGTGTGTGTGTGTGTGTGTGTGTGTGTGTGTGTGTGTGTGTGTGTGTGTGTGTGTGTGTGTGTGTGTGTGTGTGTGTGTGTGTGTGCGTGCGTTCTTTATGCATCAACTGTAAGGTATCATGTAGGGCTGTAGTAGTCCTTCCATCTGTGTTTATCTGTGGCACTTGAATGAAGTTGCATATGTTACACTTGGTGCGTGTGTGTGTGTAGTCTCTGTTGACTCTGTTTTAAGCTGATATTTCTGCACAGTTGCAGATACATGTGGCCTCACTAATGTTGTTAGTATAATACTATCTGTATATTTAGATTCCCGTGGTGGCTCACAGGTTTGTTTCAGACTTGTGTGATCCAAACGTTTCTCATAACTCCATAGTGTCCAAGAGTCAAGATCCATTTAATAAGAGTGAGGTTACATTCAGGGGTGCACATAACTTTGTTGCCCTGGTTCTCAAAGAAGCACCTGGAGCAGTTGCTTGGTGCACATCCTTAAAATGAAATAAACCGGACCTTTTGAGGGGTACTTGACTTTATGAACTGGTTGCACTATTGAGCACGCTCATGAACTGTTCGCCGGAGCCTCGCAGCAGGGTTACTCCCTTCACGCGATAGCGAGGGGTAGGGCGAGGGATCCCCCCATTATCCCTTATCGGTAATTCACAAACATTGTTTTATCTTAACAAAATATTCTGCCATATTTTTGCCGATTAGCCTTTCTAAAACCACTTTTTCACTGTGGTCAAAAAACGGATGCTTTTCGATTGCCGCACAAAAAGAGAAATACCAGAACTGTACAGTTTTCCTGAACTAACATAATAACAAAAAAGTCATTATATTCGTTATAAGGTGATGACATCATAGATTACGAACACATTCTGTATTCAAAAACCCATGTTGAACGGGTGTTCCCCTTCCTGTAGTCTGTAACATAGGTTTGTGTGCATGTAAATGTTCTGCAAAGGCTAAAATCTGAGTTTTTATCCCTCACAGCCCCCCCTGCCTGGAGCTCCTTTTTTTACTCCCCTAACATAGTGACACCACTATGCAACACTTGTGCTTCTATTGGCTAGCGCTCCAACACATTGTACGTGATAGGCTAAGGGCCGGGACATTTGGGACACATCACTAAGCGCCTGACTAATCACAACAGAGCTGGAGAGCTAACAATTCAGAGGGTGAAAAGAGGTGCTGCAGCACAGCCAGTATTAGAAAAATAAAGACCTGTTTTAAAAATTAAAGCGTCTAAACACACAAAATACAAAAATGTACCTGAAAATGAGTATCATGTGTTAATCTGGATGCTGTGTGGTCGCTGGTTCAAACCCCCAGTTTATAACCATACTAGTGTACGCAGGTACACCTTTAAAAACACACACATTGAATACAGTAGATTTATATTTCCGCTCCATGAGACCCAGGAATGAAAGCTCTCCCCCCCCATTCTATCTCACTTACACACATGGACACACGCACACACACACTTCCGCTCACTTCGTGTGTAATGTAATCACCTGGGCTCTCCATGCCTCCTAACTCAATAACGCTGACAGCCTCTACCGCACACACACACAAACAAACACACACATCCTCTGGAACAACCCCCGACACATCTCACCCTCTCTGATCCCTACTACAAACTATTTGCTCGTATAGCTGCAGCTTTTAAAAGCTACTCCTCCTGTTCGTTGGGATCCAACCATTGAGTCCCGTGATCAGCTGATGACCCATTTCTCTTGAAGTTCAGGGACTTGCAGGAGCCGGTCCGAGGGGCTCTTTGTTTCATTATTCAACCACATGCAGGGAGAATGGAAGACGCACTGATAAACAGAAACAGTAGAAGTAAAATGTACGATATTTGCGAGTGTGTGTTGAGGTTGACCAGGAGCGGCGGCCATAGCTCCTCCGTGCGCCATCTGCTCCTCGCCACAGCAACTGTTGCCAGGGTACCTGCTCCCCTCGATCCCACCTTTTACTCCTCCTCTTTCGATCCTCTTTTCTCCACAAACCAGATCCGTCCTCCTTATTCCCTCAAACTGTTCTTTCTCATCCTCAATTCATTTGAGGTTACCTGCTTTCTATTCAATAAGCTTTATTGGCGTGACATTTAATTTGGTGTCGTTAGCAACGCTTCAGTGAAGTACTAATAACACTAAAATATTAGCGTTAATTAATTAGCTCTTTTTCTTCTCCTTTAACCAAATAATGCTCCTGTGCCATTTTTCCCTGCAACACACACACCACCCCGACAAACCAAACTCTTTCTTCTCCGATACTTCCCCCCCCTCCTCATTTCCTTTCAAATCCATCTCTCTTCTGTGCTTTCGTTCCCTGGCAATTGTGCGGACATGACTCAGGGCCCCCTGTCTGCAGAGAGAAAGAGAGATCCGGAGGAAGAGTGGAGAAAGGAGTTTGATGGTGGGGTGTTTAAGGGAGGAGGGAAGAAAAGAGGTAGAGTGAGTGGGGGGGGGGGGGGGGGGGAGATCATAGATCAGAACCGTCATGATTGAGCCATCTGCTGAGAGTGGGCCAGTGAGACTCAAACACACACACACACACGTATGCATGTTTAAAGATCACCACTGCCACCCGTTGGTCCCTTCCTGACACTACACCTCTCCTTCCTCCCTCTTCTCCCTTTCACACCGTCTCACTGCCGTCCGGTAAGAACACGCCAACCGGAGAGGAGACACGTAGCTCTGAGCATCGATCAGTCTGCTCTTGCTGTCTGGTGAGCCGGTCTTAAGCAGCCCATTCTGTTAGCTCCACAGGGTTTTTTTGTGCTCTAATATATGAGGTTTATCTCCACCTAACTCCTTTCTAAGAAGAGCCAAGTCTCAGTACGGATTATGAGGCTTTGGCTCTTTCAAAACATATTGAGTATGTGTTACAGACTCTCGCCAGTGCTACAATGTGCTGTACTGTAATCCTGCTATTGCTGTTTCATTCTTGCCCTGCAGTTAAATGTGATTTGTTGTACACTGTCTGTTCCTGTGGGTGGCTGTGTGTTGTTGCATTTTTATGTCTTTACTGGCGTGAATCGCTCTTTCTTCTCCTTTCTCTGCCGGCGGGGCCCTAAACGGTGTCCACTCTCGTTCAGCTGCCTAACCTTTAATAGATTCATAAACGCTCCCCTCCTATTGGTCTGAGCAGGCCATTTCATCCTATTAGAGATTAGCATACGGCTGAGTGGCGGAGGAAGTGCTCTTTATATGCTAATGTGCAGATAATGTATGCAGCGCGGACCGTCCAATGCCCCCATTGGGAGGACTCGGGGTGGCCCAAATCTTGAGGCAGTCCTGTCGCTATCTTTTGTTTCACTCCCATTCACTAACAGCTGTACTGTGTCTTTGTGAGCTTTCATACAAAACAAGGGATGAATACGCTTTCATGCCTGAAACATACTGTACAAAGGTGCCACTGTCTGTGGAATCACCGCTGGTAGTGTGCTGAATATGCTTTCCTTTTGTACCTGTGAGAAGAAGCAGTAAGGACAGCACTAGACTTAGTCAGTTTAAAATGGCTTTGCTAGTTGTTGTTACGCAGATTCAGTTCTCTTGTTTTATTTGGCTTTACCCTCTAGGTATACAATGATTACATAGGACTTTAAAGCAATTGTTCAACATTCAGGAATATACAATGATTTGCTCTTTTTTGGCAAAGTTAGAGTTGGAAAATCCATACCTCGCTTATATCTGTATGATAAATATGAAGCTAATGCTAGACGGCAGTTTTCTTAGCTAAGCGCTAGCATTGGAAATGTGTCCAATTCACTGGAATAAAGGATTATTTGTATTTGTCAATAATCTGTATATTATTATCTTGATTAATTGATCAATTTCTTTGTCTACCACATTTTAGAAACGTGGGAGAAAAAAATGCGTTTCATCAAGCTTAAGACATATGTCTTGTTTTTTCCACAATATATTTAGTATACTGTCATAAAGGAGTAAGGAAACCTAGAGAATATTCACATACGAGAAACTCTAATGGCACCATTTTTGCGGACATTTTTAAGGAAACTATCCAAACAATTAATCGATTATTGGAAACTATGCAATTCATTTAATAGCTAAAAACTAATTGTTGAATCTTTGTACCTAGCTGTTCCTTACTTTTGTCCATTCACTATGCTAAGCTAAGCTAGCCTGCTGCTAGTTGTAGCCGTGTATTTAACTAAAGAAAATGAGTGGTGTCCATTTTTTTCACCTTCAACCCTCTTGGCCAAATCAAATTAGCAGACATAGCTCAAGGTATTAGACTATTCGCTTTACTTTCTTGATTGCTTAACAGTGGATCTGACCAGCTGCCTCTCCTCTCCTCTCTACAGGAACAAGGTGTGGTGGGAATGTCCCGACCGCCGGGCGCCATCCCGCCTCCTCACCCTGCTGGGGGCGTGGCTTCTGGGGTGGGGCCCAACCAGGGGTCGGGGCCTCCTCCGGGCTACGTGGGCAACCAGCAGCAGGCGGCCATGATGAAGCAGATGATGGCAATGGAGCAGGAGAAGAGGGTGCAGATGCACATGATGGAGCAGCAGAAGCAGCAGCTCTTCAGGGAGCAGAGGCAGCAGCAGCAGCAGCAGCAGCAGCAGCAGCTACTGGCCGAGCAGGTGAGGGTCTTTAAATTGCTTGTGGCATGATGGTGGTGTGATTTAAAAAACAAAACACAAGGCCTGTGTCATGCTGTCATGCGTTAAATCTACTTGGTTTTGTTCATGCAGTCTGTATATGTGTCTCATCCTCTCCTCTTCCTCACTGTTGTCTGGTTGCATGTATAAACCAGCCCTCTCTTCACGGCTTCCTATTCATCTCTGCAGCATGTGTCTGTGCGCGTGTGTGTGTGTGTTTTAATTGTTGCCACATGCCGCCTGCTGTGATAATGTGCTGTTTTCTTTTCATTTCTCTCTGTGAGGGAATCAAGTGTTAAAGAGTTCTGAACTCTGAAGTCGCCACCCACTATGTTGGTTTTAATTGGATCCGCGAAAACATACACTGACTCACAAATATAGGTGTCTGAGAGGAACCAGTCCTGCTGTGGTTGAGTGGATGTTCTTAAATGGATAACCTACGTCCATTTTAGATGAGCAATACACCTTCTGCTTCCCAGGCTCATATTAGCTGCACTTTACACTGGTGGGATCCAAAATACTGCAAACCTAATGTTCTATAGCTCCACAACAACTACTGTAGAGCATCAGGGTTTCCTAATCCTACATTGATCAGTTATAGACTTGTTTATATAGAACAGCTTTTTGCAGATACTGTACACAAATATAGTCCTGAAAGCACACATCCGTCTCAAATCTACTTTACCTCACGACTGGTTTACTTCTGCTGTACCAAACATCTGTCTCACTTCTGCTGTACCGAACATCTGTCTCACTTCTGCTGTACCAAACATCTGTCTTACCTCTACTATACCAAACGTCTGTCTTACTTCTGCTATACCAAACATCTGTCTTACTTCTGCTATACCAAACATCTGTCTTGCTTCTGCTATACCAAACATCTGTCTCACTTCTGCTGTACCAAACATCTGTCTTACTTCTGCTATACCAAACATCCGTCTTACTTCTGCTATACCAAACATCTGTCTTACTTCTGCTATACCAAACATCCGTCTTACTTCTGCTATACCAAACATCTGTCTTACTTCTGCTATACCAAACATTGAGGTTACTTCTGCTATAACAAACATCTGTCTTACTTCTGCTATACCAAACATTGAGCTTACTTCTGCTGTACCAAACATCTGTCTTAATTCTGCTACACCAAACATTGAGTTTAATTCTGCTATACCAAACATCTGTCTTACTTCTGCTATACCAAACATCTGTCTTGCTTCTGCTATACCAAACATCTGTCTAACTTCTGCTGTACCAAACATCTGTCTTACTTCTGCTATACCAAACATCTGTCTTACTTCTGCTATACCAAACATTGAGGTTACTTCTGCTATAACAAACATCTGTCTTAATTCTTCTACACCAAACATTGAGTTTAATTCTGATATACCAAACATTTGTCTTAATTCTGCTACACCAAACATTGAGTTTAATTCTGCTATACCAAACATCTATCTCACTTCTGCTATACCAAACATCTGTCTTACTTCTGCTATACCAAACATCTGTCTTGCTTCTGCTATACCAAACATCTGTCTCACTTCTGCTGTACCAAACATCTGTCTTACTTCTGCTATACCAAACATCCGTCTTACTTCTGCTATACCAAACATCTGTCTTAATTCTGCTACACCAAACATTGAGTTTAATTCTGCTATACCAAATATCTGTCTTAATTCTGCTACACCAAACATCTGTCTTAATTCTGCTACACCAAACATCCGTCTTGCTTCTGCTATACCAAACATCTGTCTTAATTCTGCTACACCAAACATCTGTCTCACTTCTGCTATACCAAACATGTGTCTTAATTCTGCGGTACCAAACATCTGTCTTACTTCTGCTATACCAAACATCTGTCTTACTTCTGCTACACCAAACATCTTTCTTATTCCTGCTATACCAAAAATCTGTCTTATTTCTGCTATACCAAACATCTGTCTCACTTCTGCTATACCAAACATGTGTCTTAATTCTGCTGTACCAAACAACCAACGTACTTCTGCTATACCAAACATTTGTCTCACTTCTGCTATACCAAACATGTGTCTTAATTCTGCTGTACCAAACATCTGTCTTACCTCTGCTATACCAAACATCTGTCTTACTTCTGCTATACCAAACATCCGTCTTACTTCTGCTATACCAAACATCTGTCTTAATTCTGCTATACCAAATATATGTCTTAATTCTGCTACACCAAACACCTGTCTTAATTCTGCTACACCAAACATCTGTCTTGCTTCTGCTATACCAAACATCTGTCTTGATTCTGCTACACCAAACATCTGTCTCACTTCTGCTATACCAAACATGTGTCTTAATTCTGCTGTACCAAACATCTGTCTCACTTCTGCTATACCAAACATCTGTCTCACTTCTGCTATACCAAACATGTGTCTTAATTCTGCTGTCCCAAACAACCAACGTACTTCTGCTATACCAAACATCCGTCTTACTTCTGCTACACCAAACATCTGTGTCAGTTCATGCAATACCAAACATCTGTCCCTTTTTCTTTACCAAACATCTGTCTTACTTCTGCCTTACCAAACATCTGTCTCTTTTTTTTAACAAACATTTCTTACTTCTGTTATGCCAAACATCTGTCTTACTTCTTTAAGAAAAATCTGTCTCATCTCTGCTATACCAAACATCTGTCTTACTTCTGCTACACCAAACATCTGTCTTATTCCTGCTATACCAAACATCTGTCTTATTTCTGCTACACCAAACATCTATCTTATTTCTGCTACACCAAACATCTGTCTTGTTTCTGCTACACCAAACATCTGTCTTATTCCTGCTATACCAAACATCTGTCTTATTTCTGCTACACCAAACATCTGTCTTTTTTCTGCTACACCAAACATCTGTCTCAGTTCATGCAATACCAAAGATCTGTCCCTTTTTCTTTACCAAACATCTGTCTTACTTCTGCCTTACCAAACATCTGTCTCTTTTTTTTAACAAACATTTCTTACTTCTGTTATGCCAAACATCTGTCTCACTTCTTTAAGAAAAATCTGTCTCATCTCTGCTATACCAAACATCTGTCTTATTCCTGCTATACCAAACATCTGTCTTATTTCTGCTACACCAAACATCTGTCCTATTCCTGCTATACCAAACATCTGTCTTATTTCTGCTACACCAAACATCTGTCTTGTTTCTGCTACACCAAACATCTGTCTTATTCCTGCTATACCAAACAGCTGTCTTATTTCTGCTATACCACAGTGGAATTAAATGATGAGATATATCAAAATTCAAACTTTAGGTCGGTCCCTGTATTTATAATTGTTTGACAATAATAGTGGGTTTTCAGAACATAAAAAACATGTTCTAAAAGAAAACTGAAAATAAGTATAACATGTCTCCTTTAGATAATAATATTTTACGTCCATAAAATCTTTTGACCTGTTATTTCGGTTTGAATCCTATTGCTAACTGTGTCCCATAATGATACAAAATATTGGATTCATGGAATAGAGATGAAGTCATGTAAGACGTTTCTGACCTACCCTTTTAACAATTGTGTTTGTGTGTGTTTAGCTCCAACAGCAGCAGCAGCAGCATCTCCCCAGGCAGATGGGCCAAGGCCAGAGGAATCCATACCCCCAAGTCAATCAGTACCAAGGTGAGAAACACCAACACCTGCACCCGTTTCAACTGTCCAACAAATCACACAATTTGTGCAAAAATGGAACCATCCCCATAGATTTCCTAATAAACGAGTCAAGCCCTGACCTGAATTTGCCAGCATGTTATTGATGACCGCGTTAGTGAATGGATTTTTGGTAAATCAGTTCCTAGTCCTTTGCAGGGCATCCTGACACACATGCACACTTGGTCTGCAACAAGTATGGTTTACATGGTGGGAGACCAAAGACATTTAACAGCTTTTACAGTTCACTCTGTGACATATTCACACACAGATAGACACGTAAAACATGTATGCAAACAGATGCGCTGTGCATCACCCTGAAACCAAACCCTGCCTCTGTCCGTCTGTCAGATGCATCTGTTGGCGCTCAGATGCTCTTCAGCCTCTTTCTCTCCTCTCCCTTTTTCTCGCTCCCTCCGAAAAAAAATTACAGAATATTCCTGCTCTGCCTGTTACCACGGCAACTTGTCTGTCCTGGATCCCCTAGAGTTCCGGTGAAGTCGGAGAGATGGATGAGAGGAGGGAAGTGGGAGAGAAAGGGGGGACGCTGGCAACAAGAGGAATAGGTAGATGGTCTGCTAGGTAGAAGAAGAGGTTGGGAAAAGAGAAATAAAGAGAGACAGGGATGGAGAGATGAAGAAAAATACAGAAAGGGAGATGGAGAGTCAAGCTGAAATGCCATTTATAGCCATCAGTCTGTCTGCACATCTAGGAGATAATATAGACAGGAAATTCTGGCCTAGAAATGTATCTGTAAGTTCAGCTATCCTGCGGCGCAGCAGTGATTTAAAAGCCATTGCAATCAGAACATAATTGTACGCTTTTTATATACATGAAAAGGTATGTGGGATACGTGTGGCCATTGTGTCTGGTTACATTACCTTACTCATTTCCTACTTACTCATGAGTATGGAGTGTGTGATCCTCTCCGTTCCAACTCCTCTGTTGGAAATACAGTCCGAGCTGGGAGGTGAGGGATTAGTGGAATGATTTCAGGAGTGGGTTTATTAGAGGATTTGGAGCCATTTCCACACTAGCAGGCAGACCTCCTCAGCTCTGGCACTGCCGAGGCTCTCTTTGGGAAAAGTGGAGAAGTGAGGTGCTGGTGCTTTAGTGTGTTAAGTTTGACTTTAGCCTGGTCGGATTTGAACTTCATTTGGAGAGAAGTGTTCCTTTCCAGAGTAAACAGGTTGTCACGGAACATAAATCTTTGCCTCCGCTCTGACGTCTTACGTGCCAGTTGGTGATTTAAGTGAATCAAGCATATAGACTCCAAAGCTGTTTCACAAAGTCCAACTCCTTTATTAATTCTGTCTCCACATGCCTCTCTATTTCTTTACCATCTCATTGTCTTTATTCTCATCTTTAACTCTTCTGAATCTCCTCCCCTAGGTGCTCCTCAGGATCTGGCCTCAAGGAGCCAGGCTCTCCAGAACATCCGGGCCGCCCGTCTCCTACAGCAGCAGCAGCAGAACCAGCAGCAGATGGTCCAGATGGGTTCTGTCCAGGGTCAGGGGGGCTCCGTGGGACCCCAGACTGACATGGGTCTACCCTACGGCAACCAGGGGTCCAGCCAGGGTTCCCTGTACGGGCTCAACCCCTCCATGAGCCAAATGATCCATCAGCAGCAGCATCAGAGCCAAAGTGTCCAAGCCTCCATGGGTCTTCCACCGCAGCACAACCCGGCCGGGGGGCCGCCCCGGCAGGCAGTTGCAGGTCCTGGGGTCGGAGGGATGCCCGGAGGTCCCGGAGTTGGTGGAGCCGGAGGGTACGGAGGCCAGGGGATGTTAATGAACTCGATGACACAGCAATCCCTGAAAGGACCCCCGAATGCCAAAGCCCAAGCACAGAGACTGCAAAGCATGCTGGGAGCAGGAGCAGGAGGCGGAGGCGGGGGGATGGCGGCGGGTGGCTGGCCACAGCAGCAAGGACAGAGTCTGCAGTCCTTGGGGGGAGGAATCGGAAGGACTACAGGAGGAGGGGGAGGGGACATGGTGGGGTTCAGGTCTGCCCAGGGTTATGGGATGCAGCCGGGTCAACCCCAGGGCATGGCCAAGCAACACTTTCAGGGTCCGGGCCAGGGCATGAGCCAGGGAATGGACCCCAGGGTGGGCAACCCAGCGGCGGGGATGGGCGGCCCAATGATGGGCCCTCACATGGGCGGTCAGCCAAGGACCAACCTGCCCCGGCCAATGGTCATGAACCAGGGAATGAACCAGGGGGTGATGGGCCAGGGGATGAGTGGGATGGGGGGATTCGGCCCGGGCCCTGGGGGGCCTGGGATAGGAGCAGGGGGAGGAGGAGGTGGACCCTACGGACCAGGGGGAGTCGGGGTGGGAGGTCAGCCACCGGGCTACCAGAGGACAGCGAATCAGGACATGTCATCCTATGGATATGGGGGCGGGCCCTCAGGGGGAGGAGCCTTCGGATTGGGCGATGGCTCAGGGGCGGAGCTGGACTCAAGCGATGGTTGGATGGAGGAGTTTTTCCCAAACCAATAGCCAACGGGAGATGAGTTTTTACTGGATGAACTAAAGTCTGACAAATGCTAAAAACCTGAAAAAGTAAAACAAAAAGGATGACATGATGCAGACTGGCATGTTATTGTTTTCTAAAACGTGTGTGTGTGTGTGTGTGTGTGTGTGTGTGTGTGTGTGTGTGTGTGTGTGTGTGTGTGTGTGTGTGTGTGTGTGTGTGTGTGTGTGTGTGTGTGTGTGTGTGTGTGTGTGTGTGTGTGTGTGTGTGTGTGTGTGTGCGTGCGCGCGCGAAATGGAGAAAGCGATCATTAATTCTTGTGCATATTAATGAAATACCATAATAGAGATTAAGAGGTGTTTTTAATTCCTTTCCCTTTTTTCTCCGCAAAATGAATGGTTCTCATGTTCCAGTGTTTGAAAGCGAGCCCCGTTTACACCGCAACGCTTTGAGCCGAGCTTCAGCGGGGCTGATTGAACACAGCAGACTGATGAAGGGGAAGCAAGACTAGTTCTCAAGACAGCAATTTATTTGTGTTTGTGTGTTTGTGGCACCAAGCTCAGTGCTTCAGATCTCTCAACTATGTGAGGAGCTGAAGGGAGTAGAAAGCACTCTCAGCGCTCCCATTTCCTCCCTTAGATTTGTGCCCCCTTTATACACACACATGCACACACACAAATCTGTCGCCTTGCACTCTCCCACTTTGTTCTCTCCACTTCATCTCTCTCTCATCCTGCCTTTCTCTCTCCTCCCGTCTTTCCCACCTTCTCTCCGGAGACTCGTTCCCCACTTTCCATTCTCTGTTTAAATTGTGAGCATCAAAACAGAACAAACGATGTTCCTCTATTGTGCCACACAAGCGCAGTCTGCCCTCTAGTGCTTTGCTAGGCAACCAACCCGGGTGGCGTTTTTTAAGGGGGGTTCATTTCCTGCGCGTGGCTGTGGATGACGGGTATGCATGCAGAGAAGGACAAAGAGAGCAAAAAGGCAGAGAGGGAGGGAGAGAAAAGGCAGCTAAAGCAAGCACACACATAAACAACCCGACAAAAAAGCTCCAGCCTGGGAGGATGAGCGGATGTGATGAGAGGCAGCTAACAGAGCTAATATTACATTAAACCCTCTGCCTGTGTGACACAAACCACATCACATGCATCCGCTGACAAGAAGCAAAACGAACGCTGGGCACTGAATGTATTCAAGCACCACAAGTGACTTCTTCTTTTTAAGAAAGGGAAAAAAATTGAAAGCCCACCCACATGTTTCGTTTGTTGCCGTGTTTTATCTCTAACAATGATGCTGGTTATGTGTCTTTGTCGATTTTGAAAAGTGCAAAAAAAAGGAAAAAAGTTCTTCTTTAGTTTGTGTTGTCTTTTGAAAAATCTGTTCTGTCGCAGCACAGCCTTCCCTTCCATTGTGACACCGCTGGTTGTCAATCACCGTAGCCCTGCTTTCCACCGTGGCTTCTCTTGTACCGCAGCTATAAAACGCCCTGGCTCCAAACTAGAACGTAACTGTGCTATACTGTAACACTACTGTGAAGAAATACAAGTCGTCCCCTTCCAGCGCTTTACTAGGAAAATGAACCACTGCTACGCCTTGAGTTTGTTTAATAAACGTAGAGAAACTTCACATTTTAGGGGTGACAACGCCAGTTAGCATCCATCAGTCAGCGCTTCCACTGAAGTCTCCCCTTCTCCGAGCTAACCCATGTCAACCTTACTCCTCATCCTCCACAAGCTCGCCGCTCTTTTGCCCTAATGGTTGAGTAATAAATATGTGTCGGATAGGTTTTTAGTCGTCAGATAACACCTTACTTCTCTAACTGTTCTGTAATCTCAGTGAAAAGATGAATGAAAGTGTGTTTGTGCTTGCATTACTTTGTATTTAGCCTATCGAGAGTGAAAGTTTGGAGGACGACGCTGTAATCAACAAACCAAAAAGCCTTCTTCTCTGTAAACTAGCTCCTCGCCATCAGCGCTGTTTGTTCTCATGGTTGTTGACGTTGTATAATCCAAACCCTTTAAATACAAACTTTTAACCGCCATCGTCCTGTAAGCGTCGCTGCGTTTTGCAGCACCCAACGAAGTACGTTCTGTACTTCTGTTTTTGTCATTTTTTTCCTGGAGCAGAAGTCCTCCGTCTCGCTGTGTGGAGGCCGAAGGGTTGGGGTTGTAGCCCTCCCTAGGTTCATTAGGGGGAGATTAAATAAAAGTTCTAGCTAAGTTCTGGGGTTGTTTAAGCCTTCCTTGTGCAGGAAATGCAGTGCAGCGCTCGTCGCTTCAATGTCAGACGTGGAGGTGATGTGTAGGAAAACACCTGAAGTTCACCACTCCAAACTCTAGGCAGGAAGGTAGAGAGACACTTCTAGGTCAGTGTTAAGGTAGAGACCTTTTTCTTGTCTTCTTCAAATTAAGGGTTCATGAAATGGTTTGAAATCCCTTCAGGAAGAGAAAGGAAGCTTCCTCCAAATATCATTATGTATCGGGACCAAGTCTGTAGACAACATTTTAACAAAATCTGTTGTTGTTGATGTTCTTTGTTTTATTTTATTTGTTTTTTTACTGGTGCTGACATATGTGATTATGAGAAAAAGTATATAAAAGATAATGGCTATTTGTAAATATGTTTTTACAGGTTTAAATACATCAGATAATACAGTCTCTACTCTGTAAAGAATTTACTGTTTGTTGGAAAATAGAGAAGTATTTTTATTTTGAAGTTTTTTGGTTTCACGTTTAACCCATCTGAGCTATGCCATTGCACTTCAGACAATGTCTTACTACTAATTTGTATTGTAAACCTCCTCTTTTTTTTGAATTATTTTTCATTTGTTTGTTTTTTCTAGTTTGAGATTTGACTGTTCTTAAGCAGTACTTATTTCTTTTTATCCTGTACAGAATTCTGAAATGTTAACAAAAGAGAAATACAAAATACTTTTTTTGTTTGTTTGTTTGTTTTTTCAAAAAGATACAATAAAGAGAGAATGTTCTCGCTGATCATATTAAACTAACGTTTCTGTTGTTCATTGGGTTCCCTTTTTGTCTGAAACCCCAAAGGCAAATACATCTCGCTTTTTGCACAATATACTTTTCCATCACTAGCTAGCTAAGTAACTTAGCTCATTCCAAACAAAATGTCTTGCATAATATTGCCTAATATGAGTATTCCCACTCACCTGATGTATTTACCAACCAGCAAGCAAGAAAACAAATTGCAACTTTCTTGACTTTGCTGTTTTGCAAAAAGATTATTGTGGAAGTGAAGAAAGATGCAGTTTGTCACTAAACGGTTTCCTAGCTAGCTAGCAAGCTAAAGTGTTGGTGAGAGGAGAGATATAGTTACCTCACCGGTTAAACACGAAACTAATTGTTACTACAACACTTTATTTTCTTCCTGCCGTTGACTACACATTATCTCTACAATAAGGTCCACACAAAGTGCCACAGCAAAGTGGCGTGACTTCACCTCTCCATTAAAGAGCAACTTGCGGGGGTTTTTTTTACTACATTTATGCTGAACCTTGCCTGAAAATTACAACTAAAAATGTTAATGCAGGATTTGATATGTTTTACAAGACATAAGGGCAGGAATTCAGAGGAAACGGAGCCGATTTGAGCTCTGCTACTAAAAACTGCTTTTTTTTTACTTCATACGTCAAACGCGTCATATTACGTCACATGGGGGAGCAACTTTCTCGGACTCGTTCTCTGCCCAATCCGCGGTAGTAGTTTGTAGTTGGTTTGAGCGGTTGTGATTTAGTGAGCTGGTATTTTTTCGGTAATTTTACATTGCATTTCACCATTTGTAATCATGGTGTCCTGTCCTGTCAGGACATCGAGTCCACAGTTCCCTCACGGGAAAAGGACCGGCGCTAGCTTTCGTTCCTGGGTGCGAGGTGCATCCACCTCCCTGCAGCACATACTCTCCACAGCTTTAGCAGGAAACCGTATTACATCCCTCTCCCCCCCTTCACTGCTCTCTCTCTCTCCCCTCCGGTACACAGCACCGTAAGACGTAGTGTGGAGTTGCATTAGGTAACGCTGTGGTGGCTGTACTGCTCCAGCCGTCTACTTTCTGTTTGTTTCCCCCTGTCTGTGTTGTTTGTGTGGGCGTGGTGGCTGTCACTCCTGGCTCCCGGCTCAACCAACACTCACCTGCTGCAATCAGCTGTGCACCCTCCCCGACTACACAGCTGCTTTCCATCTAGCCGTTTACAACGGCATATCAACGGAGGCTCCACAACCTTTCTCCGCCAGATCGTCAACTATCAGCCGTATCTCGCCTCTCCCCTCCGGTACACAGCACCGTAAGACGTAGTGTGGAGTTGCATTAGGTAACGCGAGATACGGCTGATACTAACGCATTAGTTTCTGTTATGGATCAGTATCAACAGTCCTGCCAGTAACGTTCTATGATCAATACTACTTTAGTTATAGCCTGATATATGATTGCTAACTTTACAATGTTGTGATGTGACGTTAGCTAACATTAAATGTAGCTAACGCCGGTCACTCACCAAGACAGCTGCTCTGTTCTCCACTGGTTCTCCACACAACAAAGCTCAATTTTTCTCCGATGGCCGTTATTTTTTCTAATCCTTGGCTGCTCCTGGTCTCTTCGACGCATAGCAGGCTCATAATTACAATCATATGCATTCTAATATATATTTTCAAACTCTTCCGTGTCAAAACTAGCATTGTGATCCATCTTTATTCATACGTTAGACCGGCCGCTCTCCCCCATGTTACGTCACACGCGGGAGGTCACGTGCGGAGAGTTTTTTATGCGGAAGTGAAAATGTCTTACTAAAACAACGCCAGATGTCACTGTAGTGTATATATTTTTTTTATCTTGTGTATTCATCATTTTCCTACACATTTATTCACTGGTGTCTCTGACCTGCAAGTTGCTCTTTAAGATCATTCTAAAGTTGTGCTGGCTAGCTTAATTTGTTAACCTGCTTGCTACAATGCTTTATATACTGTTTAAAGACAGAAAGTGATGCTACGACAGTGTATGGATAATTAGTAATACAAGCTCTGGCTGTAGTTTCATGGCAGAAGTCATTTTTAACGTGTACGTTACTAAAAAAGCTTGCTGCTGCTTGGTGAGTTTTAGTAAACCTTGCCACACAGTCCTTAACAGTCAGCAGTAGGCTAATGCTAAACCCTGGACCAATCGCTGCTCTGGACATGCACGGAAATGCCAATCTTAGGAATATTGTAAAAAACGTTATGAACAGTAGGCCTACATGGTGTAGGGCAAACAGTAAAGAAGATATCTCGATAAAACACATATTTTCAAGAGGGCGTATAAATTCCCAGGTTCCTATGTTCCACAGTTCAATGTTGTTTCTCTGTAGCCTACGTTGAAATCAGCCACAGCTTATATCCCACTGTCTTCTCAATACAGTCTCATACCTGCAGGCAAAACCATTTTCTTTATTTTAGACATTATTATTTCCACTGCGGTTAAAGAGATTATTTTAATTCAAACTTCACTTGTCTCCCTTTGTTATTTAGAAATGTAAACTGTGACAATAGCCCCTACCAATCACTTAAGGAACAGGGATAACCCCAGTTTCAATATATATTTGTTTGTCAATTGGTTGGTGGTTATTGTCCATGGGCTCCATACACAACGACACTTTGTCTGTGCATACACAACAACATCAATATCCTACCCGTTATGCTGTCAAGCAAGTCATTTCATTTTGTTTCAGGGTCGCAGGACTGACGGAGACAAATGCACACACATTCATGTTGCGCCTAAAACCAGACGGACTAACTGCTGTAGTAATGTTTTGTCTAACAGACCTGATTTGCATAATTAGACTTGCATATGCTAAAGAGCAGAGCCTTAATTCGGTCTGGCATTAATAGCGACGATGAATCACGGGCTCCCTGTTGGTGTCAGCAGACAGACAGACAGACCACATGCAGCGCAGGGACCTTTTTGTTCTGATACATCTTTTCCGCCCCTTTCAAACTCAATCACTCCTCCTCATCCTCTGTAAGCCACGCCCCGTTTCTTCATCTTTGCTCTTCATCATGGCCACCTTCCTCTTCTCCTCTCCACATTCCTGCTACACCTTTATTTTTTCCCTTTACCTTGTTTCTCCTCGACTCTCTGCCCCCCACCCACCAGCACCATACACACACACACACACACACACACACACACACACACACACACACACACACACACACACACACACACACACACACACACACACACACAAATACATATCCACCACACTGCCGCTTCCAGTTTGACGTTGATAAATGGAGACTAGCAGAGATGACAACATCATTACTCATGTTCAGTAGCGACACCACCTAGGACAGAGAAAAACGAGAGGAAGAGGGAGGATGAAGGACAGGACAGGAGGAAGATCGGGGGAGGCTGCAGTTGGGGTTGTTTGCTAGAATCCACCCCCATGAACGCACCTTATAACATCTCCAGAGAGCACGATGTTGAGGTGTTCATTACTGGTGTGGAAAAGTAGAGCAACTGTTGATAGAAGCGTTCAGGAGCCTGGAAGATTTCAACGCCTGGATTTCCAACACCAATCCAATCAGAAGGGCTGAAGCAACTACTTTATTCTTTGCATAATCTGCTGCTTCTTTCAATGAAAAATGTATTATACTGCCTGATTTTCACGACACATTGCTGGATAAGCAACGGCCTTATAGGGGAGGTCTTCCTTCTCTGAGTGCCAGTGTCGTTTTTTGTATTTATGTATCATTATATCCATTAAAGTAATGGCACATTTCAGACGCTAAAGCGACCAAGCATTTTTGCAATTGATTAAAAAGGAGCAAAAACAAAACATTTTCTTTTATGCTTTAATGTTTCACCCTCTGTATGAAATGAATTGGTCAACCACTGAGTCACGCCCCTTAGTCTATCTCATACAATCCGTTGGGGTGCTAGCCAATAGAAGTGCACGTGTTACATAGTGATGTCACTACGCTAAGGAAGTAAACAAAGGAGTCCAATGGAGGTGTTTCAAAACCCAAAAAATCAAAAGAGGGCCACTTTAACATTTGAGAAATAAAGTGCAAAACACCCAAAAACTTGAATAGCACTCAAAAAGGGATCTATTTTGGACAGTTTGTAGAAACAACATTGTGCCATCTTGCAACATCAACAAAAGTGAAACATAACTTATCTATAGGCTCTTTGATCTGCTCAAATGTGTTATCGATTCTTTATTGGCCGATGCTTCATCGTTCCCCGAGGCTTATGAAAATCGTCATGACTCAAAACACAACCTCTTTGAGGTAAAAAGAGTGGCCACATGGTTGCCCTAGAAAGTTGTAGGATCTCCATAGCCAAAGGACTTAATTCTATATGTCAAACATGGATGCCTGTACCAAATTGTATGGCAATCCAGCCAATAGTTGTTGAGATATTTTAGTCTAGACCAAAGTTGGTTGTGCACCCAATCAACATCCTGGCTATAAAGGCTAATTTGTAAAATAGTAGAAGTACGTAACTGAAAGTTTCTGGTTGAAAAAAAACAACTTTTTGAATTGATTATTTCACATCGCAAGTGGCAGGTAAAAGGTCCTCATGATCTCACTTACAATGTCTCTATTGCTCGACAGCGCTCAGGTGGTATACCCCAGCACAAGCCAGTCACACGTTAAAGTCCAAGTTAATGACAGCCAGTTTGCTCCTTCAGCTTAACACGCACACGCACACACGCACCATCAGCCTTGCAAAAACCCTAGAGGCACCGTTATGGGCTCTAATCACAACGGCAAATGATGTGTCACAAAGAGTGGGAGATGAGTTGGAAGAATCATTCACTCTCCTCTCCCTGCTCTCGGAGAGCATTAAGGAGAAGAAATGTAGCTGCAGAATGTGGAGTGGAAAGACTATGGAGGGGAGAGAGAGAGGGAACAGGGGATGGGATAGTGCAGAGTGTGCGCGTGCGTGCGTGCGTGTGCGTGTGGGGGGGGGGTGTCAAGTTGATAAATGTGGTTGCTGGAGCCATTGTATTGGTGGAGGACTAGGAGGCCACCAGATAACAGCGGAGCAAGGCCTAAGCTGTCTCCCACTTTGAATAAAACACCATGAAAATCACAAACATACCTGCAGGTTTCTAATTACTTGCAGAGGTCTTTATCTTTCTTTTTCATTGAGTTATATAAATGGAAAGTATCAGACTGTGGGATAAGTGCTCTTCATGCTTTCCCCAGCATGTTTAAGATACGAATGTAGATGTTTGTAGATGTAATATTTAGAACATATACACACATACATACACACATGGTTAGGGAAGTGAGTACAAAGTGTGCTTATTGGCTAAAGATAAACAACAAACTATCTGCTCGTAAACAGTGATGTGGTTTCACTTCTTTTGTGTCAATCTGGCGCCCTCTAGTTGACACTGGCAGGAAATGTTCACTGTAATACTACATTTATTTCCCCAATTTACATGAGAACAGCATCCTGAACGTGGAGAAATTAAGGTAATAATAATGTTAGACCAATTATAGGGCACTCCACCAATATTTCACAGCAACATTTGTTTATTTGTCACAATAAGTGCCACCTAGCTTGTGAGTACAGTTGTAAAATGTCTTCTGTTGCTCTTGGAGCCTCCCAAAGTCTGACAAAAGCACCCTGATGTTATCATAGTGATGTCTTCTGGCTACTAGAAGTCGAAACATTTTTTGAACAGATGAACCATTAAATACTGACGTGTTTTTTTATGCTCAAAGCCGCAGAGGTGCCCAGTACGTCGACCGCGGTCGACCGGCGCGGGGGCAATGCTGGTAGATCGCGAGTCATTCATAAAAAAAAAAATCCAGCTCCGTTAAAATAAACATGATCCCTCCTCCCTTGGCCTCCCTGCCACTTAATTCAGGAGTTAATAACACGATAAACACGAAAAATCCAGACGAGATCTCTCTCCCCCGTCTGTGTGCGAGGGGGCGGGGCAGTTTACACACACGCAGCTGCTACATGCAGCAACACACGGCGGGGATAGCGGAGAGAAGCGCTCCAAGGTGTGGTTAAATGTTACCCGTCTTGAGGTGGACAATGCTCGTTGCCAAGAGTGCAATAAGAGTTTAGCATGTAAGGGCGGTAACACGAGCAATTTGTCTAAACATTTAGCAAAAGTGCACCACATTCAGACGGAGGAATGCACCAGGTTCGACTGTCTTTCTAGTAGCTCTGTAGCTCCATCCACGAGTAACGTTACCACGTCAGGTGCTATGTATGCTAGCAGCAACACACGGAGTTAACTCAATGATACAAACATGGGTTAATGATTACAGGTAACTGAGTTATTTATTTTGTTAAAGTTTCAGCTATTCTGTTTACAATTCTGTCATCACATTATTTAATACGATTTGTTAAAACATTGTTGTTTCTTTTGATGTGAAACATTATTTATTCAATTTAAATAAAAAGCAATGTTAATTTTGTTCACAATTTGTTAAGTTAATTGAATAATATATGTATTTTTGAATCAAGTATTCATCTTTATTGTCTTCATTGTTAGTTTCCACATGCCTAAAACAACCTCAAGCTAAATCTAAAAGTTAATGGCTAAATAAAAGCGTTTAAGAAATTGTGCAAGGCATACAGTAATAGTCCGAATAGTCGATTAATCGTTTCATTAATCGATAGATTAATCGATTATCAAATTAGTCGTTTGTTGCAGCCCTATTTTAGTTCTCCCATGTATAAATAAAACATCTTATCAGCAACCCTTGCAATTTGGGATTTTATTTTTGGTTGGTAGACCTCGGTGAGCTGGTCATTTCAAAAGTGGCTCACCAGCCAAAAAAGTGTGGGCACCCCTGCTCAAAGGGATAACCAAATTATGCATAGCAGCATCGTGATGTTGTTGAATTTGAACATAAATAGGGAAATCACTGACATGGAGCCCAATGTCTCGGGCCTGGTGAGAATCAAGCCCAAACTGTTCCAGATACCTGGAGGAGAGGGGATGGAAATATCTGCAGTGTGGTAGTTCAGGTATGTATATGTGTATATTTATATATATGTTTATATTTATATATTCTTATCTATCTATATCTACATTTAGAGAAGCACAGATAAGATTTTTTTCAACAAGTCAATATCGGACTATATTTTGCACATGGCTGCACACATGACTGCACATCCTGCTGAAAAAAAAACCAGCTTAGACCAACAAGGCTGGTCTGGTTAGGCTGGTAAACCAGCCTGAACAGCCAGACAATATTATGCTGGATTAGTTGGCTGGTTAAGAGGGGTTTTGGACACTTTAGCTGGTCAGGATGGTTTGGTAACAGTGGTCTAGCTGGTCACCATTAGCTGGTCGGTTTAGCTGGTAAAAGCTGGTGGTCACAGTGGTCTAGCTGGTTACCATTAGCTGGTCGGGATAGCTGGTAAAAGCTGGTGGTCACAGTGGTCTAGCTGGTCAGGATAGCTGGTTTGGTCACAGTGGTCTAGCTGGTTACCATTAGCTGGTCGGGATAGCTGGTTTAGCTGGTTTAGCTAGTGGTCACAGTGGTCTAGCTGGTCACCATTAGCTGGTCAGACTGGTATGATCTTGAATAGAACTTTAACTGGGATTACTTGATGGTTAAACTGGTCATATATGATGATGAAACACTCTCACCCAGTGAGTACCCAGTAGCTCAATGAACATCTATCATTTCAGATCAGAGCACCTACCTTACCAGAAAGGTACCAGAATGTATAGAATGTATTGTCTGTAAATAAATACTCATACATTAAATTATTAGAAGCAGGAAAATAATTTATAACACACAATGAACATTAACACACATTTGAAAACATTTTCAAAGCACCCATTATTTCATATTTTTAAGCAGTTTCCTTCAACTGTTCCTTTCCATTTTTCACAAGGCCCTGTATTTTTTGTGAAATGTAGTAACCGGCCAACTTCTCCCTCTCGGTCTTCCCGGCCTTGATCCCGTTCACTGAATTGAGACCCGTTGTTCCGGTCTCGCCTCTTCCGGAGGCCGCCCATGCAGAGGTCGTTTTTCCAGCTCCCGTGCTCAGGAGTCAACCTGTCGTTCCTCCCCGCCACGCTGACTTTGTTTATTGGTGAATTCTGGGGGGGCTTGTGTGGTGACACGTGATAGGACATAATTCACCGTTGGGATTATTCTGTTGCAACTCAGACCCGTTATTGAGGGTACCGGGGTTGTTGTCATTCATGCTAGCTTGACATTCAGTAGCATTAAGTGTATATAGACATTTTTATTCATTGGGATAAACCCCTTGAGATGCACCATCTCGTTTTCAAGGGGGTCCCGACAATAGCAACAACTTACAGACATACATAAACAAAAAGACAAAATGCAAAACATGACACACAAGACAAACCACATACAGTCTGTTAAGTAAAATTCAAGCAATGCACACAATCATTACAATTTGAGACAGTCGAGCAAATCAGTTTCATCAATATCAGTTAATAAGTTAACAAGTACAGACCAGTTGAAAGTGAGATAACAATGCATGTTTAAATATACCCAATGATGTAAGAGATCTAATAGCAGCAGGTCAAGTATTCCAGTTGTCCCACTCCTAAGTTCATGTCACGGTTGTAGTTTTGTAGGTTTGGGTGTTTTTGCTGTTTTCCATGTCATGTTTTCCTCTGGGTTATTGCCTGATCCTTTTCCCTGTGTTTTTCCTCTTGTCATTAGTTTCCCTGGTGTGTCTAGTTATCTGATTGTGTTCACCTGTGGCCCTTGTGTTTCTCCTCCCCTGCCCGGCTGTTTCTCGTCTTATGATTACCCCTCCCTGTATTTAGTCCTCTCTCTTCCTGTGTTCAGTGTTGGTGCGTCTTTTGTATGTGACCCAGTTCACCGAAGAGTGTTTTGTTTGTCCAAGTGTATTTAAAGTCCTTGAAATAAAGGTATCGTCAAGTGCAATCTGCGTTTGGGTCCTACCTGCTTCACTCTGCGTAACAGAAAGCACCAACCAAGAAATGGGCCCAGCAGATCCGCTCGAGCTGGAATTATTGAATTTTTCCTTTTTTTTGGCTAACTGCTCGGATCGATGGAAGAGAGCACCCGGAGTTCAGCAGCGGGAGGCTGTGTTGTCAGAGGCGCACCAGATGGCTATAGAGAAACCAGGTTTGGTGAAATTCTTACCTGGCTGGATTTCAAATATCCTCTCGGTGTGTGATTCCCGGCCTGCTAGCCCCAGGCATGCTAGCTCCCTGTCACCCAATTCCCAACCAGGCACCATACGCCTCGGTGGGTTCCGTCTGGAGTCAACCCGTGCTTCTGCCCCAGTTCCTGCTCCTGTCCAGGAGTCATTTTCTGGAACTCATCTGGCTTATGGAGTTCCACGGAGCCTTCAGGCGGCTGCTAAGAGAAGGAGTCGCAAGGCCAGGCTAGCAGCCCGAGCCCCAAGAGCCATGGTTCCAGCCCCAGTCCTGGCCCCGGCAACCATGGTTCCAGCCCTGGTTCCGGCCCCAGCAGCCATGGTTCCGGTTACAGATCCGGCCCCAGTAGCCATGGTCCCGACTCGAGTTTCGGCTCCTGGACTGGCTTACCGGCCAACGCCAGCTCCCCGAGTCCTGTCGGCGTACCGGCCAACGCCAGCTCCCCGAGTCCTGTCGGCGTACCAGCCGACTCCAGCACCTCGTCTCCTGTTGGGTCTCCGACCGACGCCAGCTCCCTGTCTCCTGTCGGCGTACCGGCCGACGCCAGCACCTCGTGTTCTGTTGGCGAACCAACCGTCTCAATTCTCCTCTCCAGTTCCCTCTCAAGTCTCCTCTCGAGCTACCTCTCGAGTCCCCTCTCGAGTCCCCTTTCAAGATACTTCTCAAGTATCCTCTCGAGTCCCCTCTCAAGTCCCCTCTCAAGTCTCCTCTCGAGTTCCCTCTCGAATTCCCTGTCAAGTGTCCTCTCAAGTCTCTTCTCAAGTCCCTGCTCATGTCCCCTCTCCAGTCTCCTCAAGTTCCTACCCGAGTCACCTCTCAAGTCAACTCTCAAGTATCCTATCGAGTTCCCTCTCGAGTTCCCTCTCAAGCCCTCTCTCGAGTTCCCTCTCAGGTCCCCTCTCGAGTCTCTTCTCGAGTCCCCTCTCAAGTCTCCTCTCAAGTTCCTACCCGAGTCCCCTCTCAAGTCACCTCTCAAGTCTCCTCTTGAGTTCCCTCTCAAGTATCCTCCTGTGTTCCCTCTCAAGTCTCCTCTCAAGTTCCTACCCGAGTCGCCTCTCAAGTCACCTCTCAAGTCTCCATACAAGTTCCCTCTCAAGATCCCTCTCAAGTCATCTCTCAAGTCAACTCTCAAGTCTCCTCTCGAGTCTACGTTCAAGTTCCCTCTCGAGATCCCTCTCAAGCCAACTCTCAAGTTTCCTCTCAAGTTCCCACTCAAGTCCCTACTCAAGTGCCGTTGGAGGTTCCGCTGGGGGTCCTGCCAACCCCATGTCCTGTGCCGTTGGAGGTCCCGCAGACTACTCTTCTGCCGGGGGTCCTGCTAACTCCATGCCTTGTCCCGTTGGAGGTCCCGCAGACTACTCTTCTGCCGGGGGTCCTGCCAACCCCATGTCCTGAGCCGTTGGAGGTCCCGCAGACTACTCTTCTGCCGGGGGTCCTGCCAACTCCATGTCTTGTCACGTTGGATGTCCCGCAGACTACTCTTCTGCCGGGGGTCCTGCCAACCCTATGTCCCGTGCCGTTGGAGGTTCCGCCGACTGCTCTCCTGCCGGGGGTCCTGCCGGCCCTGTGTCCTCTTCCGTGGGGGATCTTGCCGACACCGGCTCCTGTCCGGCCTCCGGAGCTGTCCGGTCTTCGCCCTCGAGCCCGGTCCCCTGAGTTCGCCCACTGTGGTCTTCACCCCTCCTCGAACTCTGTCTTGCCCCCGGGCCGTCCGCCCGAGACCCCCTCCTCGAACTCTGCCTTGCCCCCGGGCCGTCCGCCCCAAGACCCCCTCCTCGAACTCTGCCTTGCCCCTGGGCCGTCCGCCCGAGTTCCCCTTTTTGAACTCTGCCTTGCCCCCGGGCCGTCCGCCCGAGTTCCCCACCTTGTTCTCTGCCTTGCCCCCGGGCCGTCCGCCCTCCACCCGTCCTCCAGACCCCCTCCAGCCACCCTGCTGGACTTTGTTTTTTGGGACGTCTGGGATCCGTCCCTTGAGGGGGGGGGTTATGTCACACTCCTAAGTTCCTGTCACGGTTGTAGGTTTGGGTGTTTTTGCTGTTTTCCATGTCATGTTTTCCTCTGGGTTATTGTCTGGTCCTTTTCCCTGTGTTTTTCCTCTTGTCATTAGTTTCCATGGTGTGTCTAGTTATCTGATTGTGTTCACCTATGGCCCTTGTGTTTCTCCTCCCCTGCCCGGCTGTTTCTCGTCTTATGATTACCCCTCCCTGTATTTAGTCTCTTCCTGTGTTCAGTGTTGGTGCTTCTTTTGTATGTGACCCAGTTCACCGAAGAGTGTTTTGTTTGTCCAAGTTTATTTAAAGTCCTTGAAATAAAGGTATCGTCAAGTGTAATCGGCGTTTGGGTCCTACCTGCTTCACTCTGCGTAACACCAGTCTGTTGGGGCTTTGAAAATGAACGCTCTTCTGCCAATCAATTTGTTTGCAGAGGGGACAGAGAAATCTATCTGAACAGAATGTCTAACTTGATGATTTGACGAGTAGGGTACGAAATACTGCTTTAAATAAGGGGGATAGTTAAGATAAATGCATTTAAATATCAGCTGAAGCCAATGCGTGTGTCTTCTTACATTTAAAGAAGGCCATTTAAGTTGGTTATACATTGTGCAGTGATGTGTACGAAAAGGACAACCAAGAACAAATCTGCATAGTCTGCTGTAGGCTATGTTGAGTGGAGCAAGATCTGATTTATGTGCATTTTGGTAGACAACATCACAATAGTCCATAATCGGAAGAATAAGTTGAGAAGCAATTCTCTTTCGGACACTGAGCGTAAAACAATTGCGAGAGCGGTGTAAAACACCGATTCCGTAATGGACCTTTTGTATTACATGCTTTATATGTAGTTTAAATGAAAGTTCAGAGTCTAGCCATACACCAAGATATTTAAAGCTATCAACTTTATGCAGAGAAGTGCCATCCTTACATGTTATTACTACATTAGGTTTGGATTTGAGCTTCTGCCTCGACCATGGTATTAGATTTTGTTTTGTTAAGCAGTAGTTTATTGTGATAGCCAGTCCTGTAAGATATTAAAATCTGATTGAAGAGAGATCTGAATTTGTGAAAGATACGATTTAGATGTATATATGAGAGTGTCATCAGCATAAAGGTGAGTACAACAATTAATTAGACAAGAAAATAAATCATTTATGTGAATAGAGAACAGAAGTGGGCCCAGAGTTGATCCTTGGGGTACACCCTTTTGTTGGATCAACAGGTCAGACTGTTTTCCATGAACAACCACACATTGCTTTCTACTGTGAAGGTACGAGTTAAACCATAACACTGTATTATTAGAAAGGCCAATGCCGTGAAGTTTATCCAAGAGCAGATATCGATCAACGAGATCAAAGGCTTTTGTCAAGTCAATAAAAATGGCACCTGTGAGTTCACCTTCATCTGCACAAGGAACAAGTCATTCGTAAATTTAAGTAGGGCAGTTGTTGTGGAGTGATTAGGCCTGAAACCAGATTGAACCGGAGATAAAATATAAGTATTGAGATAATGTGACAGATGATTATAAATTATTTTCTCCAAAACTTTGGAAATAGAGCAGATTATAGAGATTGGTCTATAATTATTTGTATCAAGTAAATGACCACCTTTATGCAGTGGAATGATGCATGCACATTTCCAATTAATTGGAAATTGGAGTAATAATAACTCACAGGTGGACAAAGACAGGTTGAACAAATCAGCAAGTGGGTACATGAGAATATTGGACACCAATTTTATGAACTGGTTTTCTATACCATCGAGTCCTGCACTACCATCCACTTTTAATTCTGTGATAGCATTATGAACTTTGTGTGGTAGAATCTTCTTAAAAGAAAAATAACTGTTGCAGTATGAGTTACTATTAGAAATACCAGTCGTCAAATAGGAGTCAGAAAGTAGTGTGGAACATACATTAGCGAAATGCTGATTAAATATTTGGTCAATGGATAATGGGTCATGAATTATTGTATCAGCAGTTCTTATTTTATTAATTGAATGTTTACCTGATTTATTTAAAACAGATTTTTTTTTTGTCCAAAATTGCTTGGGATTCTTAAAGTCCGATGCGAGAGATTCTTTATAGTAGTTCGATTTAGCATTTCGAGTTTTGGTTTTACTCAGATTTGTAGAAGATGCCTGTATACTTCCCAATCGGCTATAGTTCTTGAATGACGATATATCGACCATGCTTTATCCCTTTCCCTAAAGAGACTGATGAGTTCAGAATTGATCCAAGGGAGATGTTGACCTTTGACCTTAACCGTTCTCACAGGTGCATGTTTGTTCATGACATCAGTGAGCTCTTTATGCAGAAAATCCCAGGCATCTTGTACAAAAGGTATAAGTTGAAATCTGTCCCAATTAAGGGCAACAACATCATCAATAAATAAATCAACATTCAATTTTGTATATTGTCTGATTTTGACTAGTTTTGGAGGTAATTCAATTAGTTTGATGTTCCATACGCAATAAACAATTGAATGATCACTGAAGCAATCCGACATGACACCAGCTTTTAAGATTCTGTCAGGATATGACCCAAGTATTCAGTCAAGCAGAAATTGGGTTCTAAGAGTAATACGAGTTGGCTCATTAATTAGCTGTTTAACATTTAGACTACTGAAAAGTTTTTTCTCTCTATACGATGATTTACAAGTGTACTCCCCTTGTCTTGATATTTGGATAATAAAGTGTGGAGTTCCATACTGAACATACCGTCTCTGACTCCCATTCATCGGCTCTACAATCGGGACGGGGGAAAATCGATCTGTTTGCTGATGTAGAAACTGCATGGTCTTATTTTTATCTTGGTTTTATGGAGATCATTGATAGACATGCACCCCTGCGTACATTTAGAGTAAAGGGACGAGACAATCCTTGGTTTTCTGCTGAACTGTCCAGTCTCCTGCATGAAAGAAACAAGGCCTGGGCAAAGGCTAGGAAATCAGGCTCAGAGGTAGAATGGCTGCATTTTAGGCAGCTAAGGAATAGCTTCACTTCAAATGTCAAAAGTGCTAAGTCAAAGTACTATTTGTCAGTAACCACAGAAAACCTAAATAATCCTAGGACATTTTGGAAAGCCATAAAATCGATCTCCACTGGTGAGATCCGAAATGAGCTACCTCCTTGCCTTACCACAGCATCTGGCACTATATCGGACAGGGCTACTATGCTAAATTGCTTTAATGAGCATTTTGTGTCCTGCGGTTCTCTGTTTGATTCTGTGACTAACTCTGCTTCTGTGAACACACCAATCCGTGACTCTGAACAATGTGAGAAAACCCTTTCAGTTTTACTCCTTTTACTGTTAATGTTGTTCATGAAGCATTATCTAAGTTAGATCCTAAGAAACCGGCTGGCACGGACAACGTAGAACCTTTCTTTTTAAAGATAGCTGCAGATTTTATTGCTCCACCTCTTACTTCTCTATTTAACCTCTCCCTCAACACAAATGTAATTCCAAAAGTATGGAAGTCAGCTTATGTCTTGCCTTTGCTAAAAGGAGGGGAGGCAACTATTTTAAATAACTATAGGCCAATCTCTAAATTGTCAGTTCTGGCGAAGGTGCACTAGTGAGTGAACAAGTAAAGGAGTTTTTATGTAAAAATGATACCCTGTCTAAACATCAGTCAGGTTTCAGAAAGAAACACAGCACCATCACTGCGACAATGAAAGTGGTGAATGATATTACGAGAATTTTAGATAATAAGCAGAGTTGTGCAGCTCTATTTATTGACCTTTCCAAAGCGTTTGATACCGTCGATCATCGCATTTTGAAGCAGAGGCTACTCAGTATTGGCATATCCAGCCATGCAGTGGGGTGGTTTGTGAACTACCTCTCTGAAAGGTCCCAATGTGTTCACTTTGATGGGCTGTCTTCTGAGTGGTTGAACATTGCTAATGGTGTTCCCCAAGGTTCTGTTTTAGGTCCACTTTTATTATATATCAATAGTTTAGGTGAAAATGTCGATGAAGCCACTTTACATTTGTATGCAGATGATACCGTGATGTAATGTGCAGGTCCCACAACCTCCTAAGCCCCAAGCCTGTTATTCAGGTTTCAGGCTCGAAAATGACATTCCCAGAACAAATGACCATATCTTCCCTTCTAAGAGGGTTACATTAATAATCTTTTTTCTCAAAGTAATGATAAACCTGTCAGTTGGATGTAGAAAAGTTAGAATCAATAGAGATGTTTTTTATTTTAAAGAAAATTCAGATTGAACATGGTAAAAAACTGTAAATGATAGTGTCCGTCCAAAACATATGTTGTACTTATAGTGAAAACTAACCTTGGATGATGGGTTAGTAGACTAAAAGCTTTAGGAATCCAAAGTATAACATATAATAAGTACCCTGTATCAAGATTGATGCAAAACAAGTGATATTTGACCTTTTTAGACAGATTTAGCAAAAAAAACCTCTTCTGGGGCCATTTGGGTGGATTTTCCATACCTCTGGCCCCCCTTCTTCGATTTTGACATGTGAAATATCTTTCTGATCGTTAGAGCCAATAGAATCGAAGGGAAAGCTAAGCGAACATGCTCCCAATCTGCACACTGCCGTGGCATTTTACGTTTCTAAGGTAAGCGGACATGAAACTATTCAGCAAAACTATAAAGAATAATCTAAGTTATTGAGTTTTTAGCATAATACCTGTACTTCAGAATCTTAAAATCCCTTAAGGTTTGTATGCAATTGTGCTAAATTCAACACTGGAATCAAGCAAATATTAATATGTTTGCATGACATTAGTTATTTATATTTTGATATCACTTAATTATACGTTTAATACATTTAAGTCAAGCTAAGGTACATGTGATGGTAGCTAGTTAGTGCTCATACCTCTGAGGCCTCCTCCAAAAAGCATAATAACCAGACTGTATCATTAAAACTAAGTACCAGTTCTAGATCCTTGACTTTAGACAAACAATTCAAAAGACAACATGTATTTAAAGACCAATCTTTATTTGAATGTGCCTCTTAACCTGATATATTAGTTATACAGTAATCAGGGCTCGACATTAAGGGCTGCCCGATGGCCCGGGGCCATCTAGTATTTAGCTCGGGCAATGAAGCCTCACCTGCTGGTTGCCCGATAGGTAATTATAAACAGCTACGTGTGATATTCTAACCTGAACTGTGTGTTTTGTCCGCTCACCGCTGCATGTGATCATGCAGTGCTGCGTGTCGACTCGTCAGCAGCAGCTGATCTCTCTCCCGTCAGATTAGACTTCACTCGCGTTTATGTCCATATTGATCAGATCTAGCTAATGATAGGACTACCTGCTTATTAAAAGACACCTAAACAATAAGTGTCGCTATGCAACTGGGTGAGGCCACAAAGTATAGCGCAGCATTATGCATTTGTTTACATGCCCACCGGAACCCCGAGGCATTACCAACAGATCAACGCACAATCAACCCATAGAGGACATCTCTTTCTCCACATTAAGTGTTAGACATTAGAATTGACTATTCTTGTCTGTCACATACTCTTCTTGTCTGTCACATAAGTGGCGCAACTGAAGCGGTATTGTGCTAAAGGGAAATTATTTTGACCGAAGAGATTTAGATTTGCCGGCCAACGGGAACTCTGACGTCGCCATTTTCTATGCTTCGCGGATGCGCTCGGCTCCTCTCGACTGCTGCTCGGGTCTGCTCGGTCAGCTTCCGGATGAGGAGGCATTCGTTCGACCAATTTACAGTGGATAACATTACAAACATTTTTAACAGGGGCCATAATAGTGTAAATAATGTTTGTTTTGGCAGTTACAACTGAATGTAATGTGTTCTACTTTTTTACATCTGATGAAGGCATTTGCCTTTATCAGATGGAAAGTGTCTTGACCAACAACTTAAGTATTTCTTATAGCTATGCAGGGCATGCAAGCGAGCAAACACAAACAAGAACAAACAAGTGAAATGAAGAATAAAATTGAAATTGTACAATATAATATTGTGCTGGTTCATCTTATAATTCAGTCTAGAGAATGCACCAGACAGCATCTAAGACCTGCAAAAATCAAAATGTTCTAGGAGGAGGCCCCCCAAACCCTTCGTGGCATTTCGTCCGCACGCATTCTTCAGGGCAATCTCTATTGGGCTCAGGGCCATCTGTAAATTAGCTTAGATGGCCCACAGGGCCATCTCCCAAAATCCTTAATGTCATGCACTGGTAATAGTATTGAAAATCTAAAAAAATTGAGCAACTCAACAGTTAACTTTATGTTTCTTATTGTCTAAAGCAGGGGTCGGCAACCCCTTGGCACGCGGCACCGTAACCAGTGGCACACTAGGAATAAGTGGAATAAGTGTGCAAAATATTAAAATTGTATTTTTGGATCCTGAACGAGACCGCCGCCAGAGCGCGTCTCCCCGTTACCTGCGGAAGGAAGCTATGCACGCAACGCAGCCCCGCAGTGCTGATCGTTTCACCACGGAGGAAAGCACTTCACAAATTGCAGTAGGCCTACCCATAAGGAGCTGTACAAATGCCGCAGTTTTTGCGTGGCTGTGTATTTAGTTGAAGGCCCAGTGGCGATCTGCTCATCTCTCATTTAAATAATATGCTACAAAGGGGCGGACTGGCCATCTGTGTGTTGAACTTTCCTGTCGGCTCCCAGACCGTAGTCGAGGAGGGCAGAAGCAACAAGCTTCAGGTTCAATAACCCACTTTAGCTTAAATGACTGGAGAGAGGCGAGCTCTTCTTGGGAGGCCGTTGCATTTATTTAGCTGTTCTTCTGTTTCACAAAATACATCACAGACCTCTGTTTTTCTGCTTCCTCGTTTCACTTCCAGAAACATACACACGTTCCCTCACTGTCGCTCTACCATCCACAAACACACATGCACAAGCCACACCCCTCTCTCTCTCTCTCTTAAAGGGACAGCGACCTCATCTCACTCTGCATGACTCTAATATCATAACATGTGTGCTCTGGAGAATCACAGAACGGACGATCGTCCTTATTATTATGCCGTTTAAACCAATTATTTAAATGTGTTTGTTAAATTAAGCATCATGTAAGTTACGCTGACAGGTCCACACACTGCTTCCCCGCAGCGAGGCTCCGCCGCCCTCCTGCTGATAGTTCACAAGCGTCAAGCTCCTCACCCTTAGAAATAATCAGCTGATGGAGTGTAGATGTGGAAATAGGTGCATTCGATCAGCTGACTGTTTTTACAATAAAAGTAGTTTCTTAGTGTACTGGTCTTAAAATCTCATAGCATCAGCTTTTAATTTTCCTCTTGGATGTTCTTCTTGACCCTCAGAGAAGGAGAAAACTTCGTGTCCTTCAGGCATGTCCTTTCCTAACAAAAATTACAGGAAACATAAAACATATTATTGCAGAACAAGTGTGTTATTTATGAAAGCGGTGTGTTTGTGTGTTCAGGGGCTGTAGATATAATTATTTTGTAATTGTAATGTTTTTTTTTTATTTCAACAGTGAGCTACAAAGACAATCAGATTATGAATGAAAAGTATGAAGTTCATCAACATTGAAATATATGTTATTATCAAAATAATATTGAACTATTATCAAAACGTAGTGCAACTGT
The DNA here is from genome assembly GCF_949606895.1 of Notothenia rossii. NCBI lineage: Eukaryota > Metazoa > Chordata > Actinopteri > Perciformes > Nototheniidae > Notothenia > Notothenia rossii. The sequence continues at coordinate 37,184,267 of NC_136912.1, read as the reverse complement.
AGAAGCTTGCTCTGTTGTCTCACTGAAAGAATAACTTTTACCACGTTTTTTACAGACAATATTGAAAGATAAATAGTAGCAGTTCTCACTATGTGTTAAATATCTTTGCCTTTAATACATTAAATTAGAAAGCTGACAAAATCATATTGCTTGTTAACATCTAAATGTAACTTTTTGCACAGAAAAACCCCTCAACTTCACTGGTGTGTAGGTGATCTAGTATTGTTTAATGGAATGTATATCAGTGTATTAAAGTCAATACTTTCTTGATTCTTTGTACAGTATGAAAAAAATAGTATTTGTAACTGTGCTGAAGTTCACTGCTGTGAGGAGTCCAGTTCTGTCTCTCACTCTCTGGTCCTGCCTGTCTGCATCACCTGGACACCTTAAACAAACAGATATATATGTAAAGTACCATGTGTACAAACAATATAACTGATTCTCTTCTGTTGAACATGTTGGATTGTGTATTGTTCGAGTCAGGGTCCTTTTTATTTGACTGTAACTTTGGAAGTTGTGTTACCAATGGTTGCTGTTTATTTGATACCAATTTGGTAATGCAATTCGGGAATTCGGCAATTTGGGTTTGTTCTTCAGATGACTGTGATGTTAACGTGTAAGCTCAATAAAGAACTCCAGATCAACCAACCATATTGTAATATATCTAAGTAATCATCTTGAAATATGACATTAATAATTGTAATATACACACATCTTGTTGTGAGGTTGATTTCACATACACTACTTCGACATTAGCTTGTCTACATACTTGAGCTTAGCCAATTTAAATTAACCTTAGCGATGCATATAGTTCCTACCTACATAATAATCATCTCTCTAAGTTACAAGGATGAACTTATTTTATCAACCTCAAACAGAAGCCGTTTGTTGTACAGTATTATCCCACTTAACGCTTAACACTTGTCTATTTAGTTTTAACCTTTATAAATATAGTCTATGATTTTAACTTTGAGGCTACTATTAGCATCGTTAGCACCGATGTAGCTACCACTCGCTTACACGCTAACCCAAGCCGTAACATTAATTACGTAGCGGATTAAAATCATTAACACATAAATAAGTACTCAAATTTCACTTACCGCAAAACCGCATTCATGCACCGTCTGTTTCAACCGCAGAGCGAGTCACAATAGTCCGATCTATAAGCATGAAGAACAAACAAACACGGCCGGGGGCAAGTTGTGTTCCCTGGATGAGCTGAACAGGCAGAGTGCCTGTAGCTTCACGGAGCAGCTGGTAGAGAGACAAGACGCTAACAGCAGCAGTCACTTCACAGAGCCATCACTTAATGTGACCACGCCCTAATTTATGCAAACACTTTAAGACCTAATATAAATAAAAGGGTCGTGTTAGAAAACAATTCACTCACAGATCCATAATCATGAAGATGGAATCTAACTATATTCATAATAATATTTATTGCATCAATGGTTAGAAACATGTTTTTTTCTGCTGTAAAGTTGGGCATTTTAACATGGGGGTCTATGGAAATTGCTGCTTTCTGCAGTCAGTCCCTATTGGCCAATATATGAATTGCAGTGTGTGCCACTTCCGTATTGGCGTCCCGGCTCTTCCACAGAGTTTGCCGCTTGAGTGTTACACATGTATTGAAAATGTACAAACTAGGGTTTCCCATTAATGTACTGGGCGCTACAGTGGAATACGCACATACACAGTGTACCCGCGACTCTTACAATTAATCAAATCAAATCAAATCTTATTTATATAGCACATTTATAAACGATTTTAGGTCGAGCCAAATTGCTGTAGGCTACATATAATAAAAATAGCCTACAGTAGAGACACTTACAGTAGAGCAAATACAACAGCACAGATTGTTCAGAATATCAGTATGAGAAAAACGACACCCTCTATCCTTAGACCCTCACATCGTACAAGGAAACACTTCCAGAGAAAAACCCACAGTTTAAAGGGGGAAAAATGGGAGAAACCTCAGGGAGAGAAACAGAGGAGGGATCCCTCTCCCTGGACGGACAGACGTGCAATAGATGCCGTGTGTAAATCGAAGAGATAATACATTTTACAGCATATAGACCGAATGTTAGGAAATGTGTCTTTAATAAGAAGATGAATCCACGAGGATGTCAGCTACAATCCTGTGGAAGCCACCAGGGAAGCAGCATGACGAGACCCAAGGCAGGACCGCAGAGACAGGTTCAGCCACGACCCGAAGTCCACGACTTAATCCAGAACTCAGGATCCAAGACACAGGACTACAGCAAGAGGATCAGCCTCGACTCCGGATCCCGGCGTGAAGGCTCGATAATCAGCTCACAGCATATAAAATAGCATATAGGTGTAAGCAGAGGTAAAGTGCTATTTTATAAGTGGGAGGGGGGGTCCTCACCTCCTCTAGGGGGATCAGGGAGTATACTCCCGGGAAGACTTTTTTAAATATTGAAGTTAAATGCATCAACCTGGTGCACTTTGAGAGCAAAATGAATTTATGGTAAACAGATTTTCTTTTTCTTTATGGATATTTTACAAATCACTCACCTTTTAAACTGTATTCTTGCTTTACTGTTATATAGAATTTCATAACTGTTTTCATTTATTCTCATAAATGGTGACCAAAACGTTTGAGACCCACTGAGATAACTAGACTATCTAAACAGAGAGTCCCTTATCTCACTGAGCTGTAGTTATCTCTCAGTCTGATAGGACAGAGCTCTCCCTCTCCTTGTTTTAGAAACAGATTTTAATATCCGTTAAGCTAACCAGATGCTAACAACAACAATGCAAATAGTGAGTTTGGTAGAAATATACTGTATAATAGTAAAGTTATTCAGCCATATTTATTGAAGATTTTACATTATAAATATTCCCCAAAATTATTGAAAAGCATATTCTTCCAAACTCCTTGCTGTAGTATGACACTATTGATGTGTGTAGTGAGTTTGGTAGTAATAAGCTGTATAAAAGTGATTGAATATGTATTCTCTTTTTTCGGAGTTGCACTTTGCAGACGGTCCCTGAGAACTCGTTTCTTCTCCGGCTGCGGATAGAGACCAATGTAATGTGTCCAGCTCGGAGGACAGCGCGTATTGGCTTTTTTTGATCAAAATGTGATTGTAGTTTGTTGTCAACCTTACCACGGTACTTAGGAGACGTAATTTGTGTCTGAATAACGTTTTGTTCATGAGTTATTGATCCGTGAAATCAGAATCTCCCAATATCGTTCCAAATTTACTGAACTCAGCCAGAAGACAGTCTCATTTCGTAGACCGCTGGGTTTGCTGTTCCTTCACTTTATTTTTAAAGTGAAGGAACGAAAACTTGAACGAAAACTTGGACGAAAACTTATCGTGAGAAAAGGCTAGTGTGGCGTGAGTGCGTGAGATATGGGTTGATTGCGTGACTCTCACGCTCATGAAAGTGAGTGTTGGCAGACCTGAGACAAAGACGAAGGTAAGACATGTTAGCGTTGTGGGCTACCTAGCGCCACTTGTTTTGATGTATATTTTTGTTGATAACGTCGCGAGTTTGTATCTTTCAGTGTTGAGGTTGGCACCGTTAGATTCTCTGTCTTTACGATCATAAACGATGTGTTGGATGTGCAGCTAGGATATGTAATAATAAGGGAGCTTGGAGTGATTTTCGGTGCAGTAATAGGTTAGCATTTTTCGCTCGTGGGTAATTCAGAGGCTCACTGTTAGCATTGTGTTTTTTTGGAGAAAAAAAAATGAAAAAGATCAGTTAAATTATTTTTTTCCCGTTATATGGATATTGTGGTGGCACCATGTTGGATCATAATTCACCTTTCTTATTGTGTTGCCACACGGACCCTTTAGTGGGAACACGAGTTGCTTTAGCTGCCATTTCTGCTAGCTTGTTATACAGAGCAGTTCATGTACTAACCTCTTTGAGATTAATGGATAATAAAGATTGGAACTCCATTCTTAATACACCGTCTCCGACTCCCTTTCTTCTGCACTTTTTTATGTAATTTACTTGCCCTAAATTAGTTTTCTTTTCAATGTGCGTTTAAATAAGTAACACTTAAGCAACAATGAGAACATGTTTTAAGAACTCATTCATTTGTAAATTAATATCACATTTTCTGAACTTTCTTTAAAGGCCATGTAATGCATCTAACACAGGTGTTTTTTAACATGTAGTTTAGATATCACCAGAATAAAAATAAATAAAAATGTTTAAAGTTTCGTCATAATTAAATGACATATACGTTAAAAACCGATGTTGGTTCCGAAGTTTGCCGAGTACGCCCCCGATCACTCCCGAACGAGCGGTGACGTCACACGTGGCAAACATTGCCATTTGATCAAATCAGTCCGAATGGCAAGCAACGCGATAACTTCAGACAGCGACAGCGACAGCGATCATTCAAGCTCAGATTCGGTGGGTTATCTGGATACAGTTACAGAAGTAGAGAGTCAACCAGCTAGCCTTTCACTTCAAGGCATCTTGCCTTATAAGTACGAGCCTCCTGCCCAGCAATCGAACAACGAGGCAGAAACTTGTGAAAGAGAAGCGGATTCCGCAGCCGGCGAGACTCGAGTCGGCAATACTGAATGGTAAATTCTGTTTTATTTAATTTGACCTGCACTAAATGTCGATCTTAATTTGTCATCTGTTCCTCACACGTCCGGCAGATATTGTTTTGTTTTTTAATGTTATACCAATATTCAGGTGTACATGTCAATGCTGTGAAAGCATGCCCACTGCAGATGAATGTGTATGCTGCAGAGAGATCTGGCAGGTGATGGAACAAATAGACAGTTTGCAACCTACTGACCAGATAGCAGAGTCCTGCATCGGGTCGGGTATCCGCGGGTACCCGACGGGTGACCCGCAAAAAAGGTGATTTGCGGGTGGTATTTTTTCAAACGCTTTTTTCCGGGTTCGCTTCTGGGTAAAACAAAGATGATGCGGGTCCGGTTGCGGGTGTTGCATAATAAATATATTTAAACAATAATAATTTAGTTTAATGTTTAAATCCTCAGACCTCTCCTCCGCGTTACCGAGCATAATCATAACCTCTGCAGTGCATCTATCTGCTGCTGAGCGCACCACATTCTGAATGGCTGAGGTGAAGCTCTCTATAGGGGAGAATACAGCATTTTCAATAACTCTTCCTCAAGAGCGAAATCCAACGTCTGGGAGGCTTTTGGTGTCATCCTAGATGGAGAAAATAAACAACATCCCAGGCTTTTTGAGCCAAATATGCAACTGCGTGTGTTAATAATTGCACGTTGTCACTGCTTATAGGCCTATATATGCGGGTTCGGGTCGGGTTGCGGATCATGTGCCGGCGGGTCGGGTCGGGTTGCAGAACTAATTGGCAATATGTGCGGGTAGCGGGGCGGGTTCGGTACTGCACGTCACGGGTGCGGGGCGGGAGCGGGTCTTGAAAATCAGACCCGTGCAGGACTCTGCCAGATAGAAGACACCGACGAGAAACCAAGGTGCATTATTAGCCACCCAGGCTTTAGAGAAGGCTGTCTCAGTGTTTGGACACTGAAAATAGCGTATCTTCAATACAAACAACAACACAGAGCAGTTGATGGCCCACTACACCAGTAAGTAAATATTGATTGACCCAACTGCCTATTGCAGCTTTGCTTTCATATAATACTTTTAGTCGCTACAGATATGGTACACTTTTAAAGATACCATTAAACTCTTTCAAGCAGTCAAAAACAGCTTGGCTTTTATTTTTTCTGTGTATGCAAGTTCAATGTATGCTTGGGAAAAGAAACAACTACACATGTGAGGAAATATATAAGAGGTCTATGATTCTGTCAAGCAGTCATGTAAAACCTCATATTTATTTTGTACAAGTAAAATACAAATATCATGTTATAAGCCAATTTGTAACCATTGCTACATAATAGTACTACATAACATTTTATTTTTCTCCAAATATATTTATAATCTGTATACTTTTTTTTCATTAGGAAGTATCGATATACAGCTTATCGACAGTTTGTACGTTGGTGCTGGGGTGTACTCGGCCCAAAAATCAGAATCCCGCTGCCTGCGTGCTGTAACCGAGATACGGAAGACTTACCCTGAACCGGGAGGCCGCTATCAGGGATTTCAATGGCCAAATCTGTAATTTGACATAAGTCATGCAGCTGAACTGGTTAAAATGGTTTCGCATGATGTAAATAATTTACAAAGTACATCATTTACAATATTATTTTTCCAAAGAAACATGTAAATAAAACAACATTTTCCAAATCGCAAATTTGTAAGATTGTATTAATTTACTGTTTGATAAATAAAAAAGGGTTCTTTTGTTAATTTTTCACTTGTAACATTTTATCTTTATTGCAGTGTACATTAGTCTATTTTGGTATATGTGCGAGCCCACAAATAATTAAAAGTGGTAAAAATAATAAAGATATTCAGACGTAATTCATTTTTGGCCTTACTTATTTCACTTCAACTTTTATATATTTCAGTCACTAGGCAAGTTCACTGTACTCTGGTGACATTTAGCTCAAGCTGGCATAACACCTGTAGTAACTTAATTCTGACCCGAGTTTTGTGCACAATCTTCCAGCACCCATGATCAATGTTTATAGCAATCAGGAAACATTCACAGCTCACAATTACACATCGCTTCCCCATCATGAATTGTTAGATAAAAAAAGTTTAGCGAGGTCCGGTTACACATATGTTGAGCGAAAATAGCGGAAGGATACAAAACAAACAATCCAGACGGGGCTGGTGTTTGCCACGTGTGACGTCACACAGCTGGGTTAATGGCTGGCAAGCTTTTTGCTACCGGAGCGGAATAACACGGGAAAGTGGCACACATTTCATGTTATTTGGGGGGTATTTATGGAAAGAATCATTGATGTTGATATGTCAAATGAAACAGTGGAAAGTGATGAAGCGATTTATTAACACAGAATAACATTTATTTTGGACATTACATGGACTTTAAAAATACGTTTTGGAAAACTTAAAAAAGTGCTTTTGTCAACGCCACGGTCATGCCACGCCCTCAAACGAGAATACCGCGGTGTGAGACTTCCTGGTCCTCTTTGCAGCGGTTCTTCAGTTGGACACGTGTTTGCGTTGGATCCTCTTCAAATCATCGTAAAACAAGTAAGCATACTTCCTGAGTTATTAATTACTGCTTTTTAACTAGCAAGTGTTATTTATTTTTTCTTGTATTCACTGTTTTGAAACATCAACATTTTAATGCATGCCAGCGCCATTACTGCTGTTAAAAGTTAGACTCAGCCCTGTCGTGCTCATGTAGCCTATTTCTTCGCGCAAAGTTGTTGGGCAAAGTTTGCATCAAGTGCTTACCGACGCAATTCTGTTAAAAGTGGTTAAGTTAAGAGTACGTATTAAGAATCAACTCTGCAAACTGTTCCCCTATGCCGCTCTAAACGTTGGCCGGGCACCGTGATGCGGCCGCGGGGCTCAGAGGCTCTGCTGCCCTGCATGTTGTGCGGTAAAATACCTCCGCTAAAGCTATTCCCCACTACTTTATAACCCAGCGGTTATGTAAGTTACTAATGCGCCTATTTGATATTAATTCCTCTGTATGTTTGTTTTACTGTGAGCAATGAATTATATTTCTACAATCTTAGTGTACCCAATTTAAACTCATAGTGTGCAGTTACAGCATTGAGTTGTTATTATACAAAATTAAGTGGAAACTATATTTTTCATGCTTATGCAACGCTATAGATGCACATTGTTAGAAATTAAAATCAATGTTTTGATGGTATAATGTAGCTTAAACATAACGTCAGTTTAAATGCTGTTTTATACTGAAAAAAACAGAAATTCTCGTGCACAACCAGTTGTTAAGCTTTTATTCTGAAAATCCTTCATCTCCGGTTAGCATTTAGCATGTGGCTAATATACTATTTCCTAAAGAGGTGAATTTAGTAGCGAAATGACATGGAGTGATGCACACCGACACCATACTGATTTAACACTACAACTATAGATGTCGAGATACTACCATGCTGAATATTAAATGAAGGTACTGTTTATTTGAATTAGGGATGCAAATTATCGATTAATTCATTAATCATTAGTTGATTGACCTTATCGATCGATTAACGATTAACTGATATAAACGGCTTTTTTCCTGAGAATGTAAATTTCTCACTATATCGATAGTGTCTTTAACATAAAAAGCTAAATAGCGATAGAATTACTAACAAAGCACTTATATACTAATAAAGGGCTGGCTTTCTAAATGCCAGTTGAGTAGCACTTGAAATGTTTGGCTCTATGAAACCTGATGGACTTATATGATTCTGTTTTCTTAAAGGTTGTATCTTCCTGGTCGAATGCACTTATTGTAAGTCGCTTTGGATAAAAGCGTCAGCTAAATGCAATGTAATGTAATGTAATGTAATGTAAATATTGCTTATTTACTGAATAAAAATGCATGCTATATTGCACAATTGATGTTTTATTGTACCAGTTAGGATAATGTGCAGATAATGGCATTTATGTAGTTTAACAAAATAAATTAAGCACAGAAAATTCAAATACATAAAAAAATAATTGTGCACTGGCTCACCTGTCGCATGTGAAACATTAAGCAAAATAAAATTAATTTTAAATAGAAATCTAAACAATATGGGTAGGCCTAGCCTACACAATATTAAGCCTACAAATTATAATCTGGTTAACTACATATGTAAAACTTGAAACATTAGCAGCAGCATTTATAATCCCCTTTGGTCTGAGAAAGGTAACAGTAAGATAACTAGCCCTGGAAACTTCAAATATATTCTGAACACAACTTAAATCATCCCTGAGGAAGGTGACAGTAACATTAGAGGGCGACCCTTAGAACACTCAAATGAAGATATAGGCTACCTCTCCTGAAACAAAAACATTCCTGTCTCAATGTGTTTTGAATAGGCTCCTGACCTAGACCCCTCTATTTTTGTTCAAGAAAATAAGCATATTAACGTGGTCAGGAGTAAGTCGTGTGCGCAGCCTGTTTACAGTCAGGCCAGCTGCTGAGAATACACGTTCTGATGGGACAGACGTGCCCGGTATGCACAGATATCGTCGTGCCACATTTGCCAGCCTCGGAAATCTTCCTTCATTGACTTTCCACCATTCTGTGGGACTGGAATCAAGGAGTGGTGAGGCATCCTTCAGAAACATGTCCACTTCCTCTTTAATGTCATCGTTGCTGCTGGTGGTATAGTTTTCACCCAGTAGAAGAGTCATAGCAGAAGTGTGTCTCTGAAGTGTAGCTCCCTGGACTGGCACATCATCTCCAGTGGTGGCTTCATTTGTTGATGTGGAGTCCACATGTTCCATAGCCAGTTCAAGCAGTTTGGTATTAGCTGAGATCCTGCTTGCTGGGCTTAGAAATCCCAGGTGCTTATGCCGTGGGTCCAGCATCGTTGCTATCATTGGTGTTGTTGATGTGAGGTCTTCAGACTCAACCTGTTAAAATTAAATAAAGGAGAAAGCTAGCATTAGAGTTTTATTTAATAAGGTTTGACATGACAAGGGTACAACTGCATAAAAACGCAGTTTACACTGTGACAATGTGTTGGTGATAAGTGATTCACCCCATAATCTGTTATATAGCTCAAATGTGATCGAAGAGTTTAATTAATTAATGGCCATAGCTTACCTTCATCCGTTCCCCCAACGAAGTGCGCACTTTAGATTTGAATTCCGCCACTCTGTTGCTGTCTCCATTTGCCATCTTCAGATGCGTGTTAATCAGACTAAATGTGATGGGGTACGTGTTGGATATGGATACCTCCGTCTCTGCTGACATTACAGTAGTTGCACATTGGAGAGCCTCTAGTGCTGGCGCTATGTCCTCCATAAGCTGCCAGAAGTCGTCTCTCAATTCCAGCGTCCTCGCATCTGAAAGCTTGGTCTCTGAGCGGTCTGTTAGCACAGCACACACGGCCCATCGCTGTTCTACGAGTCTGCCAAACATCGCATGTACAGAGTTCCACCTGGTCTTACAGGACTGAATGAGCCGATGAGCTGGTAGCTGCATTTGTCTTTGTTTTGCTTCTAGCGCTTTCGTTGCTGGTGTGCTGTGATTGAAGTGCTTGACCAGCCTGCCAGCAGCTCCAATTACTCGGTTGACACCAGCAGCAGCGAATCCGTCATTGACGGCCAGATTTAAAGTATGAGCAAAGCAACACACTGATTTCCAACTGACTCGTGCGGGGTTGTTTGCTGAAACAATGTTCCGAGCGTTGTCGTGCACACAGGCTACTACACGGCCGGTGAGTCCCCATGACTCCACAGCCTGGTTCAGTTTGGCAGCTAAATTATCAGCTGTATGTCTCTCGGATAAGCTCTCCGTAAGAAGGACTGCCGACTTTACCTGCCAGTCGTTTTCAATATAGTGGCAAGTAATCGTGATGTAGCTTTCTGTAGTCAGTGCTGTCCAACAATCCGTCGTCAGAGCCACATTAGCCGCGGACAAACATGTTTTTAGCTTAGCCTTCTTAATTTCGTAGCGTGCTTCCAAGTTGGAAGTCACGGTCGCTCGCGAAGGGATGTTATATCCTGGCTCCATGAATTGTATCAGCTCCCGAAATCCCTCGGCCTCGGTGGTGCTAATTGGCATTATATCTCTTTCAATCATCCCGCAAATTCTCTGAGTAATGCCGTCTGCTTTTCTTTGGTCGCATACTCGCCTTCCCAGCACAGCAGCAATTGTAGGTTGTGAAGGCGACGGAATGGCTAACGTTACATGCAAGTTGTTCAGGTGGTATCTTAACGAACTTGTAGAGCTGTTGTATTTAAATGTAGCACCGCAAAGTTTGCATTGTGCGTCTTTTTCATCGTTAATTAATCTAAAATGCTCCCACACTCCACTCCGTTTTGACCGCCTCATCATTGTTTGTTTTAGTTTTTTTGCCGCCTCAAGTTTGTGACAGGTCTCGCGAGAATCTCGGGTCACGTTCAAGTACGTCCTGTGGGAAACGGTCTTAGATTACAATGTTCAATTAGTCACAATTAATTTAATTTAATCGAGTAAATTCTTTTCGACAATTAATCGATAGTCGATTAACCGTTAACATCCCTAATTTGAATACATTATTGTTTACAGACATGGGTAGCATGTGACAACATCCGGAACTCCACCGGAAACCAAAATGCCGTGAAGTATTTCCAGTATTTTTAAAGTATGAATTACAGCGTTTAGAATGTGTTAAATGAAAAGTGATGAAAGAGAATATGAGGAGAAAAGGCATGTGGAAGTAAGCAATTAATGTAAAATGTCGGAATCCTCCGTATAACGCAATATCGGACTCAGAAGAACGAGGGGGGAGTCCCCTACGTCACTACAGCTCACAGAGAGGAGGAGCGAACAGCCAGCAAGCGGGAAGTACGAAGACTTGTGTACTCTCTTTTTCACGGCGGCCATTGCGAGAGGGAGCTGCAGCTTTTCTCTCCTCACCTGAACAATATTCTGCTTGTGACACTACCGCGCCTTTTTTAAAATTAAAGTATCCCATTTGAATCTTCTCAGAGACTCCATTTAGTCTCATTTTTAAAGCTTCTCTCCTGGACGCGAGAATAACGAACATAGTTAACAATTGGTGGAGTATGTGTCTGTCTGGTAAGTTGGGCTCCTGAGAAAGACTGCCTAAATTAATGTTAAAACAAGCCTAAGTTGATAAACATTGGTATCCTATAACACGTGGCGTTGCTTTGTCACGGGCAGGGTGAGTTCACTTTCTTTTTTCTTACATTTAACCCTGCATGCTATTCGTTTTTGTCTGTTATAGGGCTGCACGATATGGGCCAAAATTCATATCTCGACATTTTTTAGCTGAATGGCGATATACGATATATATCTCGATATTTTTTCCGTAAAGTAAAAACAAAACAGACAGTCCTAGTTTGAAGCCAAACCTCACACAGGCACTTTATTTAACGTTTAGAAGCTGCACATCAACATGCATGAAATAATTCAGGAACAAAAACTACCAGCATAAATAAATAAAGATACCATTCTTCCTTCTTTCTTGCATCCTCCCTCATTCCCTCAATTACTGCTTTCTCCCCCGCCTTACTTGCTTCTTTACTGCCTTCCTTCCTTCTCTCCCCCATCCTTCCTTCAATCTTCAAATCCTTCTTTCCCTCCCTCCTTCTGTCCTTCATTCCTCCCTCACTCCCTCTGTTCCTTCTTTCTCCCCCCCTCCTTCCTTGCTTCTTTCCTTCTATAATTTCTTCCCTCCTTGCTTCTTTTCTCCTTACTACCTTCATTTCATATTCTTTCTGTCCCTGATTTCTTTCTTCCATCCTTCCTCCCTCAATTCTTTCTTTCTCCCCCTCCTTCCTTGCTTCTTTCCTTCCTTAAACCCTTCCTTCTTCCCCTCACTCCTTCTGACCTTCCTTTCCTCCCTCCTTCCTCCATCACTCCCTCAATTCCTTCTTTCACCCACACCTTACTTGCGTCTTTAGTGCCTTACCACTTAAATAAAATAAATTAAAATAAATAACTTTGTGCAAAATGTGCACATACAGATCAAAAATAAGACTGGTTTGTTCTTTTAAGTAACTGAGGTAGACAGTTCTTTGTAAATTAAAGTAACTGAGGTAGACAGTTCTTTGTAAACTAAACATGTTAGCAGATTTGAACATAAATCAATCACTTAGTGCATCTTTTATCTGGGTGCAAATCTCGCATAACGAACATAAGAGATGAAAAATAACAGGCCAGACCAACTACTACTGTATATCTTACAGATTCTGTGCCAGAAAAACTAGCCTGTCAACAGTGTCAGGCTTCAGAGAAGCCCTGTGGCAGGTTACAATGTTTCCACTGCAGCTAAAAACCCTTTCTGAAGGGGAGCTGGTAGCTGGCACACAGAGGAATTTCTTGGCTATGCAGCTCAGTTTTGGAAAGGCAACTTCATGCTCTTTCCACCATTTCAGTGGGTCAGCATCACCGTCTACACAAGCGGACTGCAGGTAGCTAGACATTTCGTTGTCTATTGCTTCCCTCTGTGTGAGTTGGGTGCTGGTGGTTGTGCTGTGCTTGAAAAAGCTTGCCAGTGATTTCTTCTTTTTAGTTGCGGGTGGCACTGCCACTGCTGCCTCCCGTTGGTCTGCAGGCTCAGGCACCTGATCCTCATCTAGCAGAGACTCTGTTTCCACCATGACTTTGTCTTTCAGTGCATCCATTCTCTCTGTAGGGATGTATGTGGACCTGAATCGTGGATCGACAAATGAGGCAATGTCCATCAGTTCACTGGTGGAGGGGTCTGCATATTTTTCGTTGAGGTAATCAACGATTTTGGTCTTGATGGAGTTACACAGCTCACTATCCCCCTCTTCAGGTGCCAGCAGACTAGTATTGAACAGGTGCAGCACAGGTCTGACATAGGAGAGGGTCACGTAGTCCTCTCCTGAAAGGGCGTCAGTGAAGTCCTGAAGTGGCTTCAGTGCTTTCTGAACTGCCTCCAGGACCTCGATGTCTTGCCAGGTAAGAACGATGGGTCTGGTTTTCTTGTCGGCAGACAGGACTTTAGCAAGTGCTCTTTCCTGCTCTAGGACCCTGTTGATCATCTGCAGCCTTGATCCCCAGCGGGTGGCTGACTCTGTGATAAGCTGGTGACCTGGCAGACCCAGCTGGACCTGCACTTCAGCTAGTTCTCTTCTTTTCTTCCAGCTGTAGGAAAAACTACTGACATTTCTCTTACAGAGAGAAATAGCTCTGGTGATGCGGGAGTCATCCATACCATGTCCTGAAACACACAAAATTGAAAAACACCTTTTAATTTTTTTTTTACATGTAAAGAGGCAGCTCACTCAAAGGCAAAATCACAACTATTTGTGTTAATGCTGGATGTGTTGTGTAATGTGTAAACTACAGGCATGTTATTTAAAATTATTTTGGTAAAAACTACCAGCAAATGAATGCAACAGCTGTATAATTTCAGATCTGTGCAATTTTTAATAAGAAATGTATTTAAAATCCACTATCTCCTCTCATTTGTTGCCCTCATCGACTTTCACAAACCTCACAGTCTGACTGTAAATGCACACAAACACCCCCATCAACTCCAGTAGGTCTGACAGTTTATGGAGCCAACTTTAAATTTCAGAAGTGGTACTGTATGATCCACAGTTTAAATAGTTTATCTTGTGGTCAATAGTTAAGACTCTTTGTGTGCATTTACAGTCAGACTGTGAGGTTTGTGACAGTGGATGAGAGCAACAGATGAGAGGAGACAGTGGATTTTAAATACATTTTTTTTTAAGATAGCACAGGTCTTAAACTATACAGCTGTTGCATTCATTTGTTGCTGGTTTTTACAACATAGCTTTAACCAACACGCCTTTAATTTACACATTACACAACACATGCACATAGTTTATCCGTTTAAGTTATTTATTTTATTAACATTATTTTCTAATTTCATATTAGTTAATTCAATATTGCACTCACCGATGGCCAGGTGAAGTCTGTGTCCAAAACACTGCATCCTCATCCACTTGTTAAGTCGCGCTGCTTTAACCACATTAGTCCCGTTGTCTGTTGTTATAGCGACCAGTCCCGTTGGTTTGAGCTTCCAGTTTACGAGGACATCCTGCAGGGCTTCAGCTATGTGTTCCCCGGTGTGGTCCTGGGGAAAGTAGCTGGTCTGGAGACAGGCACTTTTAATTTCCCACCCATCTAGGAAATGTATTGTCACACTCAGGTACGGCTCGCAGGTCCTGCTGGACCAGATATCGGTGGTCAGTGCGAAGTGAGACACTAGAGCGAGCCGGGCGAGGAGACGCTCTCTCACTTCGGTGTACATCTCGGGCAGGGCTTCTCTTGCAAAGTAATTTCGACCAGGTAACTCGTACCTGGGGTCAACAGCTTTTAGCAGCTTTACAAAGCCGGTCTGCTCCACAGTCGACGTGGGGACCATGTCTTTGGCTAAGTGATATGCCACTGCCTTCGTTATTTCACGCCACTTTTCGCTTTTTTTTTCATAAGGCACACCACGTGTGAGTGAGTTGTGTAGCGTGATTTGCTTTGAGGCAGGAGGCTGACAAGTCTTCACGGTCTGGGTTGCAGCACGCAGTTTAATACACTCCTCATACTGCACTTTGTGCTTCTGTTGTAAGTGGTGGAAGAGATTTGTTGTGCTCGACCCTTTCGTTGCAACTTTTTTCCGGCATTGTCTACAAAGTGCATTTTTCTGCTCCACGTCTGCCGCTTGAAAACCAAACCATCTCCAAATGAGAGAGCCGTTTGTTTTCTTCTTAACAACCAGTTCATCCTCGTTTTCTGTATCACCTTCTCTCCTTTCTGTCTCCTCCTCTATCTCCGGATTGTTCGCTGCTGCTGCCATGCTTCTTCATGCAAATGTCGGGAGGTGGGGGTGAGGGCGAGGGGGTAGTGAGGGGGAGGCGGCAGGGCGCCGTTGCTGCTGCTTGGAGATACAGAGAGGCGGGCCGCGGGACAGAGAGAGTTTGCAGCGGAGTTTGCAGCAACTTGCAGCTTGTTTTAATATATATCGATATATACGATATGATGTAATCCTATATCGCGCATGAAAATATATCGATATAAATTCAAAACTCGATATATCGCCCAGCCCTAGTCTGTTATTACATGTCGACTAGAGGCCAATCACTTCAATAAGTGTCTCTTGTTACGTTTTAAGTTAGCGTGAATGGTTTTAGGCCATTAAGCAGTTGGGACTGCTTGAGGCAAAGACACAGCCAGAGTTGGAAGCTGAGGTTATTGGAGTGAGTGTTTTTGTTAACAACAGTGTGAGGCTGTTTTTTTTTTTAAAAGTCCTTTGTGTGATGAGGCCAACCACTTCAATGAGTGTCTCTTGTTACGTTTTAAGTTAACGTGAATGGTTTTAGGCCATTAAACAGAAGGGACTGTTTGAGGCAAGGACACAGCCCCAGTGGAACCACCACTGAGGATATTGAAGTGAGTGTTTAAACGACAGTGTGAGGCTGTTTTTTTTAAAAAAAGTCATTTTTCGAGGAAAAGGCCTGAGTAGTTTGAAGCTTTCAGTGGTTACTTTTTTCTGTTTTCAACAAGACATTGCGTGTGGATTACGACGAGAAAAAGCGACATTCGTGCGTCAGATAGACGATATTCTTCTGATTGTGTTTGGATAGTGTCCCATTTTGTCCCATAATAGCGTGTTTAAACAGAAGAGATAACCATACTGGCTCTTAAAGTAAAAAAATGTACGTACATGGGTTGAGGGCTATGACGTAAGGGTATGAGGCCCATTTATCATTGTAAACTAAATAGAAATGTTATTTTAAAACTACAGTGTTATTGTGTGTTGAATTTTCTAGACTAAAGATCACCCCACCATTATTTCAACTCCGCTGTGAGAGCCACGAGGTGTGTTTTGCAATCCCTTTTGTCTTCAGGTTGAAGGTTGGAAAATCAGTTGCCATCTTGTCTTGCCCTCATGTTCACAATGAACCACATGGCAGTCGCCATTTCGTAAAAATGCTAATTGAAAGTACTCAGTTTGTTTTATCAAAACCCAATCTGATTTTGGAATTTGCTTTGACCTTTCCAAGTAAAAGACAGAAGAGATGGAACCAAATAGAGAAACTGTTGGAACAGTGGCAAACAAGAGGACTGATTCCAGCAGATGATCAACCTGGAACAACAAAAGCCCATAGAAGAACAGTACTCGACTATGAGCACGAAAAATGCCTACAACAGCTAACCATGGAGGGAAGCCGAAGAAAGATTTATAAGAGTTACAAGTCTGATACTCCATCTGGAATATGCCAGCCTATTGGCAGACAGCATAAATGTGGTCCAAGTAGCAGACCTGGCAGTGAGGGAAGACATAGCGGAAAAAACCAAAGAGGCTCCAGTTATCCAAACTCCGAAGCTGTATCTAAGCTTGGCCGAAGTCCCTCCTCCCTCCCCGAATGTTGGTTTTATAGGAGAAGTCTTGCAGTTGAATGGAGTCTCCACGGACAAACATCTCAAAGAATTGGAGTATGAAGTAAGAATGCTAACCAGTAAATTAAAACACCTGATGGAAGAGAACATACGATTAGAAGAAATCACAGAAGAAAGACGACGACAAAGAGAAACACAAAAGACAGAAATGTTAGCATTACAACTGAGACTCTTGAAGATACAAATAGCTGAGAAAGATACCGAAGCTAATAAAAACAAGAAAGCGGCAAGGCAAATGGCAGCTACATCAAAGATGGCCAAAGAACCAGAGAAGGCAGGGCAGACACCTCAAACAGTTCAACCTCGAGTAGTGCCAGAGATTCAGATGCAGAACCGACAAAAAGGAGGAAGAGCTTTCCGGTTTGAGAGATGTTACCATTGCAGCCAAGTGGGACATTGGTCCAGAGAGTGTCCGCAGAACAAAACATGAACCAAATACCACTAACAGCCTGGTATCAACCACAACAATGAGGAAGTTCAGAGGGCCAGACCACCAGGTGATGCATCTTCAGCACAAGGGTATTTAGAAAACCAGCTACATAGAGCCACATATGTCACCACAGGAGGGAGAGGTTGAATGTTATTTAAAAGATAGTGAGTAGAATATTGCATTTACACATAGAGCATCCACAGATTAGAAGTAGTAGAGTAGAACATTTAGCAGACTATTTTTGTAATTATGAGAAGGATACAGATTACAAGTGATGTTGTTCCCCCACACAGAAAACTATTGTGTCGACACAGCTAGTGAGGTCAAGACGATGGGCTTCCACCCAAAATGTGCAAGGGGCGGCGATACACCTGACGTGAAGCTGTCCAGACCTGAAAACAGAAACTCGATTCTGCTGTTGTGAAGTCTGGTTACAAAGGGAGGTGTCCGATAGGGTCGCTTGTCTCAAACCAGTGAAGAAGTCAACAACAACCCAGCTGAACTAGAGAGTGACTGTTAGCGGGAGAACAGTGACGGAGCGACAGAGACTGGCCCAACATTTTCAAGCCAGTACATAGATAGACCCAGTCAGAAGACCGGGGCTGTGTTTAAAGGGGAACTTCATTTATTCTTAGCCAGAAGTGCAGTTTTTAATCAAACAATTATGTGATTTATGGAGTCAGATTACATTTTTCTCAAACACAATTTTATAATCGGTCTGAAGTATCTGTTTTAAGGCATGAGCTGCAGATTAAATAACATAACACTGATTGAGAACTTGGATGAAGAAGTTGTAGGGTTTTTACAACAGTTTCAAGAATCAGTCTTTATTTATTTATTCTTGAGTAACTTTACTGATTTATAGTGTAGTGCGTAAGGCAATATCTCATTTTGAGTGAGGGGCACCAGCCCTTCATGCAGGTCACTCTCTGTGAGAATAGTTCATATTTTCCCTCCAGTTTGGAGAAATATTATTTTATCATATGTTAGTTCAGCAGTGTCAACCAATCCTCTAATCCTAGAATTATTGAGACGCATTAGCGACACCAGGGGTATTGTTTTTCGTAGCAACAATGATGCATAATACCATGACAAAAGCCATTATTGAAACAAGTAAACTATTAGAAGTGCTAATTGCAGATTTTTTGTGAATATGCATTTATACCATCGGAAAACCATACATCATACGATATTTTTGTACGCCTTGTGGGTACACGGAGAAGTTATATTTATTTAATGCACCGTTATGTGTTTTACATGTCCTGTTCATAATAGGGTAATCAATGCAATATTAATTGAGTAGGTTATGCTCAAAGGAGGGAGTGTCATGATTATACAGATATGTTGATTCGGTGACGTTGTAGTTAATAAATAATAACATGTAGTCAACAATAGGTCTCATAACAACAAGAGGTATGCCGAAGCTAGGGCCTTCTCCAAGGAGGGAGAGGTCCAGTTTTGGATATTAGACAAATAGAAGTGGATGAATATGTCAGAACTCTGAGTAATATTATCCAAGTTTTGTCTACACAGGCTAGGAAAAATACAGAGATACCAGACGAGACACCAGAAGAGACTCCTGTTCGGCCAGGTGAATGGGTGAGGGTGAAAGTTCACAAAAGACAGTGGGCTGATCCCCGGTGGACGGAAGCGTGAAAAGTTGTAACAAACTTCACACGCGCTCCTGTTTAAAGGTAAAGAAAAAGGAGCAAATTGACACCACCTCACACATTGTCACCCTTCACTGGCAACTTCCAGAACATTATTGGGAGTTAGGACTGATTTGGCAGAGCTGGAACAAAACAATAAATAGAAATAAGATAAAGATAGAAACAGCTCAAAAGACACATTTTCTATAGATTTGTATAGATTGTACATTAATGTGAAAACCTATTTTTTTGTTTTACATCTGAAAAAGAGTCAAATGTTTTGTATGTTATTTTTGTACTCATTATTTAAATTCTGTAACGGACACAATCAGGGATAAAATAGAGATGATGTCAAGAACAAAGCCAAACCAATTGTGGGGTCCCCTAGGGATAAGAGTCAGAATAACATTGCTGATTGTGCTCAGTACACTTGGCACCTTTCTGGTTGGATGGGGAGTACAATATCAAGTAAGACATGGAACCATTAGTTCACTCATAGAGAATGCCCACATCACTAACAAGACTCCAGCTGTGTTTCAGAGACTTTCACTTATCCCCAGAGCCAAAAGATCAGCTGAGCAACAAGAGGAGGAGTTAGAAATACTCGTTCCCAAAGGTGAAGCGGTTATAATCAAGATGATTCACCCCCCCTATATGCAGTTATTGTATCAAATGATAAGATGGGTTTAAGTCAGGGGTCCCCAAACTTTTTCCAGTGAGGGCCACATAACTTTTCCCTTCTCTGATGGGGGGCCGGGTCAGTTTGTAACAGAAAAAGTGTGACGATCGCAGTGGTGCCTAAATGTAAGAATTTATTGTTTTCCAAAAAGCCACACATAAGCAAATATGAATAACCCTTTCTGAGATCAAATAACCCCCTCTGTGTTCTTCACAGAAAAATTTAACTCAGGAAATATATAATAACACTATTTATGAAATCAATAAAAATCAAATAACCCTCTCTGGGTTCTTCACAGAAAAAAAGTCAGGAAATATGTAATAACAGTATTATGAAATCAATAATACCCAAATAACCCTCTCTGGGTTCTTCACAGAAAAAGAGTCAGGAAATATGTAATAACAGTATTATGAATACCCAAATAACCCTCTCTGGGTTCTTCACAGAAAAAAAGTCAGGAAATATGTAATAACAGTATTATGAATACCCAAATAACCCTCTCTGGGTTCTTCACAGAAACAATGCTTCTATTGTGCTGTGCACAATCTTGGTAAAAGTTCAGCTTCAGTTGTCACAGCAAAATCTCTTAAATGACTCATATGAGCAGTCTCTCAAAGTTCTTGTGTTCTTTCCTTATAGTCCAGTTGTGTAAGTTCCAGTATTATAGCCTAGTAGACACCAGTGTTTGCTCTCTCTCATCAACTTCCCCCTGAAAAACACAAAGCAAGCAGGCTGAGAAACCAAACTAAGTGATACAGCACCTACACAGCACAATACATTTCAATACAAGTATGGTTGTGGAGATGGATTTTTTATAGTGAGCTTACCTATGTACTGTATGTTCATCAGTGTGAACTGTGGGCCTGCATCTGGCTGGTGAGAAGTTCAATGTCAGGTTCCATTCTAGTCACAGCCAGACTCAAACACTGATGCAGATGTTCATCTGTCAATCTTGATCTCCTCTGAGTTTTCAGGTGTTTCATGCGTGAAAAGGTTTGCTCGCAGATATACGTGCTGCCAAAAACTGTGGACATCTTCATTGCGTGTTTTTTTATGTTAGGGTACGTGTCTTGAGGGAGGGCGGCATAGAAGTCAATGAGACTGGTGGGCTTGAATGAGTCTTTCAGAACATCACAGCTCTGTAACTCGGCCAGCTCAAACTGATAAGAAGGCTGGGCTTCATCGATTTCGGCAACAAAGGGGTTCTGGAAAAGACGGATTTCTTTTGCATGAACATGTAGTTCACGGAATCGCACACCGAACTCCGCCTTCAGCATTTCTAGTGCTTCCACACACTTTTCAGCTGGGAACGGGACCGCTGGTTTCTCTGCAGAAAGCTTTTGGGTAGCAGGGAGATGGGTGAAGTTGTGCTTTTTCACTTGCTCCAAAAGCAGCGCTTGTTTCACCTCAAATGCTTTTATGTGGGAATACATGTCGCAAATGAGTTTCCCCTGGCCTTGTAGCTGCAAGTTAAGGCCGTTCAGCAGTTCTGTCACGTCTGTAAAAAATGCGAGGTGCCATTTCCATTCTGGGTCGATCAGCTCTGGGACCGTTTTGCCTTTTGAATGAAGAAATGCGTTAATTTCAGGTAGCAGCTCGTAAAAACGCCTCAAAACTCTGCCGCGGCTCAGCCATCGGATCTCTGTGTAGTATAATACATCTCCGTGCACAGACTCCAGGTCAGACAGGAATTGTTGGAACTGCCTGTGTTTAAGTCCATTTGCTCTGATGAAGTTTATGCATGATACCACCACCTTCATGACAGAATCCCACTTCAACACTTTGCAGCACAGTGCTTGCTGGTGAATTAGGCAGTGCACTTGTAGCGGGGCGGTGAGACCCCGCTCTTCCATCTCCCGGTTCATGCGTCCTATCAGACCCCGAGTCGCGCCCACCATACTCGGAGCCCCGTCAGTCGTGATGCTGGCAAGCTTTGCCCAGTCCAGATCCAACTCTTCGATGGTTTGACATACTTTGCCGAAAATATCCTCCCCCGTCGTAGTGCCTTTCAGACTTTGGAGGGCTGCCAGCTCCTCGCACATGTCAAAATGTGCGCTAACTCCACGAATAAAAATAAGAAGCTGCGCTGTGTCTTGCACGTCCGTGCTCTCATCAAGTGCTAATGAAAAAAAGTCAAATTCTTTTGTCTTCTGCTGCAGCTGGGCATATACATTACCCCCAATTTCTTCAACGCGTCTGGTGATTGTACTCGAAGACAGACTCACGGCATTAAAAACATCTTTCTTCTCGGGACACACCTCCTCCACGACAATATTCAGACATTTCTTGACAAACTCTCCCTCAGTGAAAGGTTTACCGCAGCTTGCTATCAGTTGAGCAACACGGAGGCTGGCACGAACAGATGAATGGTTCAGCTGAGTTTGGCGTACAAATGTAGTCTGCTGAGCTAACAGTCCACTTTTTAGCTTTGCTAGTTTGTCTGCTCGCATTTGGCCTCGCAAGCTATCATACTTGTCTTTGTGATGGGATTCATAATGTCGGCGCAGATTGTATTCTTTGAATACCGCCACGGCCTCTTGACAGATGAGACAAACAGCCTTTTCTTTGCATTGAACAAAAAAATAATCGTGTGTCCACTGCAGGTTAAATACCCTGCATTCTGAATCAATTTTTCTCTTACCTAACCTTTTTGCCATTATTCCGTTCTGGGGGGGGGGGGTAGGTTCACGTTTTATGATTAGGGCAAAGACAGTGAGGTCGTTAGCAACATTTTTTTAGCGTCATAATTCAATTCAAATGAGCTTTATTGACATGAGGAAACATTTCAGGGATTCAGTCGGGGAGGCTCACTTCACCCAGTTCTATGCGTGCATTGGTCTCGATCGCGTGGCCCGACTGAAAAAATAATAATGCGGGGGGGGGAGGTAATGCGTCTCTGATA
Organism: Notothenia rossii; assembly: GCF_949606895.1. Taxonomy (NCBI): domain Eukaryota; kingdom Metazoa; phylum Chordata; class Actinopteri; order Perciformes; family Nototheniidae; genus Notothenia; species Notothenia rossii. The sequence continues at coordinate 37,161,662 of NC_136912.1, read as the reverse complement.
TTGGAAATTGTTCAAGGGGCCGGGTCAAATGTGGAGGCGGGCCGTATCCGGCCCGCGGGCCGTAGTTTGGGGAACACTGGTTTAAGTGATCGGGATATATAAGTGATGGGGATTTACAGATTAGGGGAATCTCCAAATATACTGGATCCATGTTTTAGTCCGTACCAGAAACACCCCCTGTTAAGTTATGAACAACCGACCGGTGACCTATCTGAGCACAATTATTGAAAATGATTACAGTAGAAACAGGCTACTAACCCACAAGTACAGCTTTGTACGTACAAACTCTATGAACAAGATTCCCCAGCAGATAGTGGCGACATTGCAGATATGTCCAGTCACAAAAGTTACTAAGGTTCTAAATAATAGTGAGGTTGAATTGGGATGGAGAAAATATGGGGACGTTCTTTTTTAGTGTGTGAAATATGTGGTGCTTGAAACATGTAGGTATTTAAATGTGTAGAAGAAAATGGTTTCCAGAAGGAGTTAATTGGAGTAGACATGTTACAGTGGGTGAAAGCAATGTTTAGGGATATGGTAAAATTATTAGTAGGCATGAATTGTGTTTAGATGACATTTAACAATTAAGATAGATAGTAAGATTAGGAAAATAGAGTGGAAAAGGTTGGATTTATTTGACCTCAGTGTGTTAGAATTAACTATAGATAATGCGTCCCGAGATCTCTCTCTCTATCTCTCCGCCTGTCAGAACGCTACGACCCCAACTTCCAAGCAGACAAAAGACCTCACCACGGAAGACTCCTCCTTCTCCGACAGACAGAGAACCAGAGCTGAACCAACAATGAAAATACTTTATCCAGAACCATCTCCACCTGAGGAATCCAGAACTACAGGTGACATAAAAGGCACACTCTCATCGGTCCCCCACAGGACATGAAGTTCCAAGCTGAGCCACAAGATTTGGACACAAGAGCAGAGTGTGGGACATGAGAGCAGAATACGCCCTCCATGCAACAAAGTAGAGACTATAAAGGAGGAGATGAAATGCAAAGCAGATGGGACACTGAAGAGAGTTACAGCGGAAGGATCCAAGAGCGGATGGACTGAGGAGAAGGTGGACGGAGGAGAGGAGAGGACGGAGGAGTTGGCATGGTCCGGCAGAACGTGAGGGGGTCGTGGCCTGACAACCAGAGGGGGAGAGAAGGAAAACGGGAGTGAGTGAGTTTACACATAAACACACTTATTCACAAACGAGAAATACGTAAAGAAAAAGATTTATTAGCCATGAATTAATCAATTGGTGAATTTATAAAGAAAGAAAGAGGAAACTATTAAATAACCCTAAAAACACACCGAGGGTGGAACATATTATTCAATCTTTTCATCATACGAACAGATTATTCTTTAAGAGTTTTTTATTCATGTGTGAATTTGGGGAAGATTTAATTTGTTACAATATAAATTTACAGTTTTTTTTGGAACCACTCTATAAGAGTAGACAAATCTTTATGTGTATGGAAAATGTTAAAGGTAGAGCTAGTACAAAGCCAAAGATAGTATTCCAATCTAGAGTATTGATTTCTCCATTGTAGCATGGTTATTACCTCAGGAGGGAAGATTAAGGTGGAAATAACATTTGTTTTTTGTCCAAGATGTAGAGTTTTAAAAAGACACTGGGCAAAGAGAGATTGCACATTTTAATAAAAAAAAAAAAACTAATATAATTTGGAGTAATACATGCAGGGCCTTGGATCACTCATTGTGATCGTGCATATTTTACAACAAATATCATTCAGGGAGAAGGTGTCGCTCGACCCACCCTGCAGATGTTTTAAAATCTTACTTGCAGCTTCAGAGGGAGCGCACGGCACCAGAGTATGAGTTTTAAAAGACAAGTGCCACCACCTCCTAATGGTCATCCATTCACCAGATGACCTGACATTTAGAGATGTTATTTAAAGGAGAAACATATCTGCCATAAGTGAAAAATGAAATGACTTCCGTTTTTTTAAATCCTTGTTAAAGGAGGGAGTAATTATCACATGCTCGGGCACCCAAGGTTCCACCCACTGTTAAAGGGGTTAGCATAGTTATTTAATTAGACCATAATTGAAAATAAATTAGGAAAATGCGTTATTGATATTCCACCGGTTCTCGCACCATTTCAGGGACTTTATCACTGCATTAGAACAGACCACCCAAAGGTACTGAGAAGGAACTTTTAAGTGAGGAAATTCTACAACTGTTTTAACTGACCAAAATCTTCTCCCAGAAATGACTGTCTAGAATGCCGTACCCCAGAGTAGAACGTACTGATTGATCACGACGGCCCCTTCTAGAGAACATATTACTTTCATACCTTAAATGGTATGAAAGGAGGGAGGGTACATTTCTCATGAGGAGACAGTTACAAATGCAAGCAGAACAAGACGACCCACCCCTGTATCAGAGTCCTGCATCGGGTCGGGTATCCGCGGGTACCCGACGGGTGACCCGCAAAAAAGGTGATTTGCGGGTGGTATTTTTTCAAACGCTTTTTTCCGGGTTCGGTTCTGGGTAAGAAAAAGATGATGCGGGTCGGGTTGCGGGTGTTGCATCATAAATATATTTAAATAATAATTTAGTTTAATGTTTAAATCCACAGACCTCTCCCCCGCGGGACCGAGCATAATCATAACCTCTGCAGCGCATCTATCTGCTGCTGAACGCGCCACATTCTGAATGGCTGAGGTGAAGCTCTAGAGGAGAATACAGCATTTTCAATAACTCTTCCTCAAGAGCGAAATCCAACGTCTGGGAGGCTTTTGGTGTCATCCTAGATGCAGAAAATAACCAACATCCCAGGCTTTTTGAGCCAAATATGCAACTGCGTGTGTTTTCACTGCTTATATATATGCGGGTTCGGGTCGGGTTTGGGATCTTGTGCAGACGGGTCGGGTTGCGGAACTAATTGGCAATATGTGCGGGTAGCGGGGCGGGTTCGGTATTGCACGTCGCGGGTGCGGGGCGGGAGCGGGTCTTGAAAATCAGACCCGTGCAGGACTCTGCCCCGTATACAGATGTTGATGAAAATTATGAGTTAGTTTGAATGATTTAGAATGATATGGATGTTCGGAGATGAGATTGATCCGAGCCGATGTGATTCTTTAAATGATGAAATCATGTGAAGAAGTGAGCAAAATAAAATGCTAAAATGGAGTGAATCCATTTAAATTTACTTTACACTATTCCAGTGTTTATTTTTATTTTTCAATTTACTTTGCCAATCCAAGATATTTTTATTTTATTCTTTATTACTTTATACTATTCTAATATGGTGGATCTCATGTTTTATAAATCATTGCTATTCTAAAATGGTTTGTTTCTTTTCACTTTGTAAAAACAACTGCCTTAACACTGAGCGTGGTATGGGAACGGTTTCTGTGAAAGGAGGGAGGAAGAAATGTTCTAATACCAAGCCATTGCTGCAATATTTGAAGAATGTAAACACTGGAAGTTATGCACAAGGGAAAACTTTTATGTTTGAGCAGTCAAAGTATTTTTTTGTATTTTTGTAAAGTTAAGGCTATTGAACCATTCCATTTTGATTGTATGTTTGTAATATGAGTTATGGACTATGCAAAGTTCAGATGAAGAACTCATTGATTTCAGTATTAGATACACACCTTTTAGGTGTGTAAGGAGGGACTGTTAGAAATTAAAATCAATGTTTTGATGGTATAATGTAGCTTAAACATACCGTTTAAATGCTGTTTTATACTGAAAAAAACAGAAATTCTCGTGCACAACCAGTTGTTAAGCTTTTATTCTGAAAATCCTTCATCTCCGGTTAGCATTTAGCATGTGGCTAATATACTATTTCCTAAAGAGGTGAATTTAGCAATGAAATGACATGGAGTGATGCACACCGACACATACTGATTTAACACTACAACTATAGATGTCGAGATACTACCATGCTGAATATTAAATGAAGGTACAGTTTATTTGAATACATTATTGTTTACAGACGTGGGTAGCATGTGACAACATCCGGAACTCCACCGGAAACCAAAATGCCGTGAAGTATTTCCAGTATTTTTAAAGTATGAATTACAGCGTTTGGAATGTGTTAAATGAAAAGTGATGAAAGAGAATATGAGGAGAAAAGGCATGTGGAAGTAAGCAATTAATGTAAAATGTCGGAATTCTCCGTATAACGCAATATCGGACTCAGAAGAACGAGGGGGGAGTCCCCTACGTCACTACAGCTCACAGAGAGGAGGAGCGAACAGCCAGCAAGCGGGAAGTACGAAGACTTGTGTGCTCTCTTTTTCACGGCCGCCATTGCGAGATGGAGCTGCAGCTTTTCTCTCCTCACCTGAACAATATTCTGCTTGTGATACTACCGCGCCTTTTTTTAAAATTAAAGTATCCCATTTGAATCTTCTCAGAGACTCCATTTAGTCTCATTTTTAAAGCTTCTCTCCTGGACGCGAGAATAATGAACATAGTTAACAACATCCATGTTGGAATCTGCAGGAGGGTTAACGTTAGCTCTCAGTAGAAAGTGACGGAGGTGACTTCAGTTAAGGTGCATTGAGAACCGCAGTGACGCGTCGTAAAACCCGGAAGTAAACCTCTTCCGGTTCCTTTTTGAAAAACCAATGCAAATTCTCCATAGGATTTTGGAAAATAGCTCGAAATAAGGTCTGTGGTTGACACAGGGATCATGTTTTGTTCAGCCGCATAATCTCCACATGTCAACCCTACTTTTATAATTTTTGAATCATAAATCTAGTCGCCAGAAGCAAAATGCTAACGTTATGCTATAAACGAACTACAAGCCAGTACAGCAGCAGGGTCGCACGACTTCAACGTCACGCCAACTTAAGATTGTTTCAACTGACTTGCACTGAAACTGCACTTTGAACACTTTAAATATATTTACATTTTAAACTGTATACCCCGGTTATCTAGGCCCTTTTTGTTTTGTTTTATGTATACATGTCACACTGTGGGAAACGAGATTTCGAGATTTCTGGATGTATAACACATGTCGAATTTTGACAATAAAGCTGAATTTGACTTTCGCGTGCTTGCATATTTTAACAAAGCTTTTCATTTTAGCCACACTGAATTTAACTAGAGTGTCATGGCTCTGTCAATTACCAGTCTGATATCGTTTTACAAAGATGACAAGAAGAGTGTAGATAGAGGAGAGAACCACTACAAGTCAGGACATGTAACAGTGCAGCCTAGATGAAGGTGTGCTTACCGGTGTTGTCAGGGCTAGCATGAGGGACAAGGTTTATAGTGTCAGTGAGTAGTGATAGCAAGAGTACCGTTAACCTAGAGTTAATTTATTCACATTAATTCCCATCAACAAAAAAATTGTATGTGTCACATGAAATCTTTATTAGGCAAGGCAAGTTTATTTATATAGCACTTTTCCACACAAGGCAATTCAAAGTGCTTTACAAAAAATGAAAGACATTAAGAAAATGGCATTTAAAATCAGTCATTAAAAAGAAAAGCTAATAAAAGAAACATTAAAAGAAAAAATACATGGATAAAAGTTACAGTGCAGTCTAAGATATGAATAGTTCAATTAAAAGCAGCGACAAAAAGAAATGTCCTCAGCCTGGATTTAAAAGTAGTAAGAGTTTTAGCGGACCTGCAAGTTTCTGGGAGTTTGTTCCAGATATTTGGAATATAATAACTGAACGCTGCTTCTCCATGTTTAGTTCTGACTCTGGGGACAGAAAGCTGACCCGTCTCTGAAGACCTGAGAGATCTGGATGGTTCATAATTTAGCAGGAGGTCAGAAATGTATTTTGGGCCTAAACCATTCAGTGCTTTATAAACAGCAGCAGTATTTTTGAAATCTATTCTTTGACACACAGGAAGCCAGTGTAAAGACTTCAGAACAGGAGTGATGTGATCCACTTTCTTAGTGTTAGTGAGGAACCAGAGTAAAGATTTCAGAACAGGAGTGATGTGATCCTCTTTCTTAGTGTTAGTGAGGACTCGAGCAGCGGTGTTCTGAATCAGCTGCAGCTCTCTAATAGATTTTTTAGTGAGACCTGTGAAGACACATTGCAGTAGTCCAGTCTACTGAAGATAAAAGCATGGACACGTTTTTCTAAATCCTGCTGTGACATTAGTCTTTTAATCCTAGATATGTTCTTTAGGTGATTGTAGGCTGATTTAGTAACTCTTTTAATGTCACTGTTGAAACCAATAACTAATTTAACCCGCTCACAAGAGAGCCCACCTCCGAAGATCGTGACTGGCTGAGGGACAGACTCGGGGGCAGGTTTTCAGGAATTTCTTGGCTTCTCTCCCCCGAGCCAGAAGAGGAACACTGCAGCTTGGAAACACTTACTGTTCCTGAAATTATCAAATCTGTTGGGCATCAGGGACCTGAGGCAATTGTGGCAAGCATGGCATTGTCTGAGGAGCAACAGAGGGCAATTCAGGTGGCTACCACTGGTCAGCGAACCAACCCAAACTGGCATTTGTTCAGGAAAGGAAGGTTGACTGCCAGCAACTTTGGAGCTGTCCTGAGGTCAAAGCGTGTGACTGCTTCCTTTATTGACAGGGTGCTAGGGCAAGAACAGGCCCTTGATGGTGTTTTGTCTGTACAGTGGGGGACTATGAATGAATGTGAGGGCGTCAGGGCATTCACCACCGCAACCCAGATGCAGGTCCATGAGTCAGATTTGTGGCTCTCCCTATCAGGATTGTTGGGGGCATCTCCAGATGGTCTGGTAGGGTCTTCCGCTGTGCTGGAGGTAAAGTGTCCCTACAGAGCCAGGGAAATGACAATTAGTGAAGCATTGCAAATCAAGGGCTTCTGTGTCAGTAAGGAAGGAGAAACATTCAGCCTGCGTGAGGAACATCCTTACTGGCACCAAGTGCAAGGTCAGCTTCACCTCACTGCAAGAAAGAAGAAGAAGAAAAAAAATTGTGATTTTTTTTTTTTAATTTACATTTACTTGCCTTTGCAATGTTGTGGTTGTTAGAGTGTTAGGTTTCCTGTCAGCTCGTCTGTTGGGAAGATATAAAATATTAGTTTCATGGAAGTCACACCGTCACATATAAGAGCATTAAGACATACAGTACATAGGCTAAAACAAAACATCTAAAGATATAACCTTGCACTTCGATAAGTCTCGGGAACATTTTCACTATTTTTATTGATGAAAATTGAACCAAAGAAATAAATGGTAGATTATTATTATATTGAAAATAGGTGTCAGCTGCTACACTAATTATAATAGTTATATTTCTTAATTAAGATAAGATATTACTGTATTGATCCCAATTTGGGAAGTGTTTGTGTTGCAGCAGCATAACAAGAAAAACAAAATATAAGTTATTATATATACAAAAGTATGTGAGGGATGGAATATTAAATTGAGTATTAATGTAAAATGTACATGTGATTTTACGTCCAAGAGAAGCTATGGAGCCGAGAGTTCTCTGCCAGCCAGAGGTGATTTGTTATTAGTTCAATATGTCAAACTGATTTCCCTGACTACAATCTTTAGTTACATGGTGAAACGTTATGCTGCTTGTACTAATTAGACTTATCATATAAGCCACGCAGGTTTTAATAGGATGTATTCATTATCTTTACTTATGTTGCGGTCTTTTCAGCAGCGCCATCTCTAAAACGGCGATACAGTCACTACCCATCATTTACATTTCACCGTGACATGGACAAAAATGTAACGTCAGCTTACCTCGTCACACGAATCCAGACTCTCCTTTGGAAAACATAGGCCGGGAAACGATAGAACAAGCACATTTCATGCCAAGACCTGTGGCTGCAACCCGGAGCAAAGCAACAAACCATTGCGTAGCTAACTAGTAGCGCTAGCTTTAGCTAACGTTAGCTAACGAAACGAACTGCCGAGTAAAATTGGAAAACACTGGTAATTAATTATTCTATAATTTGTAAAACTACGGTGTTAAAAACGACAATTTCAAAAATGCAGATTCTAATGGTCAGATATAGATATACAGATACTAAAGATAGGCAAGTACTTGCTTTCAAGAAGAACACAAGGCAAAACAAACTTAGCGGGAGTGTTTACGTGTTCGGCGTAATGACGTAAAACGGCCTCGACAATTTCTGTAGTCCTATTCAGCCACTCGGTAACAACCATCGTTTTTCAGACACGTAAACTCTTCAAAAATCCCCAGTGGGATCACTGCTGATGTATTTAAAGTCGTACAACAAAACGTGATTTATCTCTTCAATTTGTGTCAACCACAGACCTTATTTCGAGCTATTTTCCAAAACCCTATGGAAAAAATGCATTGCTTTTTGAGGAAGGAACCGGAAGTGCTAAAAATGCTAACTTACTTCCGGGTTTTACGACGCGTCACTGCGGTTCTCTATAGAGGCGCAATTCAGTAAAAGTGTATATTGGGCGAGGATGCTTTTATAACATCAGCAAGATGTGTTCAATGTAGTACAGTAAAATGCAGTCTTTAGCGAGAAATATCAATAAATACAGTTTTATTAAGGAGATGTTTTACTACAACATAAAGTAGATATTAGACAGTATGCAAACAAGAGTGTATATTGAAGTAATTAGGATCTGCTGTGTAGAGAATCATGGAATTGTAAGGGTATGATCTAACGATCAGTGTTTCCCATACAAATAGTGGCGGCGCTGCTAGGGGGCGCCAGCCAGGTACCCAAAATAAATAAATAAAAATGTCTTTTAAAAAAAATAAAATAATAAGTGGCGACCCTTTTTCATTTTTGATTGTTTGCTATGTGGATTTATAGTATTTGTGTTACTGTATGTTCAATAAAGGTGTATTTTTGCTAAATCTTGAGACATTGCCACTGTATGTACTAGACAGGGCCAATTTCTGGCATAGGCGACACAAGCGGTCGCCTAGGGCGCCAGATCTGGGGGGCGCTGCACCGGTAGCCCTGGGAGGGAAAAAACATTTTTGACCGTTGGCGCTCATCCAAATGTTCGGCCTTGATGTCACAACATTCATAATTAAGTAAATGTAACACCCTTTTCACCCCGGTTACACGTTTAATTTGCCCTATACGGTGGTGTAAGTGATGAAAGCGGGGAATGTTGGCTTATCAAGTGCCCGCAGCTCACAGCCAAAGTGCGGAGGAGAGCTCTCCTGTCAGAGGCTCAGTGAGGTAAAGGACTCTCTGAGTGTTTAGATAGTTAATTTTAGTCTAAGTTATCTCAGTGGGTCTCAAACGTTTTGACCACAAATTATGTAAACACATATTTCCAAGGCACTCCTTTATAATTATTAGGATAAATAAAAACAGGTTTTAAATCATTCCAATGTATACTATAGGACAGTAGACCAATCGTTTAAAGTTGGAGAGATACAAAAATATGCATAAATAAATAAATAAATAAATGTTAACTAGGTAAAAATAAGATATGAATGAACAACAAAAATAAAATAAGCTACATTTATTTGTTATTGGCTATGGTAGGTTATTGGTTATGTTCATATACTTATTTGGTTATTAAAATTTAAACTGAATTGAAATCAGGAAGAGTTTGTCGTATATAGGTTCCTGCAACTCAATTGTGTTTTATAATTTACTTTATTCTCGTGTGGTTCTTAGCAGATTGTTATTTGCATTGGTTACACTTAATATCTGGGCTTTTAATTGTAGGCTCATCTCATCTTTTCATACGCAGAAAAAATCACATTAGTCAGTTTACCCAACTCCTATAATTGCTTGGAACCACTTGACACATATTTTTTAAGTTTTAGCAAAGTAACACATTCTTGAGTAGAGGAAAACAAAAAAAAGTACGTTCCACCAACTCAAAAGATGCAAAAGTTGACCAAACTCTTAAAATTGCTTGGAATCACTTGACACATATTTTTTAAGTTTTACCAAAGCAACAGTTTTTACAGTGTAGGAGACAGCAAGCCATCTCAGCTAATGGAGAAAATGCTAAATCTGCTAGGGGGAGAAGATCCCCAGATTTTATTCACGGAGATTTTCCTGCGTCACTTACCTTCCCGGGTCCAGACGGCGCTGGCCAACACGCCTGTCATGGAGCCCCGTGCCTTGGCTGAGGAAGCGGATCGTTTTTTCCTGGCTACACAACAGCCCGGTTCAGAGACGTTAGCTGCGACGCTCAGTGGCCCATCTGCAGGCAAGAAAGCATGGCGGAGGCCGGACACGGCAGTTTCGAGCCGGCGTGGGGACACCGGAGAGTGCTTTTACCACGCACGTTTCGGGACAATGGCTAAGAAATGCATCGCTCCGTGCAGCTACAAACCCCCGGGAAAAGGAGGGGCCGGCGCTCAGTAGTGGCCCTGAGCGTCGGCGGCAGGCTCCTCTTCGTCAGCGACAGCGTTTCGGGGGGCCTGTTTCTGTGTGACACGGGCGCTCAACGGAGCGTAGTTCCCGCGTCGAGTGAAGACATCGCCCGTGGTGGGCACGGACCGCGGTTGACGACGGCTAACGGCGGTCCCATTCGCACGTACGGCGTGAGGCCTATGTGTTTGCTGGGATTTTGTGACAGCTGACATTTCTTTTCCCCTCCTCGGAGCGGATTTTTTTTGTGCTCATGGACTCTTAGTGGACGTTAAGAATAGGCGTTTGGTTGATGCCTTAACGTTTTCTTCCCTCGTGTGCACACTTGGCAGCGCAGCGTACCGTCGACGGGCTGTCGGGCTCGCTGTTCGGGGGCAGACACGTTTCTCAGACTGTTGGCCGAGTTTCCAGACCTGTCGCTGCCCACCTTCTCTGCGCTTACCACTAAGCATGGCGTGGAGCACCACGTCAATACCGAGGGGCCTCCTGTCTACGCCAGGGCCCGGCGGTTGAACCCTTCTAAGCTGGCTCTGGCGAGGGCGGAGTTCGCAACCATGGGGCGCCTGGGCATTTTCCGCCGCTCCGACAGTCCTTGGGCTTCCCCCCTGCACGTCGTCCCCAAACCGAACGGCGGGTTCCACCCGTGCGGGGATTTCAGCCGACTCAACGGCGCCACTATGCCTGACCGCTATCCGGTGCCGCACATTCAGGACTTTTCGGCGCATCTGGCCGGTACGGTGGTGTTTTCCAAGGTGGACCTGATGCGTGGATACCACCCATGCACCCCCTGGACATTCCCAAGACAGCGGTGATAACACCTTTAGGACTTTTTGAGTTCCTGCGGATGCCTTTTGGGCTCAAGAATGCCGCTCTAACGTTAAAGCGCCTGATGGATTAGGTACTGCGGGACCTGCCGTTTGTGTTTGTCTACCTCGATGACATACTCGTCGCCAGCGCTTCAGTGCAGGAGCACCTGTCCCACCTCCGAGCCCTTTTCACGCGGCTCAACGAACACGGATTAATCATCAATCCTGCAAAGTGCCAGTTCGGGGTGTCTGACATTGATTTCCTGGGGCACCGCGTCACCAAGGGTGGTGCGACACCTCTGCCAGCGAAGGTGGAGGCTGTTGCGGCTTTTCCTCGCCCGCTCACAGCCCGGTCGCCCAGTGAGTTTCTGGGGATGGTGACCTTTAACCACCGTTTCATCGCCCGGGCCGCGCACATCATGCGGCCGCTGTATGAAGCGTTGAAAGGCAAGACCCCCGTCCAGGCAATCGACTGGACAGCAGAGGCGGACGTCGCTTTTGGGGGTCAAGACTGCGTTGGCTCAGGCGGCTTTGCTGGCACACTCATCATCTACGGCTCCCATCTCCATCACCACGGACGCGTCGGACTACGCGGTTGGCGCTGTGTATGAGCAGTGGGTGGAGGGCGCTTGGCAGCCGCTCGCCTTTTTCAGCCGCCAGCTGACGCCCAAAGAACGCAGGTACAGCGCTTTTGACCGTGAGCTCCTGGGTCTTTATTTGGCCGTGCGGCACTTCCGTTTCATGCTGGAAGGCCGGGAGTTTACGGCGTTTGTCGACCACAAGCCGCTCACTTTCGCCATGTCTAAAGTGGCGGAGCCTTGGTCGGCGCGTAAGCAGCGGCAGCTTTCCTACATCTCTGAGTTCACCACAGACATTAAGCACGTGGCTGGCAAGTCGAACCTGGTTGCTGATTGCCTCTCCAGAGTCGTAATCGGTGCCGTCCAGTTAGGCCTGGACTATAATCGCATGGCGGCGGACCAGGTCACAGACCTAGTGCTGTGTACCTGGACTCACATTCAGGTTCAGGTCCGGACTCAAGTCCAGAGGTTCAGGTTCAGGTCCGGACTTATAAGTCCGGACTTGTGTCAAGTTGTGTGAGTAATGTTAGAAATTAAAATCAATGTTTTAATGGGGAAATGTAGTTTAAACATGACGTCAGTTTTAATGCTCTTTTATACTGAAAAACCAGAAATTCTTGTGCACAAGCAGTTAAGCTTTTATTCTGAAAATCCTTCATCTACGGTTAGCATTTAGCATGTGGCTAATATACGATTTCCTAAAGAGGTGAATTTAGTAGCAAAATGATATGGAGTGGTGCAAACCGAAGCCTACTGATTTAACACTACAACTATAGATGTCGAGATACTACCATGCTGAATATAAAATGAAGGTACAGTTTATTTGAATACATTATTGTTTACAGACGAGAGGAGCATGTGACAACATCCGGAATGACCGGAAACCAAACGAGCCTAGAAGTATTTTTTAGAGTATTGATTACAGCGTTTAGAATGTGTTAAATGAAAAGTGATGAAAGAGAATATGAGGAGAAAAGGCGTGTTAAGCATATATTGAATGTGAAAAGAACCAATCCTCTGTTTAAATGCAATAACGGACATTGGAGACGAGGCGAGCCGGCTGGCGGGGAGGAGCCAGCAGAGGATATATAACAGCACCGGAGGAGAGATCGAGGCTCTTCTCTTCCCTAACGAGGAGCGGATCACAGCTGTTTGTCTGACTGAACAATATCATGCTTGTGACCAACCCGCGCCTTTTTTAATTAAAGTACCCAATTGAACTTTCACAGAGACTCCTTTTAGTCTCCTTTTAAAGCTTCTCTCCTGGACGAGAGAATAACGAACACAGTTAACAGTAACTAAAGTTAACTTATTTTTAGCTAATTATCAATTGAAAATAAACTCATAATCAACTCAAATTCAAACTCGTCAGGTTTATTGTGCCCCCTTCCAACTTGTGTCTACACCATGTCTTTTCTAGAACTCTACATGTGTTACTAACTACACAACACAACTACATACATAGTGATGTACATACAAGACTCAATATGCAAAAGTACAAGTCTATGTGTTCTTGTTCAAGAACAACAGCATATTGACATTGTCTGGGTGAAGTGTTGCTCTTTCGGCAGACACTATATCAACATACATACAAAGGAGTTAGCTTAGCTACACTACCATATATGGCAACCAGCATCCCACGCTGTCAGTGTCCACTAGGTCTAAGCCAGCTTCCCTTGACGTCACACAGATCTCGCGAGCAGTTGCGATATTTTGCGAGACTTCGTGAGTTCAGTAATGGCCGCCATATCAGAAGCCAAAACAATGTTTTTCGTCTTTTCTCAGCGCAAATTTCTCGATCTATGGAAGGTTTTAGATGGTTTAGAACAAAAACGAGAATATACGTAAGTACCGGTTCCCGACGTTCCGGTTTTAACCGGACTTGAACCGAAACTTTTTACAAGTCCAGTACCGGTTCGGCGTACCGGTACGCAGCACTACGACCCCGGCGTCCAGGCTCTGAAGGTTGAGGGCGCGGGGCTGCGCTTGGAGGACGTGGTGTTCGGCGACGCGGGCGTTACCCTCCTGTGTGACGTCTCCACGGGCCTGTCGCGGCCAGTCGTTCCCGCCAGCTGGAGGCGTCCTTTGTTCGAGGCTGTGCGCGCACTGTCACACCCCGGCGTTAAGCCTTCGGTGCGCTTGGTGGCCGCGAAGTTCGTCTGGCATGGGCTGAAAAAGGACGTTCTGGGCTGGTGAGTGCATGGCTTGTCAGCGCGCTAAGGTGCACCGCCACACGAAGGCCCCTTTGGAGCGTTTCCTGGTAACTGAGAGGAGGTTTGACCACGTTAAAGGAAGGCTCCAGTCATTAGATAGTTAATAAAAACTTCAGTATTTAGTGAAACATTATGTTTAAACCATACCCTGAAGAAATCAGCGATATTCCCCGGTAAATAATTATTTTATAGCTCTTTTTTATCAAAACCTGTACATTCCGTCAGGCAGCTGCCATTTTGGCCATTTTGAGTAGTCACATGATCCGAAAAACTAGGTTGTGACGTCATCTATGCGTTCACTTTGTAAACACGACAGCTCATTCGACGAAAACATGGCGTAGTATTTGAGTTCGGACTCGTCAGCCAAGGAAGAAGTTTTGAGCAATGTGGAGAGAATGGATGGGGGAATTCAGCCATCCAGGTTCGAGCCAAGTGGCCAGAACCTTCAGGAATCCAGGGACAGTGACGATGAGGATGAACAGCACAGTGATCTTGCTGGAGACGATCCCTTTACTCGTGCAATTGATTTAGGGGGGCGAGTAGGGAGACCTGTACATGAATGGTGTACTTGCGATCGGTGTGTAGCCATGGACAATCCTCTTATGAACATATGTTGTCATGAGCTTGAAGAGCTTGAAAATAAACTGTTCACAGACGACTTGGATTGCATATGTTTACACAGGGAATTCGACACTGTGGTGTTAGAAAAAGCTGTATTGAGAACAGCACTGGTTGCCATGAAGGATGTGAAACGCACCTCTTTGGTTGAACCAATAAATTAAAGGTGGGTAAATTTGACGGGTACAGTCCTTTCTTTTTAGCATTATATACTTTACAATTATTATTATTATTATTATTATTAATGGGCATATCAACTAAAGACATTTTATTTGGTTAGGAAGTTCTGGATTAAAGATTGAATTGACTTTATCAAAAGTTTTATAATGACGTTTACATTCTAGGAGGAAATGATTTTCATCCTCAATCTCATGGCAATGTTTGCACAACCTGTCATTTACAGGAGTATTTGTGTATCGACCATATTCAATAAGAAGTTTATGGTTGTTAATTCTAAAGCGTGTCAAATGGATTCTGTCTACAATTGCATGGCAAGGACATGAAGGACAATGACAGATAATTTTCAAAAACAAAACTTTACTAAGTATAGCCATGATAAAATAAATCAAAAAGCATATCTACAGAATGCATTCTTTATAACAATGTAGGCTAGGAGTCCTAACACAGGGCTGCCAACATTTGAGTTCAGCTTGGAGTGAGATTATTTTTTGGTGAACCCAAAAAAGAAACGTTCATGTGTACATTGTTACAAATGTATTGAACAAGTACAGGGTTTCCCATTAATGTACCGGGCGCTACAGTGGAATACGCACATACACATTGTACCCGCAACTCTTACAATAAAGTGCTATTTTATAAGTGGGGGGGGGGTCCTCATCTCCTCTAGGGGGGTCCAGGGCATGCTCCCCCGGGAAGATTATTTTTTTAAATATTGAAGTTAAATGCATCAACCTGGTGCACTTTGAGAGAGAAATGAATTTATGATAAACAGATTTTCTTTTTCTTTATGGATATTTTACAAATCACTCACCTTTTAAACTGTATTCTTGTTTCACTGTCATATAGTATTTCATAACTGTTTTTAATTTATTCTCATAAATGGTGACCAAAACGTATGAGACCCACTGAGATAACTAGACTAAAGTATCTAAACAGAGTCCCTTACCTCACTGAGCTGTAGTTATCTCTCAGTCTGACAGGACAGAGCTCTCCCTCTCATTGTTTTTGAAACAGCTTTTAATATCCGTTAAGCTAACCAGATGCTAACAACAACAATGCAAATAGTGAGTTTGCTAGAAATATACTGTATAATAGTAAAGTTATTTAAGATGATGCCATATTTATTGAAGATTTTACATTATAAATATTCCCCAAAATTATTGAAAAGCATATTCTTCCAAACTCCTTGCTGTAGTATGACCACCAGGAGACTATTGATGTGTGTGGTGAGTTTGGTAGTAATAAGCTGTATAAAAGTGATTGAATATTATTGTATTCTCTTTTTTTCGGAGTTGCACTTTGTAGACGGTCCCTGAGCAGAGCACTCGTTTCTTCTCCGGCTGCGGATAGAGAACAATGTAATGTGCCCAGCTCAGAGGACTGCGCGTATTGGCTTTTTTTTTTTAATCAAAATGAGATGTAGTTCGTTGTCAACCTTACCACGGTACTTAGGAGACGTCATTTGTGTCTGAATAACGTTTTCATGAGTTATTGATCCGCGAAATCAGAATCTTCCAATATCGTTCCAACTTTACTGAACTAAGCCAGAAGACCGTCTCATTTCGTAGACCGCTCGGTTTGCTGTTCCTTCACTTTATTTTTATATTTATATACATTTGTTTTGGACGAAAACTTAGCGTGAGGAAAGGCAAGTGTGGCGTGAGTGCGTGAGATATGGGTTAATTGCGTGACTCTCAAGCTCAATGCGTGAGTGTTGGCAGCCCTGCCATAATAATGGTAAAATTTAGTTGAATAAATTCCATAGTAGTTAATCAATCAAATAAAGAAAGCATTCCGGAGCATTCACGGAGCGCACGTGCACGTGCACACGGAGCATTCCGTGGATGGTTCCTATCCGAATTGTGGCAATGTTTCGCGATACAATGAGGCATATTTCAATAGAATTGTGAGATTAACTAGAGTAAACAACATGAACAAAGCACATACGTCAATTTGTCCTCGACACCAAACGCATAATTCATGTCACTTCCGGTAAAATAAGTCATGTGACTCGTCAAAACGGCGCCGCCCACAGGGTTGATGTTATTTCGGTAATTAATCAGCTTAAAATCACTGATAACGTCATCGGATTAAAAAAATGTAAAAAAAGACTGGCAGAGACTGGTCTGTTTTATCGGATAATAATTATTTAAAAATGCGTGTCATGAGGATTCCCTCCCTTTAACATCGACCTGGTTGGTCCATTGCCCTCCTCTCAGGGCTTTTCCTACCTCCTCACCATGGTGGACAGGACGACCCGTTGGCCGGAGGCGGTCCCGCTCGTTTCGACGTCAGCCACAGATGTTGCCCGGGCCTTCATTACAACGTGGGTGTGTCGTTTTGGCACCCCTTCGGACATTTCCTCAGACAGGGGCTCTCAGTTCACGTCCGAACTCTGGAACGCCGTGGCAGGCGGTTTGGGGGTTAAGCTGCACAGGACTACCGCTTACCACCCTCAGGCTAACGGCCTCTGCGAACGCTTCCATCGCTCCATGAAGGCGGCCCTCAAGGCCGGACTTACGGACGGTAACTGGGTCGACAAGCTGCCCTGGGTGATGCTGGGCCTGAGGACCGCGCCTAAGGAGGATCTGCAGTGCTCTACTGCGGAGATGGTCTACGGTCATCCGTTGAGAGTTCCAGGTGATTTCCTCCCAAACGCATCAGCTCCTTGGTGGCAGAGGTCGCGTTAATCGAATATTTTCCGTCTATTTTTTAACAATGACGGACAAATCTGAAAATAGTCCGTCATTTTGACAGATTAGAACAAACTCGGAACAGCGCCAAAGTTTCGCCGCAGCGAGGCTCCGGAGTTATGCCGTTTAATGCATGGCCTCCAAAAAGGAAATTATACCGTTTCCAAACCTAACTGCCGTACAAATCATTGAAATGTCTGTGAGTTTTGGCTTTACTCTGTGCACGCTCCCGCGAGGTGCAACAGCCATGCATAACACGGCGCATGTGTACTGTGTCGTCGTCGTCCCCCCCCCCCCCCCCCACGGTTGACAGTTCATGAGCATGCTTCCCCCCCCCCCCTCGTCAGAGTTGTGTAAAGGCCGACGGGTAATTCTGGATTTTGACGGAAGTTTTACGATCCTGTCCGTCAAAATGACGGGCAGCGAAAAAGTCTAGCGCAACCTCTGTGCCAAGGCCCAGCGGGTTTTCCTACGGGAAGCGGTGGAGGCTTTCACTCCAGTTCCGACCACTCAGCACGATGCGCCAAGGTCTCAAGTTCCCGCGGAGCTACGCTCGGCTGGGCACGTTTTCGTCCGTCACGACGCACACAGAGGCCCCCTGCAGCCCCCTTACGAAGGACCTTTCCGGGTCTTGGAGCACGGTGACAAGCACCTGGTGCTTGACATGGGCGGCAAGGCTGAGCACGTCTCGGTTGACCGGGTGAAGGCTGCTCACTTGGACGTGGACCAGCCGGTGGTGCTGGCTCGACCGCCGAGACGGGGTCGCCCCCCGGCTTTGATTCCTCTCAGGGATTGCAGACCTGTTGTTCCGGTCCCTCCTCTGACAGGGGCTGTACAGGCGGAAGTCGCTGTACCGGCTCCGTTGCGCAGGACTCGTGGGGGTAGGCGTGTTGTTTCTCCCCGCCATACGGATTTTGTTTATGAGTGAATTCTGGGGGGGCTTGTGTGGTGACACCATGTTGGATCATAATTCACCTTTCTTATTGTGTTGCCACACGGACCCTTTAGTGGGAACACGAGTTGCTTTAGCTGCCATTCCTGCTAGCTTGTTATACAGAGCAGTTCATGTACTAACCTCTTGGAGATTAATGGATAATAAAGATTGGAACTCCATTCTTAATACACCGCCTCCGACTCCCTTTCTTTGGCACAACAATATAAAATATTCATATTTTATTCAATATTAAGGTTCCTTAGACGTTGTTTCCTGCAAATGACGCGATTTCGGCCCCGGAACCGGGTCCTTGGGGCCTAAGAGGTTTAAGGAGGCTGTTATTAAATTGCAGACTTCTTTTAAATATTGAAAAAACTAAGGTAATGCTCTTTTCAAAAGCTAAAAAGACACCAGAGCCTGTTTTTGATATTATAACTGTGCAAGGAATAATACTTGAAGTGGTTGCCTGTTATAAATACCTATGTATCTGGCTTGATGATTGTCTCTCTTTTAAACTTCAGGTCAATAACCTGCTTAAAAAGCTGAGGGTTAGACTAGGTTTCTTTTTCAGAAACAAGTCCTGTTTCTCTTTTGAAGCCAGGAAAAGGCTAGTCACTGTGACCTTTTTACCTGTGCTGGACTATGGTGATTTGTTGTATAGGAATGCACCTGCCCATTGCCTGAACAAGTTAGATGCTGCCTATCACAGTGCACTGAGATTTGTCACAAATTGTAAAGCACTTACTCATCACTGTACACTGTATAACAAGGCAGGTTTGCCATCGCTTACTGTACGGAGGCCCAGTCATTGGTACACATTTATTTATAAAGCCATTTTTGGTAAACTCCCGTATTACATCTATTCACTGATAACACAGAGAGTTGCAAGCAGCTATTGTCTGAGATCGCATAATGTAGTATTGTTAGATGTGCCAAGAGCAAGGACTGTCTTAGGTAAGACAGCTTTTATGTGCGCAGCGCCACTTGCTTGGAACAGTCTACAGCTAAAATTGAAACTGAGCAATTTTATTCCTCTGAAGGTTTTTAAAAGCAAGTCTAAGTGAAATGCTCGTTGAAACTATGGGTATTTGTAAATGTTGATAAGTATGTAAATGTAGCTTGTAAATATGTTGTATGATATCCTCTATTGTTTTATGTTCTTCTATGTTTCATGTGGAACCTAATTGCTGCAGGTCTCCCTTGAAAAAGAGGTTTATGATCTCAATGGGACCAATCTGGATAAATAAAGGTTACAAACAAACAACATATTGCTAGATGGAATGCTTCTATTTTCATTTTTAACCAGGTAGTTGTACTTTACGTGGGTAAAAAAAAACCATCAGATACAACTTTGAAATGTACGCAGAGTATTTGATATGTCTGA
The DNA here is from genome assembly GCF_949606895.1 of Notothenia rossii. Taxonomy (NCBI): domain Eukaryota; kingdom Metazoa; phylum Chordata; class Actinopteri; order Perciformes; family Nototheniidae; genus Notothenia; species Notothenia rossii. Next base: position 37,141,974 of record NC_136912.1, on the reverse strand, counting down.
AAAACATGTTTGAAGCGGATATTTGACATTATCCCAATCTGCCAGGGTCCGTATCATAAAAGGCCCCCGCCGCCATTTTGAAAGGTGTCGGAGCTTCCGTGACCGTCATCGCGTGAAGAGGAAGTGAGAGGAGACGGAGCAATCGAGCGGCTGAAGCGAGCAGGCGAGCCATCACTCAGCTCTACTCCTCTTGACTACCCGGGATAACTTTAGCTACATGTGCTGAGGTCGAGGGAGAAACTGATCTCAACCGCAACAATGCCGACAGTTACTTTGCCGCCGAAAGAGAACGCTCTCTTCAAGAGGATTTTGGTGAGTTGATTATTAAAGCGTTGCATAACGTTATGTGTCGTTAATGCAGAACAGTGGCGGGTCAAAAGCTTAATCGGCGGCACTCTGTGTGCCAGTGTAGCTCCCGGCTGCTAGCGCTAGCGTCAGTGTGTTAGCAAAATGGCATAATTGAATGGGCTAGCTAGCCTGGCCCTGACATGCGCTGTCACCGTAACGTGAAGCTAGCATGGTTGTTCTGGACTTTGTTGTGAGTTTGACAGACATTTTGAAGTTTAAAAAAAATGCAGTCCCACTAATAAGCAAATTGGTACGGCTTTAAAAAGCCGGACAGCTAGTTAGTTGCAGGAGGCCGCACCGCTTGTCACACACAACAAGCCATAACTTGACGCTACCCTCCACGATGCTAACATGTTAGCCAGTTTAACGGTCGTGTGGGCTCTTTAGTTAACTCTTCAAACCACCTCTTATAGCTGTTTGGCTCAACGTTTGTTGTTATATTATTGCATAGCAGGTGCTTTTACCCGAATATATATTTACGTTTGTGTCGTATCAGGGCCATGCTATCTAGCTTTGCAAGCTCAGCACACCGGCTGGCCATTTGACGTTAGCTAATCAGCTAACGCTAGCAACTAGTGTTGGATATCTTGGTTTAGCAGACTTTAGGTATCTTAGGCTGATTGTCGCTCTTAATCCGTCATCGTAGGATGACGTTGGGTGCACTCCTTACCCTAACTGGTCTAGCTTGACTAAGGTCAAAATAGTAGAGCATGTGTGAAAACGAAAGAAAGCCAACGAAGGACCGATGTGACTGTCAGCAAATCTGTAGGTGCCTCAGGCCTGCTGTGCTCTGGCAGCTAGCTACATCCATCCCTCACTATCATGTTTGTGTTCAAGTACTGCACACAGTTTGATGTGGGTCAGAGTAATCGTTGAACATGTGTGGTGTAAGCATAGCTTTATTGCAATAGGAAATTACAGTTTGGGAGCTGTCTAAGAACTCAGTAAACAAGTATTCTTCCGTGCGTATTTTGCTGTATGATGTTAAGCATCTCTGCATGGAAAGCTAGCTACATACTTTCCAAAAAGTGTGGCAGCGACCCCTTTAACGTCACTTTCCAGTTCAGATAGCCTTCATTGTTTTGAAAGGCAGGGGATCTGCTGGCAGTGTGTGGCTGTTTATCAGCACATTGGCAGAGGACATTCTTTCATTCAAACAGACCTGTAACCTGCACTTGATCTTGAAAGGTTGGTCTGTTTTCTTTCACGCATACCTCAGAGGTATCATTTATTTTCCTTGAACTGTTGTTGCACCACACTGTTGTGTAGTCTGAAATGTGCATTTTTCCAATTAAAACTTAAATTATAGTTAATTTCTTTTGTAACCCAGGCGGTGCAGAATTTGTGTATTTTCATTCACTTGGCATATGACAACTAAAGCAATATTTGTTTTGTCTGGACAATAATGCAGGAAACATTTATCAAAGTGAAAGAAAAGCCTGCACTTCTTATTTCTGAGTTGTTTTCATTTGTACATGTCACAGTTTTTTTGTAATGTATGGCACTGCAGGTGCCACAGTCTTGCGTTACTCTGAATGAGTATTATCTACGATAAGTCTGTGGATCGCAAAACTATTTTTTAAGTTTAACAGCCCGTCTACACTACAGGCATCGAAAAATGCTTTCAACGCTTCGCCCATCCACTTGAATGGGGTGACGTAGAAGATTTTTGCTAAACTGCATTGTGGGGAGCATGGCTTTGCAAGCATCACGAGCAAAAAATCGCCAAGCTTCAGACACGCCCAGCTTCAAGATTTTTTGATGCCTGTTGTGTAGACGGGCCGTAAGTCTTTGGAGTTAAAAATGGCATAAAGAGATTTAGTCTGGTTACATTGTAACGTGTATGAGGAAAAACACAGAATAAATGTACCGTTATATTACCCTTTCTGCACTGGGGATGTGATAATATAGTATAAGATTTTAAGCCGTTTTCTCTTTGGCTGTAGTCAGAAGTGGACCACACCCCATTTATTTTTTGCTTTCCCAGAGCGAGTGCCCAATGCATTATTAGAAGTTGGCAGGTCTCCAACTTCTGCATGGCAGTGGAGTTTGATGAGTTTCCATTGTGTTCTGTTGTGGTAGGGGGGCAACACCTTCCCCTACAGTTACGGCCCGTCTACACTACAGGCATGAAAAAATCTTGGAGCTGGGCGTGTCTGAAGCTTGGCGATTTTTTGCGAGCAACCAATCATATGAATCTCCCGCCCCCGACATACAAAGCAATAGCAATGTTAAAACGAAGTAAACTGGATATAAACTCTCCAAACAGGCGAAAAAACGATCAGTTTCACCCACTGTCTCTGCCACCTCCCTCCATGCCTGGTTCCTCCGGTTTGTATCCCGGTAAATAGTTCCGGTCGTAAAGAACCGGGTGATATGCTACCGTAATATCTCGTTTGGAATATGAGGAAATGAACTGCGGTCTGGCTCTCCCAGCTTGCACGCGGTTTGATTGGCTGCGCTTGCACTGGCGGGATTTGCATAAACGGGATTTCATTGGCTGATGCCAAGCATCGAGCCTCAAAAGTTGAACATTGTTCAACTTTTGATGCCGATAGATGCTCGTGATGCTTGCAAAGCCATGCCATGCTCCCCACAATGCAGTTCGGCGAAGATTAAAAATCTTCTACGTCACCCCATTCAAGTGAATGGGCGAAGCGTTGAAAGCATTTTTTGATGCCTGTAGTGTAGACGTACCGTTAGTGTTAACCCAGGGCTCGACATTAAGGACTGCCCGGGGCCATCTAGTATTTAGCTCGGGCCATGAAGCCTCACCTGCTGGTTGCCCGATCGGGCAATCTATTATACCAGTATCATGCATTAAAACTAAACATATCTATAACTAGTTTAGGTAGTTTGAGAGGTAATTAAAATAGCTACGTGTGATATTCTAACCTGAAGTGTGTGTTTTGTTCCGCTCACCGCTGCATGTGATCATGCAGAGCTGCGTATCGACTCGTCAGCAGCAGCTGATCTCTCTCTCCCGTCAGATTAGACTTCACTCAGATCCAGCTAGTTTTAGCTAATGATATGACTACCTGCTTATTAAAAGACACCGTGACCTAAACAATAAGTGTCGCTATGCAACTGGGTGAGGCCACAAAGTATAGCGCAGCATTATGCATTTGTTTACATGCCCACCGGAACCCAGAGGCATTAGCAACAGATCAACGCACAATCAACCCATACAGCACATCTCTTTCTCCACATTAAGTGTTACACATTAGAATTGACTACTCTTGTCTGTCACATACTCTTCTTGTCTGTCACATAAGTGGCGCAACTGAAGCGGTATTGCGCTAAAGGGAAATTATTTTGACCGGACATTTTGACCGAAGAGATTTAGATTTGCTTGCTAACGGGAACTCTGACGTCGCCATTGTGTGTGCTTCGCGGATGCACTCGGCTGCTCGGGTCTGCTCGGTCAGCTTCTGGATAAGGAGGCATTCCTTCGACCAATTTACAGTAGATAACATTACAAACATTTTTAACAGGGTCCATAATAGTGTAAATAATGTTTGTTTTGGCAGTTACAACTGAATGTAATGTTTTCTACTTTTTTACATCTGGGAAGGCATTTGCCTTCATCAGATGAAAAGTGTCTTGACCAACAACTTAAGTATTTATTATAGCTATGCAGGGCATGCAAGCGAGCAAATACAAACAAGTGAAATGAAGAATACAATTGAAATTGTAATATTGTGGTGGTTCATCTTATAATTCAGTCTAGAGAATGCACCAGACAGCATCTAAGAACTGCAAAAATCTAAATGTTCTAGGGGGAGGCCCCCCAAACCCTTCGTGCGTCATTTCGTTCGTGCGTATTTTTCAGGGCAATCTCTATTGGGCTCAGGGCCATCTGTAAATTAGCTTAGATGGCCCACAGGGCCATCTCCCAAAATCCTTAATGTCATGCACTGTAACCTAAAGTTGGCCCTTGCACCAATAATCTCAGTAAAAATGTGTATTTCATCAGTCCGAAATTCAACTTTTGTGCTGCATTTGAATTTGAAGGGCAATGAGTTGGGATCAGCCACGCCTCATTTTTCTTCAAGCTCACTAATGGAGGGATTTTTTAAAGAGGCCCTATTGTGCTTTTTTCCTCCCTTTCCTGTAGTAGATTATAAAGGTTTTTGTGCATGTAAAGCAGTGTTTCTCAAACTTTTTCATACAAAGGACCACTTAACCAATAAAAAAACGCTCACTGACCACCCAACTCCACAAATTTCCAAAAACAATAGGCCTGCTTACCACTCTAACAGTATATAACAAATTACAGCCTAATAATGACAGTTTAACCGTCTCCATATCGCCTCGTTCACACAATAAATCAACAATACAAATACAAGTTAAACTACAGATTATATAAGCATTTAGTTCAAATGCGATTTAAAATGCTAACAGGTATGGATGGGTACCGAGCCCCGGTATTAAACGGGCCCCGAGGCTGAATTATTAAAGGCCGTGGTACCGTTAAGCTCCGACGTTAGCAGTCTTTTTATCGGTACTGGAGACATGTAAAAAATATTCCATGAGTATTATTGCTACACAAACATTATATTGCAGTTTTAGTGTCGCCAACTCCGTTTCTAACATGCAAAATGCGTCTATGATTATCTTTAGCATTTTCGATCTCTCTCCCGTCTGTGTGCGAGGGGGCGGGGCAGTTTACACACACGCAGCTGCTACATGCAGCAACACACACCATACTTGCCAACCTTGAGACCTCAGAAATCGGGAGCATTTCCAAAACCACTGCGAGGGGGGGGGAGCTAGTGGATCGCCGGAGCTGTATTAGATTAACATTAACATGCTTATTGTAGTTGTGAGTGCACTGCCTTGCGGCCTGTAGCACCATCCTTGATGGAGGATATGTGTAGGCTGGACCTGTATTTTACAGGAAAAGAGTGAGCAGAGGGTCGAGTTGTCGTTTCTTGTTCTGTGACTTTATATTCCTCACCCTCTCAGACTTTCAGTTGCGCGCGCTGCTAAAGAGACGCACTACCATGGAAACCAAACAATGGTGTAGCTGTATTAAAGTCCGAGTGAAAACAGTCCTGAGTAAATCTGATTTTGTCAGAAATCGGGAGAAATATGACCCCGGGAGAGGGCAGTGAAATCGGGAATCTCCCGCGAAAATCGGGAGGGTTGGCAAGTATGACGCACACGCACACGCACGCACACACACACACACACACACACACACACACACACACACACACACACATGGAGGAGACGGCGGGGAGAACACGCTCCGAGGTGTGGTTAAACTTTACCCGTCTCAATGCTCGTTGCCTAAAGTGCAATAAGAGTTTAGCATTTAAGGGCGGTAACACGAGCAATTTGTCTAAACATTTAGCAAAAGTGCACCACATTCAGACGGAGAAATGTACCGGGTTCGACTGTCTTTCTAGTAGCTCTGTAGCCCCGTCCACGAGTAACGTTTCCACGTCAGGTGTTATGTATGCTAGCAGCAACACACGGAGTTAACTCAATTATACAAACATGGGTAAATGATTAGAGGTAACTGAGTTATTTATTTTGTTGAAGTTTCAGCTATTCTGGTTACAGTTCTGTCATCAGATTATTTAATACGATGTGTTAAAACATTGTTGTTTCTTTTGATGTGAAATATTATGTATTTAATTTAAATAAAAAGCAATGTTAGTTTTGTTCACAATTTGTTTAGTTAGTTTACCTTTTTTTTTCTCTCCAAAAGAACCGATAAAAGTACCGTTAAAAGACCGGTAAGCGGTATCGATAAAAGTAGTACTACCGTTAAAACCTTAACGATACCCATCCCTAGTCACAGGTTTTACACCTCATATGTAGACTACATTTTTTACGGAGTTTATGTCCGAGCCAACAGACTCACGGATTGTTGGCTACTGAGAGAAATGCAAAATACACCGCATGTAGCACGACACAAACCTCCGCTGTGGATTTTCAAAACAAAATACAGTAAAACTATGGTCCCAGGCCCAAGTTTAACGCTCTGAGGTCTAAGCCATTTTCGGTTTTCATTCCGCCCAGCCAATCAGACATAGGAACCTTTTTCTCCCACGAAAGTCCCTGCTCTCTAACAGGGACGGAAAAGGGAGTAAAAAAAGGTTCTGATTAACTCATTTTAGTTCCGGATCTTTTTGTTGTGAACGCGAAATTTCGGAACTATATCAGAACTAAAGTGGGAAAAGTACTGCGGTGTGAACGTGCCTAAAGGGTCTGCAGCACAGGCAGTATGAAAAAATACCTTTTTGAACATTAAAGCATGGAGACATGACACAGTAGAGGTACAAAATATAAACTGGATAAATAGCATAATTGGGCCTCTTTACAAGTTTGGATATTTCACTGGAACATATTGCGATTCAGATAACATTTCAATTAACTTCCAAGCACTTCCTAAATCCTATGAGTAGTAACCTAGAGGCTCTCCTCTTCCACACCAACTTCCTTCCCACATGATGGGATTGTAGCAGTCTGACCTTTTGAAAATGTTTTCCCTGAATCTACCGTTTACACTCCCTGCAGCGAGCCCAGCAGCCTACAGCCAGCACTCTGGGGGGGGGGGGGGGGGGGGGCAGCTAGTAGTGTTTATCTTACTATATTTACATATGTAATGTACCACTAAAGTATGTATGCATACTGGCATCTGTATTAGTGCATAATGCATGTGTGCCTTCCTGACACTAAATGTAGACATTGCTGACAGCATTTTCTCTTGTTTCAAATTGGGTTAAAAGTAAATAATGTTCTACCTTCCTTAGCTTTCTGCTGGAGCTCTGTGTTTACGATACGATATTACTTTAAAGGTCCCATGTCATGCTTTTCCGGTTATTACATTATATTGCATTTAGCTGACGCTTTTATCCAAAGCGACTTACAATAAGTGCGTTCGACCAACAAAATACAAACTTGAAGAAAACAGAATCATATAAGTAAATCAGGTTTCATAGAGCTAAAACATTTCAAGTACTACTCAACTGGTTTTTAGATAAGCCAGCCCTTTATTAGTATACAAGTGCTTTGTTAGCAATTCTTTGTTAGTAATTCTATCGCTCAAAGTGAGGTCAAAAAAGAGGAGTTTTCAGTCTCCCCCTGAAGATGTGCAAGCTTTCTGCTGTCCTGATTTCAATGGAGAGCTCATCCCACCATTTTGGAGCCAGGATATCAAACCCATGTGTTTTTGCTGATGGGAACTTGGGTCCCCCTTGCAGTGCGGGTGCAGCGAGCCGTTTGGCTGATGCAGAGCGGAGTGCACGTGCTGGGGTGTACAGTTTAACCATGTCCTGGATGTAGGAAGGGCCAGATCCATTCGCAGCATGGTACGCAAGTACCAGTGTCTTGAAGTGGATTCTAGCAGTTACCGGAAGCCAGTGAAAGGAGCGGAGGAGCGGAGTGGTGTGGGAACATTTAGGAATTAATTATTACCCGCCCCCTTGTGTGTTATGTAGCTTTTTCTGCATGTAAACAGTCTGCAAAGTCACAAACCCTCAAAAGTACACCCTGTAGCGAGTAAAACTCTAACACAGAAAATACCTGTCTATGCTGTCCCAGAACGCCTCGTTGGAGATTTTTCTTTTTCCATTTTTTTCTTGCTGGCAGGAGCTCCAACAAGCCGTTTAGGACAGAGTGAATACACATTGGAAAATTGCACAATGTAAATATATTCTAGTAGACCTCAACAATGGAATTATGATCAGTAGAAATGGCCAAGACATGGGACCTTTAAATGGTCTGATCAAGTCTGACATTTGGCTTGCGTCACAGCAGCTCCATTTGCAACATTAACAAGGACATATATTAGGACACAATACAAGAAAAACAAACATTTAACACAACATCACAATCACTGAGAGAAACATGCTCAAAGACCCTTTAACGTGCATTTGATTGAGCTCTGTATTTACTGTTAGAATTGACTGGTGCACAAAGGACTGCTTCCGTCTGACTTTATTAAAACGAGGGAGCCTGTATTTCCGATTAGATGGCAACAATTCATATTCGCTGTCCAGAACATGGTTTGGTTCAGAGATGATGTTGTTGGATGTCTCACTAGATTATTATGGTATGCTGACTCATAAAGTCTCTGACAGACTGAATGAATGCACAATTTCAAAACCTTTAGTGAAGTCGGCAATGGGACAACAAAATGCTCTCTGCCAACTTTACTCTTCCTATTGCTCACACACACTCGGAGATCAGCTTAAAATGAGAGGTGCTATACTACTGATTGTGAAACTGCATACTAACTCTAGGGCAAAAAGCTGGTAATTCCTTCAAAGTGGTGTAATACTGTGGGTGTCTTAGTAAAAAAATCTGATTCAACATTTAAGCTTGGCTGTGTGCAGAAGCCTGATAAAAGCTCACATGCAGAGTTGTATGTAATAATTCTGGAGTAATTGTCTGATTATGTTCTGAGGATGTTATAATATTGTTGCTGGGGAACAACTGACCAGCTCTGAATTTGTGACCACAACTCTTAAAGTTGAAAAAAAAGGGACCACTCAAAAAGTGAAATAATGTGTCTTTCATGGTTTTTCCTTTTTGCTAGTGAGCTAGTTTCTTTGAGTATTACATGACTTCTGTCTCTCTCTGAAATGTCACTCCACTTCTCTTGGCTTATTGTGACTTTTTTTCTCCTTCTTTTGACAGCGATGTTATGAACACAAGCAGTACAGAAACGGGCTCAAGTTCTGCAAACAAATCCTGTCCAATCCCAAGTTTGCAGAGCATGGAGGTAAGCATCAGACATTTGAATGGATAGATGGATGAAAAGCAGGCAATATTATGTTCCATATTTCTCACTGTGTGGTGTTTCACTGTCTACCTGCAGAGACCCTGGCAATGAAGGGACTGACCCTGAACTGTCTGGGGAAGAAGGAGGAGGCCTACGACCTGGTGAGAAGAGGCCTGCGCAATGACCTCAAGAGCCATGTCTGTATCCTTACCCACGTCATCATTTGTGTGTTATTAAAGTAGATATGCTCCAGGTTAAGTGGGTAAAACCTTGAGCTGGTGTGTCTCTCTTGAAAAAATGAAGGACCTTGAGATGCCACACATTGTGGAGCTCTGAGTCAGCACTTCTCTGTTCTCTGTCTGTCTCTCCCTTTGACTCCCAGGCCAAAGGGAAATCTGTTAATTCTTCCAGCAGATAGTGCTGGGCCGCCTAATCCCATAGTCAACTCTTCTCTGAGCAGGAAACACACTGCTGTCGTTTTTAACCTAACCAGTCACTCTTTAGCTTAAGAACCTGTGGTAAATATGTTGTGATTTTGTCGTTTTTACTTTGATAAGTTTTGAAGAGCAGAGACTAGAAAGCAAATCAACATTAATATTAATCAGAAGAGATTTTGATCAATTGGTCCTCCAGGGAAGTGTGATGGACATTTTTCTGACCTGTTTTTAGATTAAAGAATTCAACCATATAATAATAAAATGTTTGATTAGGTCAAGCTCTATTTAAACAAAAAAATGTGGGCAATTGTTCGCATTATATCACTTATGAAAATGTATTTATTTTATTTCAAATAATCATTATGAAGTGATTGATAACACAATAAGAATAGTTGATTTATCCTGGTGGAAATAGGGTTTTGTGACAGTTGCTCAATTTTAAAATGAAAAATAATCTGTTAAAAAAACGTAGTTCATGTAAAATGTCATGTAAATGATCAATATAATACAATTATGTATATAGTGTATATAAACATAGGAAGTTGAAGTTATAATCTACACATTGTGCTACAATACAGACACTGCAACATATTACATTATATACAGAGGTTTAAGTCAAATTGATTGTCCACTCTAACCAGGAGAGCTTCGTTAGTGATCACAACTCTTGTTTATAACCTTTTTAATAATAGTTTGATTTCATCAGAATCAATGGAGATTATTCCATAACTCCTCGTGCACCAGGCTGGCACGTTTACGGCCTACTGCAGCGCTCGGACAAGAAGTATGACGAAGCCATCAAGTGTTACCGCAACGCTCTGAAGTGGGACAAGGACAACCTGCAGATCCTCCGAGACCTGTCCCTGCTGCAGATCCAGATGAGAGACCTGGAGGGCTACAGGGTGAGCTGCCAGGGGGTTCATGAGCGGTGCTTTCGTATTTGATCCTGTGATGCTTATGATCGTAGCATCATTCTAGTGACCTCATCAAAATGTATAGGGAACACGGCTCAAATTACTTTTCAGATTGCTTTACATTGTTTTATTTAACATGTGTAAACTTGCCTTGGCACTTCACTTTTGCCGCTCCCAAGCTCCTTCCCTGTTTCCCTCAGGATACAAGTACACACACACCCAATGCGCATGGCTTACACGAGAGTTAGTGAAAGTCTAATTGAAGTGGCTTAAAAAAAAAAAATTAGTTAGTCATTTCACATTATCCCTTACTTGGCAACTTTACTTTGTAATAAGAGAATAAAATAACTTTGTGGAATACACACTCCCATCTGTCGCTCTGCCTTATCCAGGACCAAGTTTGGCACTGATTTAGGGGAGGACTGAGCATATCAGTAGGCAGTCGCAGGTTACAGCCAGGCTTCGCAATGTAGAACAGCTTTCGCAGGACACAGCCTGGGATTTAGATGCTTATTAGTACAGTGATGCAAATTAGTCGCTTTTCGGCGCCTCCCGCTTTTTTAACACTGATTTGGGTGACTTGTGTAATTCGTGGAGAACCGAAGAGTTTTTGTTTTGTGGGGGGGGGGTCCAAGCGTCAGTCCGACTGACAGACAACTTCTCACTTCAGAAAAGAAGAAGAAATCGAGACCGCAAAATAATTAAACAAGGGAGTGCCTGTTTTTCCTGGCCAAGGACAGGTTCCTTGAACTCAACACGTGTCTTCACGTGGTTATGTCTCGTCTGAAGGGAGTGTAGGCACTGCAAGGGGGACCCAAGTTCCCATCAGCAAAAACACATGGGTGCATGCATGCGCGAGTCATGGTGAGATATCTGGATTAAGAGGTTGCTTTTTCTTTGCACAGCATGAAAGAAAGGCCAAATTAATGGGCTGTGATTTCAGTTTTTTTAAGCAGAGGTTGAGTTCAATCATTTGTACGGCCCTCGGAGGATGTTTTCAAAATTGAAAGGAAAAAGGTTACCCACCCCTGCTGTAAATAATAATAAAAACCCTTGATTTATAACTTAACATCTCTGTCTCCTATTGATGTGAGTATATTATAAAGAATAGCCAGTTAATTGAAGGATTATAGCACAGGCCTTTGTCAGATGGTATATTACGCTTTTTTTTTTCTGCTTCGAATAGTTCTCTCTTTTTTCACCATATGTGTGTTTGCATCACTGTTAGTAAGAGGTATGAAGATCAAAGACTGGTTTACAAATAGTCCAAATGTATTAGGTTTATGTTTTAGGTTCTCCCTGAGCCAGCTAGAAACAACATGGTGTAGTAACTATCTAATCCCCCCAGCTACACATTAGGGATGCCATCGATTATTCGATTATTCGTTAGTCTCCATAATCGAAAATTAATATTTTTAATTCGATTTTATTTATATATTTTTGTATTATTATTTATGTTTTTAATTTTTTTCCTGGCTTAGTTTCAACCAAAATATAGACTAATGCTAGTAATAGTATTAATAATTGTAAATGGCCATTGGTCACACCACCAGTTTGTTTTACTGTAAACTTGGAGGAAGCCAGCAGCGCAGGCTGCGCAAAGTGCAGGGGGGTGGGGGTCCGCGGCGGCGAATAATCAATTAATATTCGCCAGGGCTGTCCGATTTTCGAATTTGATCATGGTCTGTTTCTGGCATCCCTTCTACACATCAATGTACTAATTCTTTAGGACTCATGAGATTTGTCAAACAGGGGTCAGAGTTCATTGTTTTGTCAATTAGTTGTGATGGTAAGCATGGCAAGATAAACCTGCATTTGTATATCTTTTTTAGGAGACGCGGTACCAGCTGCTGCAGCTGCGTCCAGCACAGCGGGCCTCTTGGATCGGCTACGCCATCGCCTATCACCTCCTGGAAGACTACGAGATGGCCGCAAAGATCATTGAGGAGTTCCGGAAAACACAACAGGTTAGACCCAATGGAGTTGTGCAAGAATGAGTCCTAAACCCAGAGATGAGTTGGCTTAGCAGATTTCTCGTTTTTGATCTACAGCATTTAAATACGTCAGTAAATGCCCCACTGGTGAACCTCTGAAGCCTTTGTCTAAAAAAACTGTGGTTGTATTGTCACTTTGTCATCACATCTATCAAACTTGATTATTGATCAAAGACTTTAATATGTGCTTTTAAGCCTGGCATTCTTTTTCCCCAAAGCTTTTAAATATATTACTACAATAAAGCTCCCATTCTCTGGCTTGCTCCTGATAAGACCATTCTGCTTCCTATCTTTGTGCCATATACAGTGGGGCAAAAAATTATTTAGTCAGCCACCAATTGTGCAAGTTCTCCCACTTAAAAAGATGAGAGGCCTGTAATTTTCATCCTAGGTATACCTCAACTATGAGAAGACACAATGAGAAGAAGAAAAAAAGAGACAGAATGGGGGGAAAGAATCCAGGAAATCACATTTTAGGATTTTTAATGAATTAATTGGTAAATTCCTCGGTAAAATAAGTTTTTGGTCACAAACAAGATTTCTGGCTCTCGTAGACCTGAAACTTCTTCTTTAAGAGCCTCCTCTGTCCTCCACTTGTTAATTGTATTAATGGAACCTGTTTGAACTCGTTATCAGTATAAAAGACACCTGTCCACAACCTCAAAGAGTCACACTCCAAACTCCACTATGGCCAAGACCAAAGAGCTGTATCGTGAGATTTTGAGTGACAACCTCCTTCCATCAGCAAGTTTATTGAATATGAAACGTGGCTGGGTCTTTCAGCATGACAATGATCCCAAACGCACCGCCCGGGCAACGAAGGAGTGGCTTCGTAAGAAGCATTTCAAGGTCCTGGAGTGGCCTAGCCAGTCTCCAGATCTCAACCCCATAGAGAATCTTTGGAGGGAGTTGAAAGTCTGAGTTGCCCAGCGACAGCCCCAAAACATCACTGCTCTAGAGCAGGGATTCCCAAACTTTTCAGCCCGCGACCCCCAAAATAACAGTGCCAGAGACTGGCGACACCCTGTCGACGGGAAGGGACGGGGGGGGGTGGAGGCTAGTGAATTAATTTCAGTTTTCCGCACTCTCGCGGGAATATCTCCGCAATGGAGCGAGCTTAAGTTTCACTTTCGAATGCATGATATAGCCCAGCGCAACACCTCCGTCAAGCATATTGCCACTTGTTTGTACCATTTTCAGGCGATTTGTAATCTGTTCTAGAAAAACGATGTGTTTTTTAGGATTTAAAGAAGCATATAGAACAAACAATGGATGTATTTTATGAACATTTATCCATGCTGAAAGTAGATTTAGATGTATTAGGAGTGAGATAGAGATTATTATCTAATATATGCATCTGATAAAGCATTGCGTGAAGTCTGTTGATGATCAGAGGCTGTTGTTGGGGCTGCATAAACGTTTTTTTATTTTTGTTTTGTAGACAGACCATGCAGGCCTCAGAGAGTTAAACTCGACCATAGTTTTATTGTATTTTGTTTTGAAAATCCACAGCGGAGGTTTGTGTCGTACTACACGCGGTGTATTTTGCATATCTCTCAGTAGCCAACAATCTGAGTGTTGGCTCGGACATAAACTCGTGTTTAAAATAATACTACCTAATAAATGTAGTTTACATTTCATAATAAAAGGTGTAAAACCTGAGAGGATTTTAAATCGCATTTGAACTAAATGCTTATACAATCTGTAGTTGTTAAGTTAAGTTAAAGCCTTTTATTGTCATTATACAAAGAGTATAACGAGATTCAGAGTGCAACTCTGTCCCGGTGTGCAAAGAATACAAACAAATACATAAAACTAAAAAACACGGCAATAGGACAGACAACATACAAAAATACGGGGGAATAAATAGTTAAAAATATTGATATAAAAATAGTATATAAAGTGAATTTAAAAGTGTGTGTGTATGTGTGAGAAAGGTTACGGTTATTGCATTATATGTGGTGGTTGAGCAGCCCGACGGCCCAGGGGTAGACACTGTTTTTGAGTCTGTTTGTCCGTGACTTGAAGCTCCTGTATCTCCTCCCAGTAGGCAGGAGACAGAACAGTCTGTGACCTGGGTGAGAGCTGTCCTTTATGATTTTGTTAGCTCTGTTGCGGCAGCGGGAGGTGGAGATGTATTCCAGAGAGGGCAGCGGGCAGCCGTTGGTTTTCTCTGCCATCCGTATCACTCTCTGCAGGGCTTTCTTGTCCGCAGCTGAGCATCCTGCATACCACCCCGAGATGGAGTATGACAGCACGCTCTCGATGGTCGCCCGGTAGAAGGACACCAGCAGCTTCTTGTTCAGTCGGTTTCTCCGAAGCACCCTCAGGAAGTGTAGTCGCTGCTGGGCCTTCTTAACTGCTGCTGTGGTGTGTGCTGTCCAGCTGAGGCTCTCCGAAATGTGAACCCCCAGGAACTTAAAGCTGGAGACCCTCTCCACTCTCTCCATTGAGGTGAAGGGGGGCGTGCTCTGGACGGTGTTTTCTGAAGTCTATGATGATTTCTTTGCTTGTGTTCAGATGTAGGTTGTTTGCTGAACACCACGCAGACAGCTTCAGGACCTCGTCTCTGTATGCCGACTCGTCGTCTCCCTTATATATTTGGCCGACAACAGTGGTGTCATCTGCAAATTTGATAATGGAGTTGGAGGGGTGAATTGGAGAGCAGTCGTGTGTGTGTAGAGTAGAGGGCTCAGCACGCTGCCCTGTGGGGAGCCAGTGCTGAGGGTGCGGGTGGAGGAGCAGTAAGGGCCTATTTTCACTGTCTGAGGACGGTCTGTAAGGAAATTATTAATCGAGGCGCATAAGATGGAGGGGAAACCTAGGCTTGACAGTTTTTCCACTAGTATGTCAGGTATGATGGTGTTAAAAGCTGAGCTAAAATCGACAAACAGCATCCTTATATAGTTGCCTGGGCCTTCTAGGTGGCTCACAGCTGTGTGATGGACCGTGGCGATGGCATCATCCGTGGATCTGTTGGCTCTATAGGCAAACTGATGAGGGTCGAGGGCGATGTTAGGGCTATGGGCCTGTAGTCGTTGAGCTCTCTGACTGGTGTCTTTTTGGGGACAGTGATGATGGTAGCCGTTTTCAGACAGGATGGAATGCAAGCTTGTGACTCGGACAGGTTGAATATCCTGGTCAGGACCCCTGAAAGCTGGTCAGCGCAAGCTTTGAGTACTTTTCCGAGTACTCCATCGGGTCCTGTGGCTTTTCCAGGATTCACAGACTTCAGCGGATGCTTCACCTGATGTTCTTTGAGAGTGGGAGGTGGTATGGAGCTGGTAGTTTGCAGGGACAGAGGCAGGGTAGAAAAGTGGAGGGGTCTGCTAGCCTCAAAGCGGGCAAAGAAGTGGTTTAGTTCCTCTGCAAGGTGGGCGTCAGCTCTAGTAGTGCCAGATGTTTTACCCTTATAGTTGGTTAGCTGTTGAAGGCCCTGCCAAACGCACTGTGTGTTATGAGCGAGATTCTCCTCCACTTTTCCCTTGTAGTCCTCCTTTGCAGCCTTGATGCCTCTCCTCAGATTTGCCCTTGCCAAGCTGTACTGGGCTGCGTCCCCCGACCTGAAGGCTGTGTCACGGAAACTCAGGAGAGACCGCACCGCTCTTGTCATCCATGGTTTTTGGTCTGGGTAGACCCGAATGTGTTTTTCCACAGTTAGTGTCTGTGCAGAACTTGATGTAGGATAAGACAGCCTCTGTGTGTTCCTCCAAGTCTGTCTGTTCAAATGTGTTCCATGCTGTGTGTTCAAAGCAGTCTTGCAGTTGTGAGAGTGCCCCCTCGGGCCAGGTTCTGATATATTTGACCACCGGCTTGGTTTTACTTCTGAGGGGGGTGTAAGCTGGGAGGAGAAGCAGTGAGAGGTGGTCAGATAGTCCTAAATGGGGGAGTGGGACCGCTCTGGAAGCATGCTTCAGGTTAGTATACACCCGGTCCAGTGTGTTCTTTCCTCTGGTGGTACATCGTACATATTGTATACATTTGGGAAGCACATTTTTTAGACATGCAGGATTGAAGTCTCCAGCTACAATATGAACTCCTTCCGGATGGGACCTCTGTTGTTTATTTATTAAGCTCTGGAGGTGGTCAAGTGCAATGCTGGCGTTAGCATCAGGTGGGATATAAACAGTGTTAATTATCACCACCGTTAGCTCTCTGGGCAGGTAAAAGGTTCTGCACATGATAGACATTACTTCCAGGTCGGGAGAGCAATGTGTATATGTAACCCTGCTGTCCATGCGCCAGTCGTTGTGGATGTAAACACACAGACCACCCCCTCGGCTCTTACCGGAAGCGCTGTTCCTGTCGTAGCGGTGGGTAGAGCGGCCTGGTAGCTGCACTGCTGCGTCCGGAATCCGCGGGTGTAGCCAGGATTCTGTGATGATAATCACACAGCAGTCGCGTACGTTCGTGTTAGCAGCTAGTAGTACCTCCAGTTCGTCAATTTTGTGGACGATGGACCTGGCATTTGCGAGGAAGAGGCTTGGTGGTCGGTGCGGCCGCTTCCTTAGCCTAGCAAGCAGGCCTGCACGGCAACCTCGCTTCTGCTTCCTCTCCCTCCGGCGCCTGCGTTGCTTCACAGGCCCGAAAACAATCCAGGGAGACCCGAGCGGTCTCGCTATGTCCTCCGGGATGTTGTTAGTCCAGTGGAAATCGGCTGTGATGTCAGAGCGACGACTTATCCCTATGTCAAATAAGTCCATGCGACTGTATATGTAATTCGCCTGTTCTAGGGTGTTCACGCACACTAACAAAAAACAAACCGTGCACAACCAAAACGGAGAGCTGTGAGCCGCAGCGTCTGAGCGCACCGCAATCTTCCCTTGTATTTGTATTGTTGATTTAATGTGTGAACGAGGCGATATAGAGAAGGTTAAGCTGTCATTATCAGGCTGTAATTTGTTATATACTGTTGGAATGGGTAAGCAGGCCTATTGTTGTTGGATATTTGTGGAGTTAGGTGGTCCATGAGTGTTTTTTATTGGTTAAGTGGTCCTTGGTATGAAAAAGTTTGAGAAACACTGCGCTAGTGGATTGTCAAAGGGGGAGCCTCGTTGCGGGGAAATTATACAGATGGCTAGTCCGCCCCTGAAAATGTCTATGCAAACGTTATTATTAATAATATTTAAAATTAAAATAAATAATGACATTTCTTTTTTTGAATTTCTTTTTTTTGAATTTTCCATTATTATTTTGTAATCATCTCGCGACCCCCACTTTGGGAACCCCTGCTCTAGAGGAGGTCTGCATGGAGGAATGGGCCAAAATACCAGCAACAGTGTGTGAAAACCTTGTGAAGACTTACAGAAAACGTTTGACCTCTGTCATTGCCAACAAAGGGTATATAACAAAGTATTGAGATGAACTTTTGTTATTGACCAAATACTTATTTTCCACCATAATTTGCAAAGAAATTCTTTAAAAATCAGACAATGTGATCTTCTGGATTTTTTTTTTTCTTCTCATTTTGTCTCTCATAGTTGAGGTATACCTAGGATGAAAATTACAGGCCTCATCTTTTTAAGTAGGAGAACTTGCACAATTGGTGGCTGACTAAATACTTTTTTGCCCCACTGTATATATTACACAACAGGTTGGCGTGACTAGGCAACCGTTAATAATATTGATTTCATACCCATTTGTTTGTCCAGACGTCTCCAGACAAAGTGGACTACGAGTACAGCGAGCTGCTGCTGTACCAGAACCAGGTGCTGAGGGAGGCAGGCCTCTACAAGGAGGCCCTGGAGCATCTGAACAACTACGAGAAGCAGATCTGTGACAAACTGGCTGTGGAGGAGACACGAGGTGGGTCACTGAGGTCTCACCTGGGAAGTCTCTTGTTAAAACACGAGCATATCAGGGTAAACTAGTGGGGTAGAGAAGCTGTCCAACAAAGAAGGTTCCTATGAAAGTTGCTCAGTGGTGCATAAAGCCAAAATGGCCTGCCTCTCGAGGAGCAAAAGTAATCGTATCTGGGCTCATAGAGCATGTGCACTCTCACCGCTCAGTTGGGTAAATGGAGAGGGAAACAACTGGATTTGACTATTCGCACATTTTACAACCTTAAGACTCTAATGGCCCGTCCACACAGCGGCGTGTGTTGAAGCTTTCAACGCTTCTGCCCATTCACTTTGAATAGGGTGACCTCACGCTTTGCCAAACTGCATTGTGGGAGCAAAGCGTAGCTTTTCTTGCAGTGCTTGCTGCAAAAGTTGAGCAATGTTCAACTTTTGAAGCTTCAACGGAAGCTCGAGCCAATCAAACCGCTGCTTGTGTGTCCGGGGCGGGAGATTCCGGTGATTGGATGTTGGTCTAGCTTCAGACATGCCCGCCGGCAAGCGACAACGCACACCGCTGTTTGGAAGGGCCATAATGGTTTAATAAAGGTTTTAAAAGTGTTGGTACTGGGTAGCTAATTTACTTCAAAAAAAGTATTTGCTGATATACAGACGTCTCTTTCCCTATGTAAGTCATTGACTGACACAGAAGTTTTAGCACCAGCGTCCGACGCACTTCCTGGGTGCATGTTGTACTCCTACTGAGGCGGCCATGGCTCAGGGGTTCAAAGTGCTGATCTAGCAATCAGAGGGTCAGTGGCTGATCCCAACCCCTGCAGTCTACATGTAGAAGTGTCCTTGGCCAACCCCTAATTGCGCTGAATGGCATGTCCACGGTATTGAAGTGTATTTAGGTTGCGGTGGATAAAAGCGCAATCCAAGTAATGACATGAGATGTAACTAGAAAATGCATTTCCTGCTGAAAATGTGTGCGAATGCTGTAAACTGTGTATATTTGTTGCTGAATTTAGCTGAAAAAGCTGAATATGTTATTAGCTGAATGGTAGCTGCTTTTAGCTACAAAAACCAAGTAAGTGTGTTGCTGAAATTAGCGGGGTAATGCAGCGAAATGCGAACTTGAAGGTTCCTCCCATTGAGTTACATGTTAAAAAAAGAGTTTAAAAAGCTGAATATTTCAAAAAGTATAAAATATTTTGAGAGTTTCCCATCATGTGCTGAAAAGGCTAAATATTTTTGATATTTGAATGGTTTCTCAGTGCATGACATTAAGGATTTTGGGAGATGGCCCTGTTGGCCATCTAAGCTAATTTACAGATGGCCCTGAGCCCAATAGAGATTGCCCTGAAAAATGCGCGTGGACGAAATGACGCACGAAGGGTTTGGGGGGCCTCCCCCTAGAACATTTAGATTTTTGTAGGTCTTAGATGCTGTCTGGTGCATTGCTCGCTTGCATGCCCTGCATAGCTATAAGAAATACTTAAGTTGTTGGTTAAGACACTTTCCATCTGATGAAGGCAAATGCCTTCCCAGATGTAAAAAAGTTGAAAACATTACATTCAGTTATAATTGCCAAAACAAACATTATTTACACTATTATGGTTGGTCGAAGGAATGCCTCCTCATCCGGAAGCTGACCGAGCAGACCCGAGCAGCCGAGCGAATCCGCGAAGCACACAAAATGGCGACGTGAGAGTTCCCGTTAGCCGGCAAATCTAAATCTCTTCGGTCAAAATGTCCGGTCAATATCATTTCCCTTTAGCGCAATACCGCTTCAGTTGTGCCACTTATGTGACAGACAAGAAGAGTATGTGACAGACAAGAGTAGTCAATTCTAATGTGTAACACTTACGGCCCGTCCACACTACAGCTTCAAAAAAAGCTTGGCGGCGGGCGTGTCTGAAGTTCGACCAACAACCAATCACATGAATCTCCCGCCCCTGACACACAAGCAGCGGTTTGATTGGCTAGAGCTTGTACTGGCATATGATTTGATTGGCTGACGCTTCCACCGAAAGCTTCAGAAGCTTCAAAACTTGAACATTGCTCAACTTTTGCAGCCTGAAACGCCAGGAAAGCTCCGCTCTGCAACCCACAATTCAGTTCGGAGAAAAGCGAGGCAACGTGACGTCACCCCATTCAAACTGAATGGGCAGACGCGTTGGAAACCGTTTTTGAAGCTGTCGAAGCTGTAGTGTGGACGGGCCGTTAATGTGGAGAAAGAGATGTGCTGTATGGGCTGATTGTGCGTTGATCTGTTGCTAATGCCTCGGGGTTCCGGTGGGCATGTAAACTGCGCTATACTTTGTGGCCTCACCCAGTTGCATAGCGACACTTATTGTTTAGGTGTCTTTTAATAAGCAGGTAGTCATATCATTAGCTAGAACTAGCTGGATCTGATCGATATGAACATAAACGCGAGTGAAGTCTAATCTGACAGGAGAGAGAGATCAGCTGCTGCTGACGAGTCGACATGCAGCTCTGCATGATCACATGCAGCGGCGAGCAGACAAAACACACACTTCAGGTTAGAATATCCCACGTAGCTATTTTAATTACCTCTCAAACTACCTAAAGTAGTTATAGATATGTTTAGTTTTACTGTCGGGTCACTCATTACTGGATCCGCGAGCTGCATGATACTGGCATAATAGATTGCCCGATCGGACAACCAGCAGGTGAGGCTCCATTGCCCAAGCTAAATACTAGATGGCCCCGGGCCATCGGGCAGTCGTTAATGTCGAGCCCGGTTTCTGTAGCTGAAAGTAGGCTGAAGTTATCGAACGGCAAAATATTGGTTGAAATAAGAAGATATAAAGATTTGAAGAACTATGCACAGCATTTGCACGAATAATGTTATAATACAATAGTCGATATGCACATTACATTGAGTCCTTCAGCAATCTCTGCCCTTTGTTCTGGCAAAGAATATCAAACATGATGGGCAATTTGATGAGATAACCTTGCAAAGCACTCTGTTACTCAGACTTTCAATATACAGCTTGAGCAGAATCAGCATGGACAAAAACACAAAATGATGTTTGTTCATGTTATGAGATATCTTAATGCTCAACAGAACAGGCAACACGTTTTACCTGCTGCCTGTGAAAAGTGATACGAAGAGGGCATTTAATTTTTTTCTTCAAGATTCCAATTCTCCAGCTTTAACGTTGAGTTGTCAGTGGAAATCCTACATATTGTGACCGTTTTTTATGTACTTTAACACCCTTCTGTCATGTTTCTATAGGAGAGATCCTGTTGAAGTTGGAGCGTCTCGATGACGCGACACAAGTCTACCGCCGTCTGCAGGAGAGGAATCCCGAGAACTGGGCCTATTACCGCGGCTTGGAAGGTGCCCTGAAGCCAGGTAGGACACTTTATGCTTTCTGTGTGAAACACCATATTGACGGAATATTAAAATGTCCACATTCATTGTAAAAGCTACAATTGTCAACATTACATTTTTCCTTAACTCCAGGCAGTATAGAAGAGAGACAAAAAATCTATGAAGACGCCTGGGAGAAGTTCCCCAAAGGACTGGTTCCTCGTCGGCTCCCCCTCAACTTCCTATTGGGTAAGGCCAATAATCTCCTATCAACTTCAACAGTGACTTCAGTCATCCATGTCCAAGCAATAAAATAATTAGCTAACAGCTCACTACAGCTATCGTTGTTTGATTGTATTCGTGGTGCAGGAATGAGTAATAAAAACTGAGTTAGAATTTTAGAACTTCCAGTTCGCTTGTCTCTAATGCCCCTTTCACACCAACGCGGTTCCCGTTCTAGCTCCGTGCTTGCGCTCTTCTGGTTCGGAACCGGTTTTTATTTTCAGCCCCCGTTTTGTTCACACCGCCCAGAGCCCGACTGGTGCGGCTGCGTCATGAGGTCACCGTTTACGTCGCTGATTTTCTCCCCAACGGCGCTCACAACAGCAACAATTGAGGACTGCGCCGGGTCGATGATCGTGTTGCTTTTAATCACACGAAGCCAGATAAATTAAATAACTACTTCTTCAACCTTATACTTTTCTCCAGAGTCCTGTGGTTCATTGTTTATTCATTTGTTTTAGCAGCATTTACCGACCACTGGAGTTTATTCTCCCGTTAGCTCCGGGTTAGCTTACACGGCAGCGGCCGCTGTAAAGTATTCACTGTCTGACTGTCACACAAGCAGCTGATAAATATCCCCAATTCCCCATAAGTGAATGTGTTTCAGTCTGAATTGACGTTGTTTGGTATCACAAAGCTGTTATGAAAGTTTCTCTGGCATAAAATGGGTGATGTTAGCATAGCAACCAAAGCTAAACTGATTATCTTGACTATTTGTTGCTATCCTATTGTGGCATAAGCCGTTTTCTACAGGCACATTTTACCAGCATATTTTTCTATATGATTCTACTTGTGATAGTCGGACATGACAACCTGTGCAGCCCATGTATTGATTCCATCCGATAGCTGCTATAATACAAAATGTCTGCCTCTCTCCACAACGATCAATAACAGCGAACGGATGGTCAAAGTAAGGTACAAATAAACAGAATCACACGAAGCCTGGTTAATGTTGCCTGACTTTATAAAGTGTGTGGTCGCGTTCTAGTCACTTTGCTCAGCGCTTTTCTTTTTTTTTGCCGTACACGCCATAAACTGTTAGCTCAGGTTAATCTCGCCACCCTGCGACGTAAGTGTGACGTATACGGTCCTTGCTTCTGGACCAAATTTTTTTTCGTGCTAAGTAAGAACCGGTTTACGGGGAAAAGAGGCGGCTCCGCTGCGGTGTGAACAGGAAAAACCGGTGCTTATAAGGCTCTAGCTCCGAACCGGCCCTGGAACCGCGTTGGTGTGAAAAGGGCAAAAGTCTGCTTTTTTTTGTATTGTTGGTGGTTAGAATACTAAAATAAGGTCTGTGGTTAAAACAAGGTGAAGAGATTTTTTCAGGTTTTGTTCTACAACATATAACATCAGTTATCACACCACATTGAATGTCCGAAATTCCTATGTGTAATAAAAACGTAAGATACTAAATAAATTAGACGACTAAACATCAGTTGCCTTTAGCTTAACAGTGGTGATTCGCAACCACAATGTCGTTTTTTAACTAACCGTTAGCTTACTTCTGCCCATTAAATGTTATGCTTTAAAAATCATAAGTAGTGTTAATACATTTAGATTATCCTGCTGAACAAAACATTTTAGTATAATAAACATGTTTGCCAAATATCTTATTTTCTTCATTGCTCTAAAATTTGAAAAATCCCACTTTTAGTCAAGAGAGCCTTTTGAGATGGTAACGTCCGGGTTGTCCCACCACATAACGTCATCACTGCACCACTCTGTTTGTGTTCCCAGTTTTTATTCCACTTTAAGTGATTACCTTATTTTCTTCCCGTGTGTTGCAAAGTGCAGTTTTCTGATCTTCTCCATCTCGTTTAATTTTTTCCTGCAGGCGAGAAGTTCAGAGAGTGTCTGGACAGGTATCTGCGGCTGAACTTCAGTAAGGGTTGCCCGCCCGTCTTCACCACCCTGAAGTCGCTGTACATCAACAAAGAAAAGGTGACAGCACTGCTTCCAGACATGTCGGATAACTGATCTAAATCACAATGACACTTTTATCTTCACCTCACTTTGAACCAGCTTACATAATGCACTGAAGCAAGCGAGGTCAATTTAAGGGAAAGATTCTAGTGTGCTAGATTTAAGTTATTCCCAAGGTTTCTGCAGGTGATCTAATCAGGGTTCCCGCTGGGTCTTAAAAAGTCTTAAATTTGATCATCTGAATTTAAGGCCTTAAAAAGGTCTTAAATATGACCAAAAAAATAAGAAAGGTCTTAAATATGATTTAGAAGGTCTTAAAAATGATCGGATTTGAAAGGTACTTCTGTGTTGCGATCGCGTCTAAAATGTGTTTTGGGGGAAATGTCCGGGCTGCAAAGTAACCAGTACAGTAAGAGCCTTTCAGTTCCCCCCAACAATTTGTATTGAAATAAATCAACATGGAACCAGTAATCACTAACTTTGTTTCCCCCGGCCCCTTATCGGAGAACACCCAGCTAGTAACCTAGCAACCAAGCTTCAGCTAGCGGCAGTCAGAAACTCATGTCTCTTCGAATCTAATTACAAATAAATATGGGGAAGTGTAAGTTCAACCGTATTTGGTTGGAAAACATCAAATTTAGTGCTTGGTTGAAACCAGTGGAGGGGAACGTGTTTGAAGCCCGCTGCACCTTTTGCAAAAGAAATCAGCGGTTGTTTTGCTAATGTAGCGTTAGCTAGTTTAGCGTTAGCCAGTGCAGCAGCTCCCGCAACAACACCGGAGGACCTCCGGGCGACGTTTGGGTCTACGTCAACCCTAAAAGTGGAGGCGCAGTAGACTCTAAATCAGGGGTCGGCAACCCCTGGCACGCGTGCCAGCATTGGCACGCAGCACCGTAACCAGTGGCATCCTAGGAATAAGTGGAATAAGTGTGCAAAAATATTTAAATTGTATTTTCGGATCCTGAACGAGACCGCCGCCAGAGCGCGTCTCCCCGTTACCTGCAGAAGGAATACATGCACACAACGCAGCCCCGCTGTCTTTATCTCCAGGTGACCTTCTGCCGCTTTCCTCCGTGGTGCAGTGCTGATCGTTTCACCACAGAGGAAAGCACTTCACTAATTGCAGTACCCATAAGGAGCTATACAAATGCCGCAGTTTTTGAATGGCTGTGTATTTAGTTGAAAGCCCAGTGGCGATCTGCTCATCTCTCATCGAAATAATATGCTACAAAGGGGCGGACTGGCCATCTGTGTGTTGAACTTTCCTGTCGGCTCCCAGACCGTAGTCGAGGAGGGCAGAAGCAACAAGCTTCAGGTTCAATAACCCACTTTAGCTTAAATGACTGGAGAGAGGCGAGCTCTTCTTGGGAGGCCGTTGCATTTATTTAGCTGTTCTTCTGTTTCACAAAATACATCACAGACCTCTGTTTTTCTGCTTCCTCGTTTCACTTCCAGAAACATACACACGTTCCCTCACTGTCGCTCTACCATCCACAAACACACATGCACAAGCCACACCTCTCTCTCTCTCTCTCTCTCTCTCTCTCTCTCTCTCTCTCTCTCTCTCTCTCTCTCTCTCTCTCTCTCTCTCTCTCTCTCTCTCTCTCTCTCTCTCTCTCTCTCTCTCTCTCTCTCTCTCTCTCTCTCTCTCTCTCTCTCTTAAAGGGACAGCGATCTCATCTAACTCTGACTCCTAATATCATAACATGTGTGATCTGGAGAATCACAGAATGGACGATCGTCCTTATTATTATGCCGTTTAAACCAATTATTTTAATGTATTTCTTAAATTCGGCCTCATGTAAGTTGCGCTGACAGGTCCACACACTGCTTCCCCGCAGCGAGGCTCCCTGCTCTAAATTAAACTAAATTAGACTCAAATTAATTAGATTAAATATGTCGTCACTGTCACAACCTAGCAAAGCTAAATAATTGTTTTTTTCGATTATGTTGTTTTTGTTTGTGGCAGGCCAAAATCGTAGTTGCGATTAAAATACGATTAATTGCACAGCCCGAACACACACACACACACTTTTTGGCTAACACAGTTCTGTGCTGTTATGTTCAGTCATTGTTCTTATGTTGAACATGAATACATTTACTTTGTAATTAATTATGGGACGTATTTCTTCTTTCATAGCAATTTTCCTTCATACTTTCTTGCCTTGAAATAGGTCTTAAATTCTATTCAAAGTGGTCTTAAAAAGGTCTTAAATTAAATTTGAGTTGGCGAAAACCTGCAGGAACCCTGTCTAATGTACTCTGTCCTCTTTCTCTTTGCAGGTGGCAATAATAGAGGAGTTGGTGGTCGGATATGAAACCACATTAAAGAGCTGTCGAATGTTCAACCAGAACGGTGAGGAATAAATCAGGATGATAATGAATGAATGTCTTATTAAACTTCTGTGTGCAGTGTAGCGTAAAAGACAGTTTTTAACTTTTGTTTTAAAGAGGACGAATTATGTTAATGTTGTGCTTTTTCTGTTATTCATGTTTTATTTACGTGCTTTAATGTTCAAAAAGGTCTCTATTGTTCTCATACTGCCTGTGCTGCAGCACCTCTTTTCACCCTCTGTCTGAAACCAGAGCCCAGTCTGCTCTGATTGGTTAGCTGGCCGGCTCGGTTATGATTGGTCAACCGTTTCCTGAATGAATTGCCTCGTATGTTAATGTCCAAGCAATGTCAATGTCGTTCAGGCAATTGAATCAAAAAATGACTCGCCCAAGAGCATAAAGCCATGCTTGCAGAGCTGAGCCATCAATGCCTCCATGTGCAGGGGTGCCCCATCTTCTGACACAGGCATGGATAATCACATCTAAATCAGCCAGAACAACATCCATAGCACTCCTAATTTGAGATGCCAAGAACAAGCTTTCTCTCAACTGAATAACATCAACAAGGATTCAATATCAATATATTTTTTCAGAAGTTTTCTTTTTTATCAAACAGTAAATGGCGAGGCTGATGTCTAACTATTTGAATTGCATATTGCAAATGTACTTGTCCTTCCTGCATAGGTAGTTATTATTAATCCATAGCATTGAATGGTACATTCTACCGCTTATAATGTGAAATAAATAATTACAAGAGGACATTTCAGAACTTAAATCCATTAAAGGAATGTTGCAGAAAAAATGTAACATAAATGGGGTTGACTTCTACAAAATCTTAGGGATTACAACCAAGTTTACTCATTTGCATTCATAATTTACAAGGTTAACTGTAGTTTTTTTCTTAGTAATCGTAAAGACGTGAACTTACGCAATCTCTCCTGTTCTGTGGCAGATGACGGTAAAGAGGAACCTCCGACCACGTTGCTCTGGGTACAGTACTTCCTGGCTCAGCATTACGACATGATTGACCAACAGACTCTGGCTCTAGATTACATCAACGCCGCCATCGACAGCACTCCCACGCTCATCGAGCTCTTCCTCATCAAAGCCAAGATTTACAAGGTAACGCACGGCACACATTAGTCCAGTGGTTCTCAAAGTGGGGGGCGCAGAGGCATGCCAGGGGGGGCGCGAGAGACCAGGAGGAAAAATGGTTATTAAAAAAATGATAAATTCAAAAATAATATGATACAGTACTATTACGAGAGAGAGCGCACCGGTACCGGAGATCGTTGTTGTTAGCTTCTGGTGCTAGCGAGCTACGCTAACGGATATAAGGAGTTTTTTCAACAACAAGGTGGAGGAGAGCCCTCTCCTGTGAGACTGAGAGACTCAGTGAGCCAAAGGACTCTCTGTGTTACCTCAGTGGGTCTCAAATGTTTTGGTCACCATTAATGTAAACAATTATTTCCAAGGCACACGTTTATATGATCTTTATAGTTATAAAAAAATAATAGAATGAATGAAAAACAGGTATGAAATACTATATGACAGTAAAACAAGAATAAAGTTTAAAAGGGGAGTGATTTGTAAAATATCCATAAAGAAAAAGTAAATCTGTTTACAGTTCTGTTTCATATGGGTGCTGAGAGATGTATCCATAGATCTCTTCATTTTGCTCTCAAAGTGCACCAGATTGATGCTTTTAACTTCAATATTTAAAAATAAATCTTCCCGGGGGAGCTTGCCCCCGGACCCCCTATGTGAGGTCCACACACCACCTATAAAAACAGAACTTTACACCTATATGCCGTGAGCTGATTATCGAGCCTTCATTGTAACTGTCACGGGTACACTGTGTATATGCGTCAGAGTCCTGCAACGGGTCGGGTACCCGAAAAAAAGTGATTTGCGGTGATTCGCGGGTGGTAACGCTTTTCTCCGGGTTCGGTTCTGGGTAAAACAAAGATGATGCGGGTCGGGTCGCGGGTGTTGCATAATAAATATATTAAAAATAATAATAATTTAGTTTAATGTTTAAATCCTCAGACCTCTCCCCCGCATAATCATAACCTCTGCAGCGCATCAATCTGCTGCTGAGCGCGTCACATTTGAAATGGCTGAGGTGAAGCTCTCTAGCGGAGAATACAGCATTTTCAATAAAACTTCCTCAAGAGCGAAATCCAACGTCTGGGAGGCTTTTGGTGTCATCCTAGATGGAGAAAATAACCAACATCCCACGCTTTTTGAGAGAAATATGCAACTGCGTGTGTTAATAATTGCACGTTTTCACTGCTCATATATATGCGGGTTTGGGTCGTGTTGCGGATCTTGTGCAGACGGGTTGGTTCGCGGAACTAATTGGCAATATGTGCGGGTAGCGGGGCGGGTTCGGTATTACACGTCGCGGGTGGGGGCGGGAGCGGGTCTTGAAAATCAGACCCGTGCGGGACTCTGATATGCGTGGGGATTGTTACAGTAGAAAATTCCACTGTAGCGATCGGTACATTTTCAAGCTACCCCACAGCATCCCCAAAAGAAATCTCTGGCGCCGCCACTGGGCCTGACTATTTGTGTTGGGGGTCCCAACTTTTTTTTTTTTTTCAAAGGGGGGGCCTGCATTAATCAAAGTGTTTACCAAGTAGCTGTGTTAGTGTCATGACTGCCGTATTGACCTTTATCCTCCCACAGCATGCTGGCAACATCAAAGAAGCTGCTCAGTGGATGGACGAGGCCCAAGCTCTGGACACCGCAGACAGATTCATCAACTCAAAGTGTGCCAAGTACATGCTGAAGGCCGGCATGGTGAAAGAGGCCGAGGAAATGTGCTCCAAGTTCACTAGGGTGAGAAAAGTACAATCTGAGCTGAGATAAGGTTCTGAAAATATCAGAAATTGTTTAAACACACTTACAACATAAAACATTTCCTATGAATTTACTTTGGAAACTAATTTTTCCAAAGCATGAATGTAGAATAAAACGAAATGCCCAGTCCCACAAGGTTAACGGAACTGCACAATATTTAATGTATCCATGAATTGCATCCGTTTAAAAAGAGTTCTCTCTTTTCCCGTGCTACAGCCTTACAACAAATGTCACTAAAGTTGTTGCAGTAGTTTTTCAGAAATCCTGCTGACAAGGCCAAACCTAACATCCCTGGAAGTATTAGGTTCACAGTGACACATTCTGACTTGCCAAATCCGTTTGCAGCAGTTGATCTCTCATGACAATAGAGCATGCCCCTGTTTTGTAATTGACTTTGCTCATGCATGTGTTTTTTGCTTCTTTGTCCAGGAGGGAGCGTCAGCAGTGGAGAACCTGAACGAGATGCAGTGCATGTGGTTCCAGACAGAGTGTGCACTCGCTTACAAGTCCATGAACAAGTTTGGGGATGCCCTCAAGAAATGCCACGAGATTGAAAGGGTGAGCCCTTATTATCAGGGAGTGTACTTGGTGTATTTTTCATAGCAACGTTTGCACAAAACTCCTTGGCTACCCAAATTAAATGTCATGAACAGGTCAAATCCTTGTTTTCCTTTTCTTCCTTTTTTTTTTTTACATCTTCCTCCTTTTTTTCTCCCATCTCTTATCAGCATTTTGTGGAGATCACGGACGACCAGTTTGATTTCCACACCTACTGCATGCGGAAGATGACGCTACGCTCTTACGTGGACCTACTGAAGCTGGAGGACGTGCTGCGAATGCATCCCTTCTACTACAAGGCTGCCACCAGCGCCATCCAGATCTACCTGAGCCTGCACGACAATCCGCTGACTGACGACAGCAAGGAGTTGCAGGCTGACACCGGTCAGTCCCACACTGGTTTAATTTACATTTTAAAACTTTCCTGGGCCAAAAGAAAAGAGAAAATGCTTTTATCCATACGTTAATGCCCCGTTCTCTTCTCTAGCTAACCTCTCGGACAAAGAACTGAAGAAGCTGAGGAACAAGCAGCGGAGAGCCCAGAAAAAGGCCCAGCTAGAGGAGGAGAAGAAGATTGCTGAAAAGGAGAAGCAGCTTAAGAACCAGAAGAAGAAGAAGGAGGATGATGATGAGGAGATCGGTGGGCCTAAGGAGGAGCTAATACCTGACAAGCTGGTCAAGGTTAGAAAGAAGAACATGAAAAATCCTAAAGTGTCAGTGACAAGGCAATTTGTCTTTGATGCTGCACACATAGCTACACATAGAATAGCAAGCAAGCAATCAGTGATTTGATTTGTGTTCCCTTGCTGTCACTTCCTGTTTATAGGTAGAAAATCCACTGGAGGAAGCTGTCAAGTTCCTGATGCCTCTCAAACACCTGGTAAAGGACAAAATCGACACGCACCTAATGGCCTTTGAGATCTACTTCAGGAAAGGTTGGCAAGAGCATTTCAATTCACTGACTTTTCTTTATTTCTTACCATGTTGAAACTCACATCTTACCTTGCATTTGGTCTTTTTTTCCCCAGAAAAATACCTGCTGATGCTCCAATCCGTGAAGAGGGCATTGGCTATTGACCCAGACCACCCATGGTTACATCAGTGTCTAGTACGCTTCTTTAAAGGAGGTACGAGAGGGTTCCACTTTGTTACATAGTGTTTTAGTCTTACCTACTACACAGTTTGTTTCTACATTCTTCACACCATTGCTCACATCTCTCCCCCTCCTCCATTCTTTCAGTGTCTGACAGCACGGAGCTGCCGGAGACGGTCAGGACGGTTCTGAAGCAGGAGATCACCCGGCTGTTCGGAGACAGCAACGCAACGAGCTTCAACCAGGCTTACCTCACCAAGCACTCCAACTCCATACCACACCGACTGGCTGGTAGGACACACACACACACACACACACACACACACACACACACACACACACACACACACACCCACACACAAACCTCTGTTATAAAAGGTTGGGTTCCCATTTAATACTCAATATATGAAGGCATATAAGAGCCACTGTAGTTAAACATTTCAAAAAATTACAGAGGCCTGTCTTATTCCAGTAAAGAAACACAGAATGGCCAGGTGGTACATTTACAAGAAAAAAACTAATACTTGTTTAATGGTCATACATTTGCAAGTTTTTTTCTGTCTGGAACCACGTCTTTTAACTTTTGAGGTTTTGATCTACCTTTTTAACAAACTCCTCCCTCCTGCAGCTGCTAAGATGATGGTGTATCTGGACTCATCAACGGAAACAAAGGCGACAGAGCTGGCCACTGCACTAGATGAGTCGCTCAACAACAGAACCATACAGGTACACATCAATGCTAATGTCAGTAATAATACAAAGGAAAAGGCCTAAAAAGCTGCACAATTGAATTATTTGTAAACACTTTTTTTGGAAAGTGTGTGTTTAAGACTGATATTAAATTATCCAAACAATAATGTGAATGAACACAGAGAATGTTTAATAAATATGACTGTTGTAATTAAATTACATTTCCTACGCGTCTCTAAGCGGTTCACTTATCACGTGCTGTAGCACGAGGACAAATATAGCCCTTATTTTATTTTTTTTATTCAAGCATGGAAACGTGTAACGGCACAAAATACATTTAGATAAAAACTACCCCTTTTTAAAAAGAATCTGAACTGTGCCTTTAAAAATACTTTTAAAAAACAAAAATCTCTAAATGTATGGAACTGCTGTTTTTTATAATTCTTCCTCTCTTTGCTCCCCTCTTCAGATCTGCACAGAGGTCCTGGATTGTCTCCGAGGCGGCCTGCTGGGCGACTGTAAGGAGCATGCCGAGTCGTACCGTGCAGCGTGTCACAAGCTTTACCCCTACACGTTAGCTTTCACACCTCCCGGGTATGAGGAGAACACAAAGATCGCCAACGGGGATGTCTCCACGGAGACGGAAGAGCTAGCCAACGAGATGTGAGCATGCTACAGATCAACAGCGGATGACAAAAGGAATTGGGCCGAGCACTGAGCCTTGTGGTACGCCTGGCAGCCATTTTGTTAAGAGCCAGTCACAGGAAGCAAAAATGGGTGTTACATTCTTTTGGCTCCGCTTAAATTGGGTCTGGCATGGCCTGGCTCTCCTACTTGGTGAAAATCAGGACTGTGTGTGTGCGCGTGTGTGTGTGTGCGCGTGTGTGTGCGTGTGCGTGTGTGTGTGTTGAGAGCATGTGTGCGGTTGTGTATATTTGTGGGAAAGAGGGGGGGAAGAGAAAGATAACAGAATGGCCATTTTACTTCTTCTTTTTTTTTTTTTTTAATAAAGCTGACAACCAAGCTGAGTAGGAAAATAAACTTTAGTTATTGGCAAACTGTCTGGAGAAACCGCGATGGACTGACATGGACTGCCGGTTTTCCTCGATGATCAATAACGGTTCCCCTTATTTTAAAAAGGTTATTTAAATTTAAAAAGGACACAGCTGTCACTGGGGGACAGGAGACTGAGCTGAGTGGATCTGATCTCTGACAGATCTGTAGGAAGCTGAGCAGGAAGAGTTACTGAGGAACAGAAGTACACACCGAGGACATCCAGCGACTACACGCCAATCTGCTGTAACGCTCCAGTAACCGCCGATCTACAAGTGGCAGTGCAATGGAATGAGTGAGGAAGCCTGATCTCTGCGGAGACCCGGCACAAGGAACGTCACCGCACATGTTTTTGTTCTGTTTTTTTTGGTCAGACTTTGCTTCCGCTCCTGGTTAAACTTCGGAAATTGTTCCCTGTCTGTTCATATGGAGCACATCGTAGCACATATTTAAAGACTCTTTAGGTTGTGTGGAGTGCTCCTTTTCAAATACACTGCTGTTCTAACATTCTAACAAATTCTGAGAGTTGGATAGATCTAAGCAATACCGTAGACACCTTCCTGTCCATAATGGATCAAATAAACGTATTATTGATGATAATCATTTGTAGATCTGGTTGAAGTGATTCCACTGAGCCTCCTGGCAGTCACTTGTGGTGTTGCTGTTGTCACTGTTAGAAATGGTTTTATCTGCATGCACACAGGGATTCTATCAATTAGAGCGGGAACTCTGCTAGTTAAAATTGCTCCAAGAGGTCAGAGTTCAGCATCCTGGCCCGTTTCCCAAGGTGACCGAAGTGAACAGGTTACAAGGCAAGTAAACGTAAGAGCATCTGAAATGTGTTTTACTTTTCCCCCCCCCAATAATCTCTTTTCTTCCCCTTTTTCCTATAATTTGGGTTCTAATGTGAAAGATGAAATCTGAGATGGCGATGTATGATATCTCTGGATTTTTGTATTAAAACCAAACGAAAGAAAAAACAATTGACTTTTTTATCTGTATTTACAGTTTTAATCCACTTTCATGTATTTTGTACATAAATATGTGTCCCCTCTGTGTAGAGGGAAAAGAGAGATTCGCTCACTTTTTGTCCTGATCCATTTATATAAAAACCTGTCTGAAAATGAGCTGATCAGATTTTGGCCACTTTATGAGTGGCTCCTTATTTTCATCTAAAGTAACAGACACAGAATCAGCACTCTTGAAACAGAGGGGTTTATGGGATGCTACAATGCATGATCCGTTTGGTACTTCGAGCCAAACACTTCAGAGACATGTTTCTATATATCCGAGACCTATAATATATTGATGAAAAACGGTATAATAGGGGACCTTTTTAAATATGTTTTTGCTGCAAATTGTTTAAAAAAAATCACAATACTAATTTTCAAATATTTTTCAATGCAGCCCTATTCAATTGCATCCATGTTTTCCTTTGATACTTGACTTGGAAAGACAAAAATATGACTGAGGTAGTTCCACCAGTAGAGGTCAGGGCTGGCTCTGAACAATTTGCAGCCCTATAGGCAAGATTTTAGGTGGTGCTCCCCCAGCCTGAAAATTGTACAGTAAAAAATATATATTGTCTATCAATAGCGTATCCAAGGAATACACAATATACAGAACAACTGAAAACTCAACGGAAACATATAGACAGATTATATACATAAGAAAAGGGTACAAATGTATTTATACTATCCATGTGAACATGTTTTCATTTGGGTGTTGACCTCACATCCTCTATGATCCTTGGAAAGACGACCAAGTTACGTTTTAACCATTAGTTTTTTTGTTCTAATTGAAACTAATAATAAAACAATTAGTTTTTCAATCTTGCCCCAAAACGAAAAAACGGAAATTCAGCTCGTCTTTTCGTTTTTCTGTTCTTACTGTTAAAACAAGTATAGCCTACCACTATGGGCATAAATATGTCTCCATTTGTGTGAACATAAAAATTATTTGTGTAAATATGTGATTTGTAAATGTAAAACACCATCCACAAATGCATTTAAAAGATTTGCAAACTCGCAAATAAATGTGCAAGTGTAAAACGGATCTGCAAATACGCTAAATATTTTCACAAATTAAAAAAAAGATCTCTGAATATCTCTTTAACATTTACAACTTTCGATCAGGCATTTGTGAATCCAATTTTGTATTTGTCGAACAAAAATGCGCTTGCGCATCTCTGCTCGTGGATCTCACATTTCTGCTTGTGGATCGTCTTTTTACACACACGGAATTCTGATACATATTTTCCGCCAGCCTCCGCTAAAATCTACTCGTGTCACTCGGTTATTTTCGGAAACCACGTGATGGCCTGCTGATGACGACATTTCCGCGTGATTTCAAAGTACGATCATGATGGCTTGTTTAATGCTCTGTTTTTTTATTATAATGAACAGCGGACGTTAGATGCAATTTTCTTCTCTCATCACACATTCAAGCCCCCAGTGTTCATTTCAATCTAAATTCTTCACTTTCTTCTTACACATTACATTTCAGCATAGCAATTCAGCGTCAGCTCTTCAGCATAAAGCATTCCCACTAGCAATCTCTTCAGGAATTGCATTCTCTATATAACTTGATGCACAAAACATTTTGTAACAAGGGTGTAATTATTTTTTGGAAAATATGCTCAACCGGTCGAATTGGCCTTTTATGGTAAACTAGCAATATGACTTTTTCAGAGTTTCAGAGATGTTATCCAATAAAATATGGTAAATAAATGGCTAGCTTCAAGGTAATATGACTAAATCTAGTACTGCCTTATGAGTCTCAGAGTGAAAGAGTGATACGAATTTATATAGCACCTTTCATGCATCAAATGCAGCCCAAAGTTGCACACAGGTGAGCAAGTTAGGCCAACACAGGATATAGACATTTGTTAGGCCAGGGGTTTGTTGTCAGGCCAATTCAGCATATACATTAAGATGAGCAAGTCTTTTTTTTAATAATGAAAAACACTTAACATTACTTTTTTCCATTTCTTTTTTTTATTATTTATTATTTTTTATGAATGTATCTGGTTGTATATATTGCTCATCTTCCATAAAAGAAAAAAATGTATTTCAGTTTGTGTTTTATTTGAATTTAATGCATACAAATACTGTAGCCTACTGTATGATGATTGTTGAAAATGCACTTTTACCATAAAAGGCCTGCTCAACCAGTTCGCTCATAAAAACAAAACTGTGTGATCAGTAAAACAAATAAAAATGGTTTGTGGTTATTTGTGTCCTATTTGATAAGAAAATGCAAATAAATAATCTGGCTATGTTTGCAATAATATATTCAAAGGTCAGTAGTTATTTAAATAAATCAATATCTAAGGTTAGCAAACAGATACTGCCTTTAGAGAGCCATTGACACCCATGAAGAATTGATCCTCATGTGTTTTCAAATTGAAAATAAGGCACTATAAATTCAATTTAAACTATTTTAGTCTTAGAGACTCAACCTTTTTAAATAATTTACTTTCATTTGGAAAAGGTTTTTCTGTACAAAAAAATTGAAAAATATAAGTTTAAAAGGACGATGTTGATCTATTTTCTCTCACCTTGTAATTACACAATCAAATAATCTATAATACGGCTTTGGACATTTGTTTTAATGTTTTGCATTTGTACTATTTTGTATTGAATTTGGACAAATATCTTTCGAACAAAAAATATCCTATGATTGCATATGGTGTGAATATGTATACCCTGCTCACTCAGTATTATTTTAGGTACAGTTTATATTTTAAATGTAATGAAAAAGCCAACTCAATAGTGTGTTAAAAATAGACTTTAGGATATTGTAAAACAAATAACTGCTATATAATGTATTCTTAACCCTCCTTTATCTTCACATTTACTTTACACCCTTTATCCTAGGTGTTTAAAGCTCAAGAAAAAGATCATATCCAAAATTGTTACCAAAATGTTTGTTTCAAATACTTTATGTTTCTTTGTTGACTATCTAAATATCCATTTAAATAAAAACACCACCCACAGCATTATACATCCATAATTCCTATTAATGTGACCATTGTAAAATATATAAATCACCATAAAATCTCACTGATTGACGTAACATTTTAAAGGATGATCTTTTTGCTGTTGTTAAAGGATCTATATTATTTCAAAGTACAATTTTGGCATTTAATAAATGTACAGTATATTATCAAGGATAGTAACATGTATTAAGTTTGGGGTCAATATGAAAATATTTCCCTTCCAGTGTCAGCATTTCAAAGACATGCCGTTCCCTCCCTTTTTTTATTTCTACACTCCTGCCAAAACGAACAACGCAATGTGTAAGTGGTTCCCACCCAACTCCTAACTGTCCCCATGCATGCACCTCACCTTTAAATTCATAATCTCAAGTATATTGTTTAATCAATCCTCTATTGATGGTGTTATGAAGAGCTCAATGCTGACTTCAGGTCTTAGACATGGCTGACAGCGTATCTTGTGGGGCCTCGAGCAATTTTCATTACATTAGCAGCACTAAACTTACCCTGTTCTTCACGTGGGGATTGGGACCAAGATAACTTTCCATTTTTGGAAAGTAATGTGTCTGCTTGTGTTTGAGAGACAACAGGAGCATCTGCACTGGGGTATTCAGGGTGGACAATTTGACAGAGGATTTCTCTGAAAGTACACAATAAGTGTATTTTATAGTCTTTGCTAGTAGTCTAACTACTGAGTCCAACATGCTCAGTCTTCTTAAGAACTTAAAAGTATTTGTATTGCTCATCACATACAGCAGAAAGACAGGCATTGTTGTACTATGGAGGGGACTTTGGCAGGAAGAAGAAGTACACAGTAAAAGTATTTCATATTTGGGATAGTTGTAACGACAACTGATTCCAACTTCATCAGTCTTATGAAAAACGTATGGCCAAAAATAATGCTATCGCTCATCAAAGATAGCAGAAGCTTGTCATTTTTTGCACTGTGTAAAGGCAAAGAGTTAGAACCTTTATTTTGTAAACTAGCCAATCAGAAGCAATGAGGCACTGGAGACCCACCCACCTATGGAAACGAAACATTGGGTGTTTCTCAATGTCGAGGACGCTTCCTTGGTAGGAAGTCTTTCGAGTCAGGTCCTTCAGAAGCGAGACAAGAATCCTTCCGAGTCTTGGAAAACGAAGAATGGTCGGAACAGGCTAACAGGTGTGCAGGTGTGCAGGTATGCGCCTCTCATAGGCGCCGCCTTATATTTTCCGTGAAAGATTTGGGAAATTGGTCCGTGCGCAAAGCACTGTGGGGATTTTAAGACCGCGGAGGATACACATCTGTTGGTCATACAAAGGGGTTTATGGGATGCTACAATGCACAATCTGTTTGGTATTTTGAGTCAGAGACATGTTTCGTATATATCTGATATTGATGAAAAACAGTATAACAGGGGAACTTTAAAGTACCAAAAGTTAAAGTACTTATTGTGCAGATTGGTCCATTTCAGAATAATATACATCATATGTTTTTATTATTGAGGCATTAATGTGTTTATCAAAGCTGGTAAAGGTGCAGCTGTATTTACTTTGGATGCTGCATGCAGGGTAGCTTGTGAATTTACTCCAGGTGTCTGATTTAAGTGTTGATTATATTTTACATCATTAATCTAATTTTGCAAAGTAACTTAAGTCCCTCACAATTGTTCTTAAGCACACTACTTGAGTAAATGTACTTAGTTACTTCTTTAAATGTCACTTGTTAGACGCTTTTATCCAAAGCGACTTACACACTCAATACTGTGGACAATCCCCACAGGAGCAATTTGGGGTGACGTGTCTTGCCCAGGGACACAACGACATGCTTCGGATAACCGCCACACGCCTCCCTACTTCACTCAGCATACCAGTTTAGCTGGTATGCTGATTGCTGAGTGAAGTAAAGTACATTTACTCAAGTAGTAATCAGGTGACGAGGAGCCTCTGGAGCAGGGATGGGCAACTTTGAGGATTGCGAGGGCCAAAAAAAAATGTCCTCACTACCAGAGGGCCACTTCGTGACCATTCACTTCCATCGGCAGGATACTATATCCACAACATTTAAATAGCCAACTTTAGCTACTAATTTAATGAAAATAACTAAATATATATAGGCAATACATGTTTATTGTACCAAACACTAACACTGAGTTTAACAACGAATATTCATCTTCGTATTGTGTTTCTATGCTTCCCTCACATTCCATACATAAAACCAAGAACATATGCATTTTTCTGAACTTCACCCACAGCTGGATCAGTAAGCTATACATCTTAATGAGATACTTGTGGCCTCACCTGCTGCTGCACAATAGACTGAATGTCAATATCAACATTTGTACATCCGATTTGCATGAGATGGAACAGTGTCTCATCTGTCAGTCTGTTTCTCTCCCTTGACTTGATGTGCTTCATCATAGAGAAGTTGCTCTCGCAGATGTAAGTATTGCCAAACATGCTGGCCATTGAGAGCGCAAAATCCCTGAGGAGTGGAAAGCGGGACTCGGGTAGCAGTTTCCAAAAGGAAATTCCCCTCTCCTGGCGCTTTGCTAGAAAGGGGTCTGACTGTAGTTCGCACATTTCAAGCTGCAACTCAGGGGGCTGCTCGATGATTGCAGCCGAGAGGGGGTTAGTGAATAACTCGATGCGTGGCTGCATGGTGTGGAAATCTTGAAAGCGCTTCTTAAACTGCTGCTGCAGTGTTTCTATGTCGGCTCTGTACTTGGGTAATGTTTTCTCACATTCGGGGGCATCTTTGCGCATCTCTTCACATGACGGGAAGTGCGCCAGATTAGGACGGTCGGCTGAAAATCCGTCTTTAAACAGAGTCAGTTTAGTAACACATGCGTTCATGTGCGCATATAGATCCAACACGGTTTGGCATCTTCCCTGTAACCGCATATTCAGGTGATTAAGATGCGAGGTAATGTCCGCAAGGAAAGCCATGTCGAGAAGAAAATCTGTATTCCTGAGTTTTGCGCAGTACGCACTTGTATCACATTGGATGGTGTCCTCCAAGAACACAGGGATTTCTGCGCGTAGCGCAAAAAACCTCTCCAAGCATTTTCCACGGCTCATCCACCTTATCTGTAAATCACCGTATGCGGCGTTCACTTCATCCAAAAAGGCTATAAACTTCCTGTGATTGAGAGACTGGTTCCCTCCTCGAATGAGATTAGTAGTCTTGGTAACTAAATCCATGACATGGCTAACGTTCGTTGATTTGGCACACAGAGCCTCCTGCAATATCAAAACGAAATTTGATTTAGCCTGATTTTTTTTTTACAAAGAATGCCCACATTCAAAACCATTAGAATAGATAACAATAATGTTACCCACCTGATGTATGATGCAGTGCACTATTGGACAGTCAACGCCACTCTGGCGGAGGAGGCCGGCAAATCCAGTGCGCTTTCCTTGCATTGCTGGCGCACCATCGGTAACAACAGCTGAGAGCTTGTGAAATCCTCCGTGCGCACTTACAACATTTTCAACAGCGGCGAAAATATCTTGTCCTTTGGTAGTGCCATGCAAAGAAGCCAGTTTCAATAACTCCTTGTGCACTTCAAATGAACTGTTAATGTCCCGTGTGTAGATGAGAAGCTGGCTCACATCAGTCACATCAGTGCTCTGATCCAACGCTAAGGAAAAGTATGCACAGTCATGCATGACTTGTTTTACCTTTTGTTCGACATGATTTTGTATTTCAAATATTCTTCGTGTCACTGTCCGACGGGACAAAGAGACGGTTTCAAAGTTTTTAGCCATGTTGTCATCTCCGAATGCTTTAGCCATCTGGACTGCACAACTTTTCACCATTTCGCCGTCAGACAGGGGCTTCTTAGCTTTAGCAAGCTCAAGGGAAACGGCATAAGACGCCGTGAGAGACGATTGCTGTGTAGTCGTGGCTCTGGTAAAAAAGGTCTGCTGCATATTTTCCCTTTCAGGTCAGCAACGATGGCGAGCAGCTCCTGTGTGCTTTTCATATTTGTCTTTATGGGTGCTGTTGTAGTGGCGACTTAAATTGTAGTCCTTCATTGCCGATTTAGTTTCAAGACACACCAAACACATATGTTTGCCTTTGAATTCTGTAAACAGATAATCTATTTCCCATTTTGGCTGAAAGAGACGGTTTTCTAGGTTCAGTTTTCTTTTTTGGGCGCTCATGTTTCTTTTCCCGCTAACGGAGGAAAGCCGCGAGGTAAACAGAAGACAATATACACTTGGCTGCAGGCCTCATGAATTTGGGGGGAGCGCCCTCTAGCGGTGAATATTATTAATTACAAGTGGGGTCTGGTTCAAATGATTTGCTTGTTTACAACTGTGAAACCAATATATTTTTGTAAATTGACTCGCGGGCCGCCCAAAGTGAGGGCGGTGGCCACATGCGGCCCGCGGGCCGCCAGTTGCCCATCCCTGCTCTGGAGCCTCATTTGACAGCATGGTGGTGGTGTCAGTCTGAGGGAGGGAGTTCATCAGGTGACGAGCAGGCACCAGGCTTTAGCAGCTAGATCTCCTCTCATTCACTGCTCAGCTCCGCGAACACTGTGCAACTAGCTCCCCGGCGGAAGGATACACTAAACTACCTGAAGAAAGTGTTTGAACCCCTGAGGCTCTACTTTATTTTTTGTTTTAGACCCTGTGAGGCTGCAGATTTATAAAACCTTGTTGGGTGTTTTTGAGTGAATCTCCCTCGGCAAAATGGAGTCATCCCTGGAGTTCTCCAGCTCTCTGGGCAGTGTGTCCTCGCTGCTGACCCGCTGTCGGACCTTTAAGGTGCTTGTGATAGGAGACTCCGGGGTGGGGAAGACCTGCCTCACACACCGACTCTGCGCCGGAGACTTCCCCAGCAGAGTGGAGGCCACCATCGGCGTGGACTTCCGCGAGAGGCTGCTGGATATCAACGGAGAGAGAATTAAGGTAGCCGGGGAAGTCATAATATTTAAAAAAGACCTGTGGACCGTACAACAGACTAACAGTGCACAAGAATGCAGAAACACAATGGTACGCCGCTCTTTTGTTTTGACACGAAAATAAACAGATTAGTTATCAACGTTGTTGGCTCTTAAGTTGGGAACAAAGTGCAAAAGGCACCACCACCTCTCGTACTTGGGAGTGAGACACAGACATTTGCATCTTTTTGTAGGACATATTATGTTCCTTTGTAGTCATTTTAGGTCTGTTCCTGGTAGGTGCGTGTCTATTTTAGTGATATTTTGTAAATAAAGGACAGGGGGGCCCTCACACGTTGGGCCCCATGACCTGTGCTCCATAGCACATTCAGTATTCCATTCATTACTAGATCACAACAAATGCAGTGCTCTTCATGGGCCCAATTCAGCTTAGGAGTTGGACTAGACAAATAAAACAAAACAACTCTGCAAGTAATAGAGGATGTAATATTCCTGCAGGTTATTTGAGACTGCCTCAGACTTTTAACTGTGACTTTATCATGTTTTCTACTGCTTTTTTTATTTACTTTTAACACTCTTAGGTTCTTTAGTAATGCACTTTTCTGCAATGTGGCTCCGCTGAGTTATTTGTCCCACATTGAACAGCAGAGAATCCTCTGGATGAAAGGAAATGAGCAGAGCGGCTGGTTTGCAGAACTAACGCAGCATCTAAATCACTGTGAAGATCACATACTTGATTCTTGTGGCATGTGAGCTTTTACATCAACAAGCTTCATTTGAGCCCCTCGTGTAAACACATTAGTGACTCTGTTTATGTGATGATATTCAATGTGTGGGTGTTGATCTACTTCCTGACCACATGATGGAGGAAGTGTCAGTAAGCGGTGACTGAGGATGTGTTTATAACTTTAGGTTTCACACTTTGTTCCAAATGCATTGTATTGATAATGGAATGGGACAAAATCATATGCTCCTTTTCAGAGTGAGCTTGTAGTTAAAGAAACATATTCTAAAATGTAAGTGGATGTTGATTTTTTTCTTCTTCTGCGAAGTCACTTTTTTGGCTGTTAATTTGACCCTGAGGCGAGTTAATGAAAGGTGTCTCCATTCAGATCAAGTGTCAAGTCATCTTTCATGGCACTCAAGTCAATACAAAAGTAATCTTAAACCAATTCAAAGTCAGTTGCAAATTGAAGTCCTTTCAAAGCATAGACCTAGTGATCCAATATTTTTTGTTATTTTATTTTGTTATTCTGTATGTTCATTTATCATGTTGCCTCTGTTGCATTTTTTTTTTTTTTAGCTGGAATGACACATCGTTGAAATGGAATCTAGCACTTAATTTATCATATTCAAGTAGAGTATGACAAAGGGAAAACAAATCTGATTTTTGGGGGAAAATATCAGATCATGTCAGGACTTCCTTATAGACCAGATTGCAGAAACAAAACAAACAAACAGATATTTATTTCCCGTTTATTGTGCCTAACTTCAGATGATAATAAAATATCTGGTACAGAATTACTCTACAGATGGTCCAGGTCAAAATTAGGAGAACCTCTTCTTTTGATGTCGGTTTTTGAGACATGACAAAGGCCAACATGTGGCCTGCATCAGACTCAGAAGTGTTTGAGGCTAGCTCATTGTCAGAAGAGCCTAATGCTACTAAAGCAGTTGTTGCTCCTACCGGACGGTTAAGAGAAAACAGAAGTTGCTGCTAAAAACAATCAATACAAATTTCACAAAAGTGTTAATCGTTGAAGACAGCTGAGGTCCTTGAACATAAAGACATAGATGAATGCAAACTATTTTAGGTTTATTTGTCAATTGCAAGACAGAAATAATCTCACAGGACATAACAAAACAAGAGGTCAGACTTTCTAAATATTAGATCAACTGGCTAACTTATTTTGATTTG
The DNA here is from genome assembly GCF_949606895.1 of Notothenia rossii. Taxonomy (NCBI): domain Eukaryota; kingdom Metazoa; phylum Chordata; class Actinopteri; order Perciformes; family Nototheniidae; genus Notothenia; species Notothenia rossii. The sequence goes on along the minus strand of NC_136912.1, from coordinate 37,098,810 downwards.
TGTCCTCTCAGTGATGAATCACTGCATGTGTCTCGGTCTGGTTTGGGGTGTCTCAACACATGGCTCATTTCCCTCTCCGTGCCTTCCCTCTCATTCATTTCCTCTTTTGCACATTTTCACCTCTACCAACTCCGCCTAATGTCAATAAATGACTAAATGTCATTTTCTCCCTTTATCCTTTTTATCTCCCCACCAGCTCCAGCTGTGGGACACGGCAGGGCAGGAGCGTTTCCGTAAGTCCATGGTGCACCACTACTACCGTAACGTGCACGCTGTGCTCTTCGTGTACGACGTCACCCGTCCTAACAGCTTCAGCGGCCTGACTGCGTGGATCGAGGAGTGCAGGCAGAACTCCCTCGGGCAGGATATCCCCAGGTAATGCACTATACTCATATACAACTTTTCTAGTCCTCCATCCTACAACCATATTTCCTTTTTTGTGAACTTTTTTCCCCCCAAATCAAATAACACATGCTTTTTTTTCTTTAGATAATTTTGGTGTTAATTGCAAAGTATTGGAGATCTTATCCGTAGAGATGTCTGCCTTCTCTCCAATGTATTGGACCTAGATGGCACTGGGATTGTGGTTCTCAAAGCCCCAAAAACCACATTTAAAAAAACTCAACAACAAAGTATTTTTTTAAGGAATCCTGACTTGCTTAATCGATACAATCAACAGATTGTTTTGAGGAGTTTTATGTAGGAACTATTTTCTTTTTACCAAACTACACCTGCCAGCCGTTTTCCCCGCGAATAATTATCGTTGTAACTAGCTAGCTAATGGTACAAGTTGCAGGTTAGCTAGCTCAGGAGAACCTCTTGTCCAAAGATGTCCGGTTCCTCCTGCGTAGTTTTAATTCAGTTGAGAAAGAAAACTTCCTGGGGGAAACCGCTCAAAACTGTTCTTTCTACCAAACTACAGCCACCAACTTTATCATCATGCAGAAGAAGCATCAGCTCACGGCCTTAAGAGGCCTGTGCTCACTCGTTAGTGCGTGTAGTTTGGTAAAAAGAAAATAGTTCCTAAGTGACACTCCTCAAAACAGTGTATCTTTTGTAACAGAGTCATGATATCTGGAAATGGGTTGACCGTGGAGATGTTGAACTTCTCTCCAATATAATGGATCTAGATCAGTTTCGAGTGGGTCGCAGATGTGTGAGTGAAGAAATAAAAAAAATTAAATAAAACTTTTATTTTGAATGCCCGATTTTCTAACGTTGGACTGGAAGTACTGGAGACCATAAACGGTTTTGAAAACTTCTGTCACGTAGTGATCATCTTCTCAATAAAACATCTTTGCTGATGTTTCTTTCGAGTCTTCTGGCCAATCAGAATTAAGATGGTTGCCGTAGCGGTAGAGCTATTCTTTATACATCCATGGGTACAACTTCAGATAAAATTGAACACATAATGAAATATGACCCCCGGTTTGATGATTGACAGGTCACAGAACAATGGGAGCTATCTACCCTTACCCACAATTTAAAGTAATTCACACTGACTCTCTCCTCTTTGCTCTTCTCTCTGTGTGGAGCAGCAAGCTGTCAGAACTAAGTGAAAACAAACCATGGCATAAAATGTTATTAAAATGTGGGTAGTAATACATTTATTTATTTTCTTCTCAGAGTGTACCAGAATGCGTAGTTTATTTGTTAGTATTTCTAAAAATAGTTCTGTGAAGGGATATAAGGCATATATGTAGTGTACTTCACTTTAATGAATATTGTATGCTGAAAAGCGTATATTAGACCCTCCAGAAAAACGCGGGCAAAAATCCTTGATTATGCGGGCTAAATTCCTTGATTATGCGGGCTAAAATCCTTGATTATGCGATTAAACATGCAGGGTTTTATGTGATTTTATGCGGTGAAACTGCGGGAAGTTGCGAAATATGCGGAAAGTTGCGAAATATGCGGGAAAAAATTATCGATTTTTTTAAAATATTTACTATTCAATTAAACACATTCAATGTTTATTTATTGTAAAAGCAATTGGGCTATTTTAATTTCACACACACACACACACACACACACACACACACACACACACACACACACACACACACACACACACACACACTTCTCCGCCTCATTCTGTTTTCATTTACTCGTTCGTTATCTGCAGCTTCAATCTTGTAGGCTACTCACCTCGTTTCTTGTAGCCCTCGAAAGGGTTTTGGAGGTTGATGCCTCGTGAACGTGAGTTGTTTGGCTTTCTTGTCCGCAGCAGCAGAAAGCATTTTCGAATGTTTGAATGAATCAAAGCGGGTCGTCACCGTCGATTTTCTCTTATGCTCCAACACACAGTTGCACGGGGTGGAGAATAGTTTCCCCCCACTTTTTGCCCGGTCTTTAGTAGAAATGTTCGTCGGTAAATGAGATGGATTAGATATTTTCATTTTGGTGTTTTCTCTATCGTGTGAGCTCCACACGTTCACTCTATACAGTGTTGTTTACATTCTGTGATGCGCGAGCTGATGACGTCACGTCAAGACGAGTTAACTTTTTTTTTTCTCAACTTTGTGTGGAAAAATGCGGGGATTATGCGGCCTTTTGATAAATATGCGGCCTTTTAGAAATCTGCGCCATTTTGCTGATTATGCGGTAAATTCTGCGATCGCAGAATCGCGTTTTTCTGGAGGGTCTAGTACAGGCCTATTCAACTGGCGGCCTGCGGGCTGGATGCGGCCCAGAACCAACTCCCGAGTGGCCCAGCCTCCCGTAGCCAAATTCCTACACTAGTACAGACCATGAACGCAACACTCCGCGTTGCATAGAAACCACCAAACCACAACGCAGCACGTTTTTTGAAAGTGCATCTAGTGGTGCTAGTAACGGTGCTCCTATGATAGCAACTCTAAAACATGTCCCTCTCAACTCTGAAGCGTAAACAGAGACAAAACGGTAATTGATCTTGTGGAGCAGATCCAAGTCAAGCTGGACCTTTTCGCTACCGACTTGAGCACGGGTCGGATGCTGCATTTTCCGACGCTCCCCAAACACATCACATCTCCGGCACAAATCACGGATGTGATGACAGATTTCATTGCGAGATTGAAAGAGAACTTTGCCGGTCAATTGGATGGACTTGCTCTCTCCACAGACGTGATGATGGGCTTTGCCAGAGACCCCTTCACTGTTGCAATAGAGGGGGACGTATCAACCAGAGCAAAGGAAGTGGTCCCCTGCATCGACAAGGGGAAATATACACTGGAACTTATTGACATGCAGCGCACTAACGGGCCAGCGAAGTTTTGGAGTGATGTCAAAAAACAGCAGTTCCCTAACGTTCAGAAAGTAGCGATCTGTGTGCTCAGTATGTTTGGATCAACATACACATGTGAATCAAGCTTTTCACACATGAACTCAATCAAAAGTAGCACTCGCTGCTCCCTGACTGACAGCACTCTTCACCAATGTCTTAGGATTGCATTGACATCCTATGAGCCAAAAATCAATGCTCTTGTTGAAAACAAAAAATGTCCCTTCTCCCATTGAGAAAGTCAGCGATGACAAATCACAAATGAGGTGATAGTAAGCACCTAGTTTACTATAGTAGACGTGTAGTGTAGTATTCATTCATATAGTTACCCGTATCCCTCGTTATGGGTTTGTGCACTGAAGTGTTTGACAGTTCTTTCTGTATTCATTTAAGTGCACTTTGTAATGTGTCTGGGACAAATGTGACCAAAACGTATGATTTTTTTTTTTTGTTATTTCTTGAAAGGTGAAAAAATATTGCTACAGTACTACCTCTTTGTGTTGCATTGGAGCTCTTTAGCTGTTTTTGTTGTATGTGAGCGCATTTATTAAGACTGCTATTATTGTATTCAGTAAATGCACTTTGTGATGTGCCTGGTTCAGAAAAAATAACCTGAATATTTGACTTCTAAAGCAAACAAATGTAATGCTAAACTGTGCACTTTTTTTTCAGATTCTGTTAAATTAATGCTAATTTGTTGTGTTTTTATGCACTTTTTGACCTACCTTTGTTAGATGAACAATGAATAAAAATTGCATGTTTTTCATCGCAGTAATATGTGTTGGTTTAAAATGTGTCACTACCCGCTTTTTACAGGCCGCTGAATGTCTGGCCCAGCTGAATTTTGTAGTTACAAAATCTGGCCCAACTGAATGTGTAGTTGAATAGCCCTAGTATATGGGGCATTCTACCGAATTCGTAAAAAAGTGCGGTCCCACAACAAGAAAAACTATTTAACAAAACAAATAACTATTCAGACATAGATATTTACTAAGAATATGTTATGGTCTATTTAAACACAAGGCATTACATTAGATAGTGATAAGCTTAATACTGTATATACAAAAACATCATTTGTAGGGTACTTTCTATTGGGAAGTAGATGTCCCCAACCCTGACATCTACATTTCAATTTCTGTAAATAACACATACATTTTTTTTTTAAATGTTGTTCAATGGTGTATTTAGAAGATCTTTATGATTACATTCAAACAGAAGTTGGAATATTTAGATTTATTGTGGGTATCATTTTTTTATAAAAAAACTATACTCAAAAAATCATGTCCCCAGTTTTCATGTCACTACCGAAATACAAGGGGTTTTAGTCCAATGGCTGAGCCTGGTTTTTAGCCACACCCCTGCATCTTGACTAGGCAGTGCCACTGCATCCCTGTCACTCATGGCTGAATGGCAAGTAGCTATATCCCATACTTTTGATATAAATCTGTTCCAAAATCTGAAAATCGGCGTGTAACCTTAACAATTGTCACTACCAAACACATATTATCTTCAATTAAGTAAACTTTTTCTGGGTTTTATGCAAAGTATTAGGTTTTTATGTGTGTAAACCTCTTCAAAAACGTGTATGCTAGCCATGTACATGCTAGCATTCTTTAGTTATGTTCAATTTTAGCTAGAGTCGTCACTACTGAAACATATGGTTAAGTTTCGGAAATTGACATGATCGTTTCGGTAGTGACAAAATGGAATGGTAAGCAGGTACATCCCACCATTTTGAAATAAATGTGTTTTAAAGTCTGAAAATCAGTGTGTTACTTTAAAGGTCTCTTATTATACTATTGTTAGGCATATATTATAGGTCTCAGATATAGGGATGCATATCGTTGACTTTTTTACGATACCGATACCACTGAACGACACCGATACTCAACCGATACATATCGTGATACTTTGAAAATGTATCATCCCACAATTACTCCCATGAAGCGCTTTACGATATAGTTAACATGTCAAATGAATATTAAATTAAATTGTAGGACTTCTTCGACCTTTTAGTACTGAACAAACAATGAAAAATACATAAAAAATATGAAGAAAACCAATTATGGAATATCTTTTATAACACCCGCCATCAGGTGTGCTGCGTGAATAGCACATCTTGTCAATGCAAACAGACCGTTACAGCACCGTTATAATTAATGTTACACCTGAGATTCGACTGAACAAATAAATAATAGAATAAAGATCATGAGATCTCGGCATTGCACGAACAAACAAATCTCATCTTTAAAATCAACGATTGCCTTCACTGGTGAGAGAAAACAAATCCCATCACAGTTTATTTGTGGGACTTTTACCTTTCTAGTATTGAACAAACAATGAAAAATACATACACCGAAGCCGGTGCAAGGCGCACGATCTGATTAGCTGGCGGATGTCAACAATATGGTGCAGCCCACACTCCACAGTGACTCGTTTGTGGAGTTTCACGTCGAAATTGACATCGTAATTTGACGGTTTGGGCCAGAGTTTAAGGATATTAGATTTTTTTTTTTTTTATCGAAACCGGATCTGATTTCGGTACGGTATACCGTAGCCACCAGTAGCCGGTATTTCGGTAATACCAGATACCGGTATGCATCCCTACTCAGATATATAAAAAACATGTCTATGAAGTGTTTTGCTCAAAATACCAAATAGATCACCCATTCTAGCCTCATTCCCCTCTATTTCAGCCTGTTACTAAAGTGCTGATTCTGGGTCAGTAGCTTCAAACATTCACACTTCAACATAAGGCATGTTATGAGTTAAGATTAACCCTTTGGAGTCGACCGTCACGCCGGCATGTTCAGATCACATGACCTGTTCAAGCCGGTGCCGCATAAAAACAACAGTCCGGACAACTGGGGTTACCTACTGTAACCCTAGCTTCTATGAGTAAATGGCGCAGCCCTCTAAGACTATCGCTATTGGGTAATCCCCCTGCGCCCCCGCGCAGCACTGAAACACTTGTATTCCACGCCCACCCGCAAGGTGGGCCCCACCCTCGGGCCTCCTTCCGGTATAAATAGGAAGGCGGCCTGGCAATCTGCTCCCATACAACATAACTTTTCTTCAGCTATTCGTAGAGCCAGTGGGGCCCCGCACTTAGAGGGCTGCGCCATTTACTCATAGAAGCTGGGGTTACTGTAGGTAACCTCAGTTCTATTTCGTATATGGCTTCGCCCTCTAAGGCTATCGCTATTGGGTTAAGGGCGAAGCATGATGTAGTCTGCGCCCCACTGGGTCCGCCCGGCACTAGAAGCACAGACATACCTGCTCAATAACACCCCCCTGCCGGATGTGCCATGCGTAATGGCGCATCACCGTACCTGGAACATAGCAAAACATGCCTATCTTCCCGACGGGGTGAAGGCTGGGAACAATACATACCGGCCGCTGTGAGAAAGTAGAGACGAAAGTCCCACCTTGTCCTGCGATCGTAGAGGGGGAACAGCAGCTCTCTGCGTGCAGACAGGCAGGAGAGCGCACAGCTGGATCCCTGACGTCACTCACTCTGACCAGGCACTCCGTACAAAGTGTGTCAGAGGAAAAAGGAACATCCCTCCTATAAGAGGGAAAAAGGGCCGCTCTCCGCGTGCCGAAAGGCAGGAGAGAGGCGCACAGCTGGCTCCCTGACATCACTCACTCCGACAGGCCACCCGGTACAGGGTGTGTCAGAGAGGAATGGGAGACATCCCTCAAATAAAAATGAATAAATTAACAGAGGGAAGACCAAGATGCAGCCGTGCAAATGTCTTCCACTGAAGTTCCTCCGTGCAAAGCCGCGGAGGAGGAAATTCCTCTGGTGGAGTGCGCATTGATGTTCTCCGGGGGCTCCACCCCCGAGGAGACATATGCCTGTGACACAGCCTCACACAGCCAGTGTAACAGCCGTTGTGCAGACAGAGGTTGCCCGATTGAGCGCTCTCTATAGTGCACAAAGAGGCGCTGGGAACGGCGCCAGGCCGCCGTGCGCGCCACATAGCAGGAAAGCGCGCGCACCGGACAGAGGAGATGAGATGTGGCTTCTTCCTCCGATTTATGAGGAGGTGGAAAAAACCCATCCAGGGTGATCACTCTTGACCTAAAAGAGCTTGTGATGACCTTTGGCATAAAGGCTGGGTTAGGACGTAGCACAGCCGAACTGCCATCTCCTTGGATCCAGAGGCATGACGGGGCCAGCGAGAGAGCGGATAGATCACTCACCCTTTTTGCTGATGTTAGAGCCAAAAGCAGTACTACTTTGGCTGACAACATTTTAAGGGGAACCTGCTCTAAAGGTTCAAATGGGGCTTTGCTTAGTGCTCGTAACACCAAAGCCAGATCCCACTGAGGCGCCAAGGCGCGTGATACCGGTCTGAGTCTTCGTACCCCTTGCAGAAAACGTATCGTCAGGGGGTGACTGAAAAATGTCCCGGCTCCGAAAACCATGTGACAAGATGATATGGCAGCCGCGTATACCTTGATTGTGCTGAAAGCCAAATTCCTGTCCAACAACAGCTGGAGGAATGACAGCACGTGAGGCAGGGGGCACGTAGTGGAGTCCAGGCTTCTTTCTACACACCAACGCTGGAACGCTGCCCACTTGGCTGTGTAGAACGCTCTGGTAGACGCGGCCCTGGCTCCCTGAATGGTGCGTACAACATCTTGAGAGAGACCCAACCTCTCTAAGTGTTCCCGTTCAGGGGCCATGCCCATAAGCGCTGGCCTATCACTGGGTGACTATAGATCGCTCCCTCCACTTGCGAGAGAGCGTCCCCGCGCCACGGAATTTCCCACGGTCTGCCTGACAGCGTACGCTGTAGGCATGGAAACTAGGAAGCGCCCGTGCGCTCCGTGGCAATTAGGATCACTGACAGCCGCTCCTCCTGCACTCGGTCCAGGAACCGAGGAAACAGCGAGACTGGTGGGAAAGCGTACAGCAGTCCCCTGGGCCATGGACGATGTGCGAACGCGTCCACCCCCAGCGGGGGTCTGTCCAAACCTGGGCGATCAGCTCGGGATGTAGGCTCCACGGAGAGGGCTGTCACCACGCTGCGGGGTGTGATGCGTCGAAGGAGAGCTGTCAGCGTCTCCACTCTCTGCCGTGAGAGTTTAGCTCTCATGCGGGCTGAGTTCAATTCCACACCCAGGTAAACAATACTCTGGGAGGGAAGAGGACAGCTCTTTTTCAAGTTTATCATGAAACCCAGCTTTGACAGATGCGATATGAGTTGTACCGTCTGTAAAGCCACTTCCTCCCTGGAGCGAGCCAACAGTATTCTCATCCCTCCTCTGTGTAGCGGCTGCAATGCCGTCCCTACACACTTTGAAAAGGTGCGAGGAGCCAGGGAATAATCGAACGGCAGACGGTTGTACTGGTACGATATTCCCTGGAATGAAAACCGCAGGAATTTCCTGTGTTGTGGGATGATGGGTACGTGGAAGTATGCATCCTTTAGGTCTATAGAGGTGAACCAGTCTCCCTGGTGAACACACTCTAGCACCCTTTTGACCGTCAGCATGTGAAAAGGCCTTTTCATTATTGCCTCGTTGAAAGCTGACAGATCGAGGATGGGTGTCATTCCCCCCGTCTTTTTCGGGATAAGAAAGTAGCGGGAGTAATACCCCTGATTTTCTTCCCCTTGGGGAACCCTGGAAATAGCCTCTTTCAACAGGAGTTCCCGTAGCTCTGCTTGGAGCGCCCAACACTGTTCTCGGGATGACAGGCGTTTCTCCTGTATCCCATTGAACTGTGGGGGGGGGAGGTGAACTGCAGGGTGTACCCTTTGCTGATCAGCCTGCTCATCCATCTGTCCATCAGACACACGCGCTGCCACTCCGAGAAACACTCCGAGAGCGGGCGCACATGCGCGAGATGTGTTGTGGTCGTCATGACGACGAGCCACGCCAGAGCCCTCGCCGCCGCTGCCCGTGAGGCAACCCAAGGTGGGCCTAGAGCGAAAGGGCTGTGAGGAGGCCTCCACACACTTCGTTTCACTCCGACTCTCATCATGAGGCGCGTACACTCTCAGAGGATGAGTGGAGGTTTTTGCAGTGATATCCACATGAGGCGTTACCACGGCGCTCATGGGCTTATTGTGACCGTGTGTATGTGGCGTATCTCGGACAGAGGAATGCCGTGAGGTCTGTGGTTTAATAGCCAAAAAGTTATAACCACCAGGCCTCTGCAGCGAACTCTGCTGCCTACTAATCAACAGATTGGAGGCAGCTGGCGTAGTTACTGTGCTCTGCAACTTATTAACCGATAGATTAAAATGTGCAGGCTTTTGTAACGAACCCTGCTGGCTATTAACCGATAGGTCATAGGCTGCTGGTTCACTCAGAGTGGGGGATATGTGAAACACATTTGAAACTGATGACTCAGACAAAAGGTTGGGAAATAAGCTTTCATTTTTATTTCCTTCACACTCCCCCCCCAAACCGTCATGGCCGGCTCTGCTTCTTCGGTGGCTCTCGTGGAGCAGACGACGAACGGGAGTACCTCACTCCCCTTTGACCCACCTCTCCACTGGTTGGGGGGGCGGAGGCGCGGGACGGTGTCCCTGCCGCCGCCGACGGACGAGTCTGACGCCTCGGCTGCGGTTGCTGTGAGCGTCTCTCTGCCTGCCTCTGTGGCCGGGTTGGCCGCAGCAAGACCTTCCTGGCCGGCTCTGTAACAGCCGCCTGTTGCAGCCAGAGGTGGCGCTGGATCTGCGTCATCCACGCTGCGATCCCCGCCTGGGAGACAGCCACGGATGCGCACAGCGTGAGTGCCATGCTGGCCGCCTTGCCGATCTCCTCCGCCTCCTCTGGAGTCACGGTGGTGGACCGTTCCACCAGCCTAACCACCGAGTTGGCCAGCAACGCGATGTTATTTTCCGCCGCAGACGCCTGAACCGCACATTGGTGCGCCCGGTCAGCCTGACGGGCGACATACTGGTCCTTGGTTGAGGCCAACGTAGGGCGCCGTCCGGCGATCAAGTTGGCCTGCCTAACCCCAAAAACGCCGTCAAGCTCGGCTCCAGAGCGGGGGTGGTTGGGAAACCCTCCTCAGTGAATCCCTCCACCTTAGTGGAGGGAACAAAGGTGGCCACCGGAGCCCTCAGGGTCCTCGGGTTCGCCGCAGCCCCCTCCTGGTACCTCCTAATGGCTGGGAAACGCGGCCAGATCAGGTCACTCCTGCCCGTCTGAACCCGGGAAAAAACTCCGGCCATGTCATCCAGAGCCACCCTCTCCCGACCTAGGGGAACGAGGAGACCTCTGCAGGCTGCCGCCTTGCCGATGATCTCCGGCAGCTCCAGCATGATGCCCCCCAACGCCGGCAGCGCCCTGGCAACGGAGAAGGGGACCGCGTGCTCGGCCGCCACACCCGTACCTCGCTCCGACCCCGTCTCCCCCGTCCGGGGGGGAGGAGAGAGCCGCATTGCGAGCCATGGAGGGAGACGGGGTAGGAGTCGTCCGACTCCTGCCCAGCACTCGGCTCCAGAGACAGGCTGTCGTCCCTATGCTCCTGGACGGGCTAATCGTCCTCCTCAGCCGCAGCAGCTAGAGCGTCCGCTCTTCGCTTCCTGTCGGCTGACGGGTGACGGGCACAATGCGAACAAGCGACCTGCTGGCTGAGAGCCGCGTACGCGTGCTCTGGCCCCAGGCAGGATTCGCATATCGCGTGTAGGTCATAGCTCATGATATACCCCGTCTTACATGAGGGACAATCACGGACACAGTTGTTGCTCATGACTTCATTTTCCTGTGCTTCAGTACTGCTGCTGGTTGCTGAAGAAAAGAGGGAGCAGATTGCCGGGCCGCCTTCCTATTTATACCGGAAGGAGGCCCGAGGGTGGGGCCCACCTTGCGGGTGGGCGTGGACTACAAGTGTTTTAGTGCTGCGCAGGGGCGCAGGGGGATTACCCAATAGCGATAGCCTTAGAGGTCGAAGCCATATACGAAATAGAACATTGCAGTGTGTTTATGTCGAAAGTACTGGCTTGAAACTATATCCCAGTCTTTGTTTCATGCAAACAGACCCAGTAAACAAGGAGATACAATGACATAAAGTTAATACATTTCAAAAGTATGAAAAATGGAAGCACATATTTGAATATCTTCGCCGTATTTGATCATTTTACGAAACGGAAAACACTGGAAACTGTAGATCCTGCTCAACAGGATGTATGTGTATTTCTGTCGAAAGTACTGGCTTGACACTATATGCCAGTCTTTGTTTCATGCAAAAATACCCAATAAACACGGAGATACGATGATATAAAGTTAATACAAATATATTTCAAAAGTAAGAATAATGGAAGCACATTTTAATATCTCCGCCGTATTTTATCATTTTACGAAACGGGAAATACTGGAAACTGTAGATTCTGCTCAACATGATGTATTTACCAGGGAGGGGGTGAGGTAATCAGGTAAACGGAGTGATACGAAGCAAGACGAAAAGAGACGAAGAGGGACCGAAGAGAGACGGCGGAAAATGGAGAGAGACGAAGATATACGAAGATAGGCGGCGGGAGACTGCGACTGAAGTAAAGTGACAGACAAACATTGATAATTTAGATATAGTTAGAGTTTTGAAGATTCAACTATGATGAAGAGAACTCTGAACGTGAGTCAAGCTATGAGCTTGTTTTTTGACATGGACGAGGAGGAGGAGCCTGTGATGTTGCCCTCTTGTCGTAGTTGACAGAAACTGCTTTGAAGCGTGGCACAGATAAAGACAGAAAAAACAGATTTTTGTACATAATGTTTATATATATATTTGTATTATATTTATAATAAAACATTTGCCTTATCAGAATGAAATCCCATGTACATTATTTAAGCTTTTAAATGTTTTGTTGTGCCTACTGTGTCACAAAACTTAAGAAATGAGGAAAAAAAGCCTATGGATACACCTGTTATTTGTTCATAAAATGTGTTTTTCGGTTCATGCTACCTCAATCAAACTTTCACATTATCATAGTGACATCCCATTCATATATTTCCAGCTTTCAAATGGTTTCGTTGTGTATGTTTGTGTTACCTATATGAAAAATAATATCATTTTCAAAATCTGTTTTTTTGTGATTTTGGGTTCTAAATGTTCATATAGTATCTCAAAATGAACGAAATAACTATCAGGTTATATAGGTGAGGTTGTCCTTAAAAAAAAGATACCAAACATTGACATGCCAAACATTTCTTAATGGTGTTTAGTAAGACAAATCAAAAGTATGCGAAAACGGCCAAATTAGCCCCGGACTCCAAAGGGTTAAGCAATAATTAGGTTGAGGGAATATGAAACAACCTTGAGAACAAAATACTGTGGTCACTACCGAAACAGTGGATGTTTTGTAAAAAATAAAGTATATTGAGTTATCAACTAAAACGATATGATACTGATTGGTTTAATATATGTTCAATTTCAACACTCATCAACTCTGGAATCAATATGATCAGTATTATGCATTTTACAAAGAAAGTTTTCATTATGATTTTTATGAATTGTATAAATTGAAATTTGATAACAAATTAAATTGCATTGATTTAATTGTCAAAACCCTCAACAAATATTTGTTAAAATACTGTTTAGAGAAGGGAAGGTAAAACAATGTCAAAAGGTTAATATAATACTTTTTTACTACAGCATTTTTGGTAGAGGAAGAACATTCCAATACAGTCTGAAAATACGATATAAAAATGTAAGGTTATTTTACTAGATATGTGTAATTTAGATATGGTACAAAATATATATGGACAAAGTTTTGAAAAAAGAAAATTCTAAACATTTCCAACATGATTTTGCACCAATTCGGTAGAATGGCCCATATATTACAGCACGATTTGTTGTTGAATATATTTGAGTGGTTCAAAATGTCACACCTCTGGATAGACCTGGTAAGCCCAAACGTGTAGTTCGGGTGAACTGGGAACGTCTGGAGGAGGCCCAAGTTCAGGAGGCCTTCAACTCACACCTCCGGCGGAGCTTTTCGGGCATTCCTGTGGAGGTTGGGGACATTGAACCAGAGTGGTCGGTGTTCAAAGCCTCTATTGCCGAAGCCGCGGCGGGGAGCTGTGGTCTCAAGGTCCTAGGTGCCTCAAGGGGCGGTAACCCTCGAACCTCCTGGTGGACACCGGTGGTCAGGGAAGCCGTCCGACTGAAGAAGGAGGCCTTCAGGGATTTGTTATCCCGGGGGACTCCCGAGGCAGTTGCAAGGTACCGACAGGCCCGAAGGGCAGCAGCCTCAGCCGTGGCCGAGGCAAAGCAGCGGGTGTGGGAGAAGTTCGGAGAAGACATGGAAAAAGACTTTCGGGCGGCACCAAAGTTGTTCTGGAAAACTGTCCGACACCTCAGGAGGGGGAAGCAGGGAACCATCCAAGCTGTGTACAGTAAGGATGGGACGTTGTTGACCTCAACTGATGGAGTGTTAGGGCGTTGGAAGGAGCACTTTAAGGATCTCCTGAACCCGACAACTCCGCCCTCTATGTTAGAGGCAGAGCTGGAGTATGACGGGGGATCGACACCAATCTCCTGGGGGGAGGTCACTGAGGTCGTCAAACAACTTCACAGTGGCAAAGCCCCGGGGGTGGATGAGATCCGCCCAGAAATGCTGAAGGCTCTGGGTGTTGAGGGACTGTCATGGTTGACACGTCTCATCAACGTTGCGTGGAAGTCGGAAACAGTACCGAAGGAGTGGCAGACCGGGGTGGTGGTTCCCCTTTTCAAAAAGGGGGATCAGAGGGTGTGTGCCAATTACAGAGGCATCAAACTACTCAGCCTCCCCGGGTTGAGTTAGTTTACTCTAAGGCAGTGATTCTTAACCATAGGGCCGCGGCCCACACTTGGGCCGCCAGCGCCCCCCAGAGGGCCACAAAAAACTTTCAGTTTTGCACCTGTGGGCCGCAAGGGCCGCGAGACTGCGTGCAGCTTTCGACCACGTGGTGGCGTTTTTTTTTTTGTCAATGTATCTTTATTACCACTCAGTTGTTAACAAGCGCCAATACACATAGATGAAGCGGCAAAAATGGAGAAGTTTTTAAAAAGAAAAAATGAAGACGAATGTCCTGCCAACCCCCCCACCCAAAAGACAAAGTTTTTACGGAAATACAATCTCGACTTCATTAAATACGGTTTCGTAAATGGAGGAACAGAGGCAGTGCCAAAAGCCCAGTGTGTGGAGTGTGGGCTAATGCTGTCCAACGAAGCCCTCAAGCCCTCAAAACTACAGCGGCATCTAGAGACCAAGCACCCGAATCTCGTGGGAAAGCCGGTGGAATATTTTAAGAGGAAGGAAAGTGGGCTGCAGATGCAGAAAAGGTCTGTCGTGTCACTGACAAGCAACTCTAAATGTGCATTGAAAGCGAGCTACCTCGTAGCCAGACGTGTGGCACAGAGTAAGAAAGCATTCACCATAGCGGAGGAGTTGGTTCTGCCTGCCGCTGTTGATATGTGCCGTGAGATGGTCGGAGAGGCCGCTGCAAAAAAGCTGCTGACCATCCCACTCTCAAACGACACTGTGAGTCACCGTATCGCGGACATGGCATCAGACATACAGCATCAACTTATAGAAAGAATAAAAAGCAGCCCTTTTTTTTCTTTGCAATTAGACGAGTCCACGGATGTCACGAATGCTGCACTGCTGCTTGTTTTTGTTCGCTATCGCTGGGACAGTAGTTTGCACGAAGACATACTGTTTTGTGGAGAGCTACCAACACGAACTACGGCTCAGGAATGTTTCCGCTGCATGGATAACTACTTCACTGAGAACGGCCTGGACTGGCAGAACTGTGTCGGGGTGTGCAGTGACGGTGCAGCATCAATGACTGGCAGGCATCATGGTGTCATTAGACAGATCCTTGATCGTGCACCAGAAGCTAAATGGACACACTGTTTTCTCCACCGTGAAAGCCTTGCAGCAAAAAAGATGTCACCAGACCTCCACCAGGTGATGGATGTAAGTGTGAAAACCATAAACTTTATTAAAAACAATGCTGTGAACTCCAGATGTTTTGCTAAGCTTTGTGAGGACATAGAAGCAGATCATGTCCAACTGCTATATCACAGTGAAGTGAGATGGCTTTCCAGAGGACTGGTCCTCAATCGTTTGTTTGAACTGAGGAATGAGGTCTTCTCTTTTCTCAGTGAGAAAAAAATCTAATCTTGTAGATTACTATGCTGACACAATGTTCACAGCAAAACTTGCCTACCTCTGTGACATTTTTTCACTACTGAACCAACTGAACACCTCACTTCAAGGAAGAAACAGCAACATATTTTGTGTTGCAGACAAAGTTGAAGCTTTCAAGAGGAAACTTGCTTTGTGGACCAAGAGGGCCCAGGAAAATAGGATGGACATGTTTCCACTTTTGTCTGACATTTTGGAAAACTCCCCTCAGGTGAAGATCAGCGACTCAGTCTCCCAGCACCTCTCACAACTGGCAGAGAAATTTGGTGACTACTTTCCTGAGGATC
This sequence comes from Notothenia rossii, assembly GCF_949606895.1. Lineage (NCBI taxonomy): Eukaryota > Metazoa > Chordata > Actinopteri > Perciformes > Nototheniidae > Notothenia > Notothenia rossii. Next base: position 37,083,103 of record NC_136912.1, on the reverse strand, counting down.
CCAGAGAGGGAAACATGTGGATTTTGGACCCATTTTCAGTGGATCCCACTGCAAATGATGTTGCTTTGCCCTCACACCTGGAATCCCAGCTTCTGGACGTTTCCACTGACAGCACTTTAAAGCTGCAGTGGGGCAAACTGGACCTGGGCTCATTCTGGGTTGCTGTCTCAAAGGAGTACCCATGTCTTGCACTGAGGGCTGTGAAACTCCTTCTCCCATTCACAACTACGTACCTGTGTGAATCAGGATTCTCCATTGTGGCCACAACTAAGACCAAAGCCCGAAACAGACTCAGAGCAACACTGGAGTCTACTCTGAGAGTGAGCCTTTCTCCCATTCCACCCAGACTGGATCTGATTATGTCTCAGAAGCAGGCCCAAGTGTCTCATTAAGAGGTCAAGATAAAAAGGGAGTTGTATTATTGTTGTTATTGTTGTTCATTGTTGTTATTATTTGTGTCATTGTTCATTTTTCAGAGCTATAAAGATTATTCTGGTTCTGCCATGCAAAAATGGAGACTGCTGAAGCAATTTTCAAATAGCTTTGCAGATTATAAGGCTATAGTTTCATTTGCACTTTATTTCAATTTCATTTAGTTTATTTATTTAATTTAAAAATAGATTTATATTATTTGAATGCATTTATTTTATCACCCCCTTTTATTGATTGATTGATTATTTATATATATATATATATATATATATATATATTTTTTATTAATTTAAAGTAAAATCCTAATATTGGTCTTTTTTATTATTATTTTAAAAAGCCTGACTTGATCCTTGACATTTTTTCTTGTCACAGCTTGATTTGGTCCAGGAATTATCAGCCTGTTCGGTGTCTTGATACAGTATGTGTAGGTTTACATACACATGTTTAATAAAAGTATTTGTGATGATCCCATTTTATCATGTCATTTTATTTGATAAGGTTTTTGCTTGTTAAACAGTTAGTGGATTTGGTTTATTATTGAATACAAATCAAACCGAGAATGAGGTCAATTAAACCTATACAGTGTTAATATTTAATGGGCCCCGGGCCACTTTGTACTATAAAAATTGGGCCTCAAGGTCAAAAAGGTTAAGAACCCCTGCTCTAAGGTACTCGAAAGGAGGGTCAGGCCGATTGTCGAACCTCAGATTGAGGAGGAACAATGCGGATTCCGTCCTGGTCGTGGAACGACGGATCGGTTTTTACTCTCGCAAGGATCCTGGAGGGGGCCTGGGAGTACGCTCATCCAGTCTACATGTGTTTTGTAGACTTGGAGAAGGCGTATGACCGGGTTCCCAGGGAGTCACTGTGGGAGGTGCTGCGGGAGTATGGGGTGAGGGGGTCTCTACTCAGGGCCATCCAATCTCTGTACTCCCAAAGCGAGAGCTGTGTCCGGGTCCTCGGCAGTAAGTCGGACCCATTTCAGGTGAGGGTTGGCCTCCGCCAGGGCTGCGCTTTGTCACCAATCCTGTTTGTAATATACATGGATTGGATTTCGAGGCGTAGTCGTGGGGGAGGGGGTCTGCAGTTCGGTGGACTAAGGATTGCACCACTGCTTTTTGCAGATGATGTGGTTCTGATGGCTTCATCGGTCTGCGACCTTCAGCACTCACTGGATCGGTTCGCAACCGAGTGTGAAGCGGCTGGGATGAGGATCAGCACCTCCAAATCTGAGTCCATGGTTCTCAGCAGGAAACCGATGGACTGTCCACTCCAAGTAGGGAATGAGTCCTTACCCCAAGTGAAGGAGTTCAAGTATCTCGGGGTCTTGTTCTCGAGTGAGGGAACGATGGAGCGTGAGATGGGTCGGAGAATCGGAGCAGCGGGAGCGGTACTGCAGTCTCTTTACCGCACCGTTGTGACGAAAAGGGAGCTGAGCCAGAAGGCAAAGCTCTCTGTCTACCGGGCAATTTTTGTTCCTACCCTCACCTATGGTCATGAAGGATGGGTCATGACCGAAAGAACGAGATCGCGGGTACAAGCGGCCGAGATGGGTTTTCTCCGCAGGGTGGCTGGTGTCTCCCTTAGGGATAAGGTGAGAAGTTCGGTCATCCGGGAGGGACTTGGAGTTGAACCGCTCCTCCTTCGCGTCGAAAGGAGCCAGTTGAGGTGGTTCGGGCACCTAGTTAGGATGCCACCTGGGCGCCTCCCTAGGGAGGTGTTCCAGGCACGTACAGCTGGGAAGACACCAAGGGGTAGACCTAGGACCAGGTGGAGGGATTATATCTCTTCTCTGGCCTGGGAGCGCCTTGGAATCCCCCAGTCAGAGCTGGTTGATGTGGCCAGGGAAAAGAAAGTTTGGGGCTCTCTGCTGGAACTGCTACCTCCGCGACCCGACCACGGATAAGCGGGAGAAGATGGATGGATGGATGGATGGTTCAAAATTTCGGGTCGCAATTTATTGACAAAGGAAAAAGTGGGTCCCGAGGCATGACCAGTTGAGAACCACTGATCTAGATGGCTTGTCTTACACAAAGCAGCAAACAAATTATACTGAACTACATCCACTAACGGTATCATTGCATGTATCTACTCATGGACCAGAGGCTAGTGCTCAAATGTTGGTAGAAAGAAAATAGTTCCAACATGAAAATGCGTAAAGTTGTATTTCTTTAGTATCAGGGTCATGATTTCTGAAAAATACATTACTGTAGAGTTTTTCAAAAATGATCTTTGTGGCGCTTATTTTCTGAGTGACTTTCTTATAACATCATCCTTTGTTTGCTTCTTCTGCTCCCAGGTTCCTGGTGGGTAATAAGAGTGATCTCCGTGACCCCAGCTGGGCTGACAACCAGGTGAGCCAAGAGTTGCCGATGACCTTCGCCAAGTCTCATGGCATGATGTTTTTCGAGACGTCCGCCAAGAACTCCCCAAACAATAGCGGCAACAGTCAAACGAGTGACAAGGAAGTGCCGTATCAGCAGGATAAAGTGGAGGATATCGTTTTTGCTGTCGCTGCCAAACTAAGGAGACAGAAGAAACCTGCAAGCCCCCCCATGAACGGGTCCTTTAAAATCCCGAACAAGAGAACACCGGAGAAAAACATGTGGAACTGCTGCTGAGACAGAGGCCTTTTCAGATGGAAGAATGTTTTTAAGTGTGTGAACGTGTGTGAGAGAGATGACCATACTGTGCATAATGTTAATTTTTGACCAAAGACAAATCTAAAACTTTTCACAGTTTTTTTTTTGGAAAACAAAGTTAATCCCACACAGAACTTTTAATATTTAAAAACTCTTTAATAATGTGAGACGTCCTTGTTTGAAATGTGTGTATATTTGTGTCTAATTGTTTACAATGGGTGCGAAATAAAGACTGTGAATGTAAACATTATTTTGTAGAGGGTTTCTTTATGAGTAACTTTAGTGCAGCGGGGTTATGTGGGGTGGCTGTTTCCCACCACAGCACCGTGTCCAGATGGACAAACACCATGACCGGTCTGCTGGAAGGACTGCTGCTGTGTGGGCGTTATGCATCACATGTGTTGTGATTTTGTGTCGAATCGATGATTCATAGGACGTCACATGATGACAACTGTAGATCCTGCAACACACCAGAGGTACGGGCAGCTGAGTGTGTGTGCATGAGTGTGTTGTGTGTGCACATGCATGTGTCACGTTGGTGCAACATTCAGCAGCAATGTGGTAGATGTGTTTCTCTAGACTTAAAGAGGCCCTATTATGCTTTTTGGGGGTTTTCCCTTTCCTGTAGTGCATGGGTCGGCAATAAGCGGCCCGCGGGCCATTGGTGTAGTGTGTTGTATAGGTTTTTCTGAATGTAAATGTTCAGTAAAGGCTAAAATCCCAAAGTTCCCCCCAGAAGGAGTTTCTCTCCCACACTCCCCCCCCCCACCCCAGCCTGCCTGAAACACCTCAATTTGTCTCCTTTGTTTAATTCTGTAACACTCAAGGTTCTATTGGCTAGTGCTCCAACACATTGTACTGATAGGCTAAGGGCTGGATATCTCTAAGCAGAGCCGACCAGCTAACCAATCAGTGCAGAAAAGGCATTTTAAACATAAAGCATGCAAACATGTCACAGTAGAGGCACAGATAAACCAATATTAACCGGAAAATGAGCATAATATGATAGACTGGAGGAAAAATGTGTGTCTTATTTACCATTGCACAAACAATGAATAAATGCTATGAGGTGTAAAAAACGAATGAACAGTTAAAATATCTCAGTTTTGCTGACCGTTTACTTTGAACTACAACACAATTTATGATTTAATGTTTGTGGAAGCAGAGTTTAGGTTTGCAGCACAATTGTATCTACTTCCAAGGTGCATACTGTAAAAGCAAAGTATAGCAATAATACAGAGTAAGTTATTTCAAAGGGGTGTTCCACCAATTTCACACATGCCGACTAAAGAAAAGATGCCTTTGAGTTGAATTATGGGAGATGGCGGGTCAAGGATTTTTAGGGCTATACAGAGGCCGTTTCTCAATGTCGAGGAGGTTTGCTTGGTAGCACATGTATGCTGGGCATTTGAACAGTCCTTTGGCGCCACTCTATGACTTACTATACTTGAAATAGTGGCCCTGGAGCAGCTTTACTCAACATTGAGAAACACCCAGAGACTAGGTAATATGATATTATAGGAAATCTCCTCCTCTGCTGCTTTGCTATAGACCATTCTTTTGTGAGTCCCATGTTTTGAAAGAGCAATAAATATGGAGCATAACATGTATCACTTAATGTTAGACTAGGTGACCTTTGATAGACACGTTTAACCTCTTAAAAAGTCTGAAATGTTTCTTTAAAGCTCATAGTGTATTGGCTTATAGAGATCTAATGGCAGAAACAAAATATAAAATGCATTCGGATGTTTTTATTAGTGTCAAATCACATGAAACAAAAAATATTGCTTTTGTTAGCTTAGAATGAGCCTCTCGATTCTACATTGGGAGTCTGCCACGTTTCCAGAGTATCCCAGGACAGACAAACAGAACTCGGGCTCCAGAGATGTAGTTCTCAACATTTTCAATTTATGACCATTTTTAAATGTTAGGAGTATGTTCTCTACACACTTGGAAAAGTATTTGGAATCTGTTATCTGGAATCTTGCCACTAGATGCCACTTAATCCTATACACTGCTCCCTTCAGTCTAAAGATTTTCCAAATAACATTTTAATGTTTTTGATGATCTAAAACAATAACTTGCTGTCTAAAAAGATCTGTGTTGACACATTGATGGGTGAGACCATCTTAATAGTACACTGTATTATTCGGGCTCTGCCATTTAGAACCATGCTTGGTGCAGGCCAACAATAGCTCTGGTTAGAGACACTGATTGAGGTTATGCAACCTCAATCAGTGTCTCTAACCGTGCCACCACATGGGCCTGTAATCCGCTTGAAACAAACCAGCGTGAGGATGTCTGATCCTCCACAGCACAGTCAACATGATAATCTCACGTGCAACATGCTCCAAAAAAAAAAAGAAGAAGAGTAATCTGTAATTTTGTCACTGTGAATCAATACAATGTGTCGACATGCAAAAGCATCACTTCCTCCGCTACATAGAAGCAAGATAAACTGAACCTTTACTTGTTTAGCCTCTATATTTCGTCCCTTTCTGAAATGACTTTATGTTTCTCTGTAGTTGTTTTTTGTGGTCTTTTTGAGTTTAAAGTTTAGTCTCTTTGTATTTCTTTGCAGCTGTTTGCCTCTCTTAAGTTTGTAATCCTCTTTGTAGTCTTGTTGTGTTTTGATTGTGCTTTCTTTGGATTTGTTTTGTGTCTCTTTGTGGTCATTTTTAAGCCTCTATATAATCATTTTTTACTCTTGGTAGTTGATTTGAGCCTCTTAGTCTTCTCGCAGCTCTTTTGCTTTTTCTTTTTTTTTTGGTCTCTTTGTAGTAGTGTCCTGTTTTGATTGTGCTCGTTTAGTATCTCTTCGAGATTATTTTAAGCCTCTTTGTAGTTGATTTGTTTGATTTGGTAGTTTTAAAACTCTTTGTTGTCTCCTTGTAGTTGTTTGTCTCTTTGTAGTTTTGTTGTGTCTTGTGTTTATTTTTGAGATTCTTCGTAGTTGTTTTGTGTTTATTTCTAGTTGTTTTGAGTCTACAGTATGTGTCTTGTCTCTTTGCAGCTTTTTTACCTTCCTTGTAGTTCTTTGGTCTCTTTTTAGTCTTGTTGTGTTTGTTTGTGGTCATTTTCAAGTTTCGAGGCTTTATTGTCATGTGCACAGTAGCTACAGTGTAGATATGGCAATGAAAAACTTAAGTCACAGGCTCCTCCAACAATGCAACATCAATATATAAAGGACATAAAACAAATACAATTGTTATAGAGAATGTTTTGAGATCTGCAAGTCAATACAAAAAAAATAGAAATAGTGCAAAAAGAGTCTATATACACGCAAATGTAATGTGATTTATAGATAAATAATTTGCAAGATGCACAGATTGATGTTTATGGATGTTCTTTAAAAAGTTCAGGTGTAGTCTTATGGCCAGGCATGGTATCATTCTTGGTGATTTTGTAAATGAAAGCTAGGGGTGTCACTGGGTCTGTGCCCGGTTTGCCCATTCATTGACAGGTTAAAGAATGCTTGTGCAAAACTCACAGCAAACCCATGGGTGCAATATCTCCATGTGGCCAGCAGGGGGGGGAGGGTGCTAGTGTCCTGGTTTTGGAAAGGGGGGTGTCCTCTCTGCAATCAGCATTGGACAGCAGCTGAGCTGAGTGCTCCTCCTCGCTTCAATAATCTTTAAAACCTGCTTGAAACCCACGAACACGCATTCATTTACCTGCTGCTAATAGCCGAGAGAAGATGTTCTGCAGACGGGCATTGCAGAGAGTCGGGCCGCTGGCACGGAGGGCTTTCGCACCAACATCCAGAAATGGTAAGTAGCTCCAAGATAGTCATTTAATGTTCATTCTGAATGGAGTTTACAGGATTTGCTATAAAATGTGTAGAAGTAAAATCTAAAGGCCTGTCTGATGCGTTTACCAGCTTTTCTGTATTAAAATGAATTGATTTATTTAAACGTTTTCTGAATGACTGTCTCCAAGTCAAACAGTTGAAAACGTGGTTAAACATACATGTAAAGAGTTACAAATGTACTAAGTTACATTTGCAGTAAGGATTCCTTTTTTAAATCTTGACAATTTTAGTAGAAAGTCTCAAAGAGGTCTATTCATTGTTATGGTTTCCATTGTGCAGAGCAGCAGTGGGAGGAGGTGTGTCCTGCTTTGGGAACACACCGTTCTTCCACTCTGGTTATGAAAGAGCGAACCACACACGACAAGAATGATTTGGTGATTCAACGTTAAATAACCAAGTTGCATCAAGTGCACTACATTTTTTTTTTTTGAACATGAAGTCAATCATCAAGCATTTAGTGAAGTGTTTGCAAAGGAATAACGAGTTATTAGCTTTTCTTTGTCCTGGTTACATGTTGTCCTAGGACTTTTTCAAGTGGCCACATGGAGTTCAGCTATATGCAATGCATACGTTCAACCCCTCCTAAAAAGCATATGAGAATGGGGGGAAAAAACGCCCAAAAACTACAATTGAATGCCAATAACCTTTTGCATTCAAAAACTTGAATCGACATGGACATTTAGTTTGCCAATGCATTTGTATTTTTAAACCTCACTCAAAGTGGTTCTGTTAAATTGAAGAGAATGTAAGGATGTAAATGTCATGACTTTCTCTTTTCACGAGTCCTTGCCCTAGATAATCCTTTAATTTTGGGATCTGAGCTTGTGGAATTTAGCCTGAGGTCAAACTGCTGCTTTAATTTCCTGTTTTGAAAACCAAACACATTTCTGCTCAAAGCTATAGCATACAAAAGATAAATTGTAACGGCAACAGTTGGTTGTATCTTGATGGCTGAATTGTGCAAAAGTTAAATAAAACTTCATGCCTGACAGGGCCAAACTTTGACCTGGTTGTCCTACAGGTCTGCATAACCATACCCCTCCCCCATGTCTGAGCACATGTCAGCTGAAAGACCATAGCAGGGGTGCAACATGCATGTGGAGTCAACCCATGTCATCATGGCGGCCATCTTGTGTGTTGTTGCCTGATGAGTGTGTCCATTTTTCTTACAGGCTTGAACCTCTGCAGGGATTAACTGATTACCTGTATAAATAACCTGTACTTGGCTTTCACCCTTCATGACGCTACTGTGTCATCGGTATTAGAGGACTTACTGTTACATTGGCTCAGTATCCACAACAGGACAATGTCAAGCTCTGTTTTTGTTTGTTCTAGTTGTTTTAATGTATCTGTTTGTAGATTTATTTGTGACTATTTATTCCTGATCAATTAAAAGAGTTGGCATTATCTATGAGAGGAATCAATAGTCAGAGACATGCTATTGAAAGGAATACAATCTTGATTTCCATCCATCGTCACTTTTAATTTAAGTGGTAGCCTATTTCAAGGAATACGTTTCTTGGGCCAGCAACCAATCATGCTAGCTTGGCACAAAATAAATGAGAACTTTGGTTAACGGTAGCAATATCTGCCATGGGGAACTTCTAATGCTAACTAACATGTGTATATTTTATCCTTTTTTTTTTTTTTTTTAAACCGCCACTGCCAATAAATTGTTTGTCCCATAACTATCTATTAAAGTTTTGTTTTCTTGTAAGTAAATACAATAATTAGTGTTGCTGGTATGTTCATTTTTTTTCTGTCTTTGCACAGAGCTAGTCTAGCTAGTTTCCCCCTCGTTTCCAGTCTACATGCTAGGCTAAGCTGAGGTCAAATCCTGGCTGAGCCAACATTTCCTCAACCTAAACGAGAGTAAGACTGAGGTCATCTTTTTTGGACTCCAGCCTCCCCAGTTGATACTCTGGGCTCCCTAAAAAAAAAAACATCCTCCCCTCTGTCAAGAACCTTGGAGTGACTTTCGATAGCACTTTTAAATTTGATAAACAGGTCAGCAGCGTAGTTAAAACCTGCTTTTTTTTAAAAATACGACTATTGGCTAAGACCAAGTCTTTTTTTTATCTTTTAAAGACTTGGAAAGGGTTATCAACGCCTTTGTAACCACAAGGTTGGATTACTGCAACGGTCTGTATGTGGGTATGGACCAGGCCTCAATTAGACGCCTGCAGCTAGTGTAGAACGCCGCTGCACGTCTTCTTACTGGCCACAAAAAGCGTGACCACATTACCCCAATTCTGGCCTCACTACACTGGCTTCCAATTCGGTTCCGAATTGATTTTAAACTCCTTTTTATTTGTTTTTAAAGCACTAAATGGGCTGGCTCTGCCTATATAGCTGAACTCCTCCAGCGCTACACTCCAGCCAGAACCTTAGGGTCTGCTGACCAGCTACTGCTGGTAGTGCCCCAGACCAGGCTCAAAACCCGAGGGCACCGAGCCTTCGCAGCAGCTGGTCCCAGGCTCTTGAACACTCTGCCCCTCCATATGAGGTCGGCCTAGACTCTAGGGTTTTTTAAAACAAAACTAAAGACTCACTTCTTCTCCCTGGCATTCTAGTCCGAGCAGAGTATGACTACGGACAATTCCCTGTGTTGAATTTTTATATTTGTTGTGGTAATTTATTGTCTTCTGTTCTTTGCGAATGTAGTAATGTGTAATTTATTATTTGCATGTACAGCACTTTGGTCTCGACAAAAAATCGTTTTAAAATGTGCTTTATAAATAAAACCTGATTTGATTTGATAAGCTAACTGGTTGCAGGCTTTAGCAGATGGTTTGACATAGCATAAAGCCCCAATATGTGTGGTACCACGACAGCGGTTATCCGAGGGAAGCGACAGATTTGGGTATCAATTCTTTGTAGGTAATTCTGAGGAGCGACTCGTCCCTATTGTTTCCACATCGTCATTATGTTACCATGACCTATTAATTAAAGGGAAAATGTAACCGATTAATAGTTATTAGTAATGCGCTAAGAAAATGATTACCTTTTGCCTAACACCAACATCTGTATATATCTTTTTTTAATTAATCATTCAAACTTAATTAAGGTCAGAGGTCATCTTTAATACTAAATCTTTAATTGTTTAAACCAATTCAAATCATCTGTACTTCTTTGACCAGCTATAGTGACTGCAACAGGGGAATGATTATCTGTATGTAAATGTGTGGAGTCATTGAGAAAGTCACAGGAAGAGTTATGATTTGACACACATGGAACATGGGAAGGATGAAAAGGGTGCTGGGCTGTACATTGTGTTCTTTCACTGCTTCAGATGGCCTACTCGTGTTGCGGAGTAAACCACATGCATGTGCACACACAGAGGGCGTGAATCATGCTTGAGATTATGTATGTACTGTAGCTGTGTGCACGTACACTCTTTGTATGTGTGAGATCTATGTAGAAAGAGATTAGGCTGAGGCAGTGTTTGGGATGCAGGGTGGTTTTATTTACGACCTTCTCTGCATGCACCACTGTCAATCCTTTTTAAAATGCAAGCAAATCTTTTACCGGCTGCAGCAATCACCACCACAAATAGCCTATTAAGAAGCATTTGACAGATCCTTAGTAACGCTTGACATGCGTGTCAAAGGACTTATCCACATGACTTGAAGCCCTTTAGATAATTAAATGTTTCTTTTTTAGATTGTGAAACGGGAAGTGTTTTCTTTGTGGAATTAACTTAAAGGACAATTTGGTGTTTAACCAGGCTGCTGCTAAATCTTTTCAACTCCTCTTCTAATGACCAGGGCTGTATTGTGTAACTGGATTAAGGGATAGGGACATGTTGACGCTGTCAGAAGGCACTATACTTTGTGCCAAGTCCAACTTCTGATGGCAGAGTTGCCTCAATAACGACCACATGTTTATTGTAGTTTCTCTTTGATTATCATTTCTTGACGTGCTCATTTTGTATCAAGTGACAAAAAGAAAATGCCCTTTATATGTTCAACTATTGGTAAAGTTCATGCATTCCATCCAATATTGCGGTTGATGCTTTAATATATAAAGTAAAATGTTTGCTTTTGGCTTCCAATCATGTTTCTAAGCTAACCCTGTACATCTGCCCTCTTGTGTTTCTCAGCAGCTCCAGTGCGACACATGGCCTTCGGGGTCCCCGGGGGCTCCAGCAACATGGCATACTTTGTCCTGTGTGGAGGAGGCCTCACTGCTGCAGTCGTCTATGTGAGTATCTGTGAGATTCCTCCACTCGAACTGCCTGGTCTGCATTTTTGTTGTTCTGCTGTGATTTTATTTTTATTTTTATTTTTTAAAAGTGCCGTTTCACTCAAAATCTGTCCTCTCATTATCAGTGCTGAGTGTAATTCAAAGATTTTGAAGGAATATTGAGTGATTTCTAGAGGGTAATAACTTTGTCCCTTTTCTAAGTATGACCTTTTTTTTATTATTTAAAGGAGCAAGTATACATGCTCTAACATACATGTGTTTCCCAATGCCAAGCATAGGTAACATCCATGTGACTCTGGGCATCTGTACGGTGTACTCAAAACATTTAGAAGGTTGAGTGTGGAATGCTGGACACTTTTCACATTTAACAACGGAAGTTGCAGTCAATCATTTGCTACTGCAAATTTTAGCTTGCTAATTAGCAGCAACGAGTGTCAGTTTCTGCAGAGCACAGCAGCCTTGTGCAGTTTGAACCACACAAGTCATACACGGCAAGTGTTTAAAGTGTACAACATGGTAGTGTACTAAGGAGAGTACATTACATTGAGAGACAACATATTCCAGTGGTGGCTGCGTGATTTAATGAAAAGTAATACCAATGTATTCAATTGAAGTTCTTCTTGAACCTAAACATGTTTTATTTGAAGTCACACATTCTGACAAACATTGAAAGCTTAGTTCAAACCACAATAGAAGATTTAATTAAATTTAAAAAAACAAGGTACAACAATCCAAAGTTGTCGTTTCTTGGCTGGTGTATACTGAGAGCCAGTAACATGCATCATCAGACTGAAACTGTGTAGAGCAGACATCACCACAACTCTGACAATGGAAGGGACATAGAACGTTCTTTGTGCATTCTACAAACAGTAAACAAGAACAAGTCTGCGCCCCAAGACAACAACTAGCAGGCTCTTTGCAAAACACAAGTGTATATCAGCTTTTGTGTTTATGTTAGACAAAATGTCAGTTTAAGCTTTTGCTTTAATCATTTGCTTTGTTGGAATCTAATGCTTGCATATCTGCCCTCTTTCTATCAGGCCTACAAGACAGTCAATGGTGGTGTTGAGGAAAAAGTCGTCAGCGTTGAATCCACAGCAACGGGTGAGTTGTGCACAAACACTCACACGCCTTACCATTACTCAACCTCCTTAGGTTGTATTTCCAAATAGTTCTACAAGAAGTTGTATAAAAACATGCATATCTCGTAACATGCATAAGTACATTTGTGACCCGCTCTATCGAAATCAGTCCGAAGTCGCAACGTCTCATTTCAAAATAAACGTGGATTTGCGTAAAACTATTTGTCCGGGTGTTTTGTTGGATTTTAAACAAACAAAGTCTTGGCTTTGAGAATATGAAACTTTTATTTCCAAACTCACACGATAAATACATTCTTTAAGCTTGTAAAGGGAAGATGACAGGCAATCTGCTCTTCCGCAGCGCCGCCCCCCATCCCTCCGGCTGACATTATGAATGTAAGCGTAGAGTAATCATAAATAACACGGCAGGGTCTGTTACCGTTTGTTTTCATCTGATTTCAATTAAACAAAGTCTTGGCTTTTTGAATATTAAACTTGTTTCGGCAAATTCAGATGATAAATACAACTTTGAAGCTTGTTACGGCATAATTACAAGAGGAGAACGGAGTAATGTAACGTCACAGCAGGCATAACAACAGCCGGTGTTTCTCATGAGGGTTTTCCCCGGGAAAACAAACGCAATACACACAAATGCAAAAAGACACAAACACACACACACACACACACACACTCGCGAGCTTCCCCCAGACCAGTAATCCAAACAAAAATATCTTCCCTCCGTAGTATTTTGATCATTTGCTCCGCTAATAATCAATCAGATCGATGGATTCCAGAGAAGAGAAAACTTTGAAGGCCTTTTTCTCAAAATGATGACTCTTTGACATTATATAATGTGACATATTTCGCTTAATATTTGGAGTACAACAACAATCCTGATATCATTAGAAAGCTAGGAATATCCTCTTTCCAGCAGTGTATACAACTCAAAATGTCTCTTCGGGTCAAAGCAGGTCACATTTCAAATTGACTAGAGTTAATCCCAATTAACATATGTCCACATGAATAGAGTATTTGTAGGCAACGTGAATAGATATTGGCAACGGAAGCAATCATGGATACGTTTGGTCAATATTACCTCACTGGACTACAATTACTTCAAGTGTACTTTAGTTTAGAAAACTGGCTTATCTACTCAGGTTTTAGACTTCATCTACATTCTTATATCTCAAGTTGCTATTGGACAGTATACAATGACTGGTGCAAAAATGAAGGTACTCTAGATATCTGCTGGCTACACCCCCAAAATATTGGCAGTTGCCTGCAGAGGCTCATTGTCATTTAACTAATAGCTAATGGATTCCGAAACTAGTCTACAACAAACTCCTTGAATTACTGCAATACATTATCATATTACGCAGAGATGTTCTCCATAAAAGTGTAGTCTGTTGGCACTAAGCTTAAAGTACATCAGTTTTGCAAGTATTTGATCAGTCGCAAATAATTGGATACATTTTTGACCTGATCTAGCGAGTCCTTTTTGGAAAGACAATCTTCATCGACCCTTAAGAATTAATTAATTTGAAAAGACTAGACTAAGATGACCAACTGCGTAATCACACAACTGTGGATGGAATTGACGTGTATCCTTGTGGTATTAACTGAAATAACCCAGGACAAAAAAAAAACTTTGGACTCAATAATATCTATCGTATAATGTGATAAAGGGAGTTTAATTTTGCTCAATGAACATGTACCGAGTACTTTAAGAACTGCTGTTCTGAGATATGGAAGGCAAAATAAGGCAGATCTTGCTGCATTTCCGAGTTGGTTCTGGCTTCACCGCCCACATATCAAACATGGTTGCATGATCACTCTCAATAGCTTGATCTTGCCTGTCTGTTTTCATTTCTGTCTGAGATTGATTTGTCTATTCAGCCGGTACGAGCCTGGATAGAGTGGCTCAGCGCCTAGAGCAGCAAACTATCCTGTAATGTGGAAAAGCTTTCTATGGTCCGGGTGTGTTCATGCAGCCTGGAAATGTTTTGTTTTTGGTCAAAGTATAAAGTTCCGCTCCATCCATGATTATGATCAACATCAACTTGTGCTGACACGAGTGTCATTAAAGTGTCATTTAGTTGGGTGATTTGGCTGTATGTAGAAACTCACCTTGGCCACATTTGAACAATTTCAATTTTTGTAGCATTTGGACTACTTAAGCCATGAGAGGCAAATGAGGATAAAAATAAGTTATTTAATTCCAATATCTTTTTATGATTTTAAATTAACATAGCAGTACCCTAAATAAACACTTCTATTTTCCACCTTAAGATGTGTACGAGCTAAAATTAAATGGTTTCTTAAAAAGACCTTCAGTGAGGTCATCACCTGTTGGGTTTAAGGATTACCTTTCTCTTTCACTTACAACACACCGCTTTGCTTTTTAAGACCTAAACATACCTACAAGACGGATAACTAATTTATTTGTATTTCATTTTTGCCCGATATCGTTAAAGACTGTATGTAGCCATACTTTAATATTGTTTCCCTAATATGTTGGGTTTCCAGGGCCATGAAAGATTAAGCTGGGTCTTCAGAAGAAGTTAAGGGGATTGGAGGAAGAATTTGACCTTAGTCACCTAGAGCGGATTACTGAGACGCATCTCTTATATTACATCAACCACTTGCTTATTTTTTAAGGGGTTTATCAATAGTGTTTAAAAAATCTGACGTCTATTTCCTTTTCAATTATGTTGTGGTGGGATTAATGAATAAACGTGACGCATTTAAAAAGAATACGTTTTATGTTTATAAATCGAGCAAACCGTGCCTTTCCTTTTACATATATGAAGTTCTGAAGTAGGCTTGTTGGATGAGAAATGTTTTCATAATTACAAGGTGAGCATTCATAAATAATCTTTAACTCAATATTGACCTGAAATCATAGTTGTTGTTTTTGATCTACTCGAGCAGCCCTAGTTGAACTTGCTGTGCTTGAGCTATAATCTACTCTAATGACCAAATATTGTTTTGGCAAATAATCCAGAGATCTTTACACAAAAAAATGTTTTGGTGACACCCATAACAATAATAAAGTGAAGAAGTGTTTATAAAATATAGCTTTTCTCTCACTCTATCTGCAGCTCCCTCGGCAGAGCCAGCAGCAGAAGTAACGGCCCCCGCTGCTGAGCCCGCCCCATTGGAGGAGGCTCCAGCTGCAGAGGTGGTGGCAGAAGTCGTCACAGAAGCTGTCGCAGAGGTCGTCGCCGAGCCTGGTCCTGCAGAACCAGTGGCAGAGACCGCCGCAGAACCTGCCGTCGAGGCCGCACCTGAAGAAGCCCCCACTGCAGCCTCTGAGGTCGTGACCGAGGTGGCAGCTGAGCCTGCAGCTGCAGAAGAAGCCGCGGCTCCTGTTGTGGCCGAGACTCCTGTGGAAGTCGCCGCTGCTGAGGAGACGCCAGCAGAGGCCCCTGCTGCTGAGGCCCCTGCTGCTGAGGCACCCGCTGCTGAGGCACCCGTAGAAGAAGCCCCCACAGTAGAGGCCCCGGTTGCAGAAGAAGCTCCAGCAGCAGAGAGCACTGGTACGGCAGCAGTAGATGAAGCCCCCGCTGAGGCAGAGACGGGCTCTGTGGCCCCCGAGGCTGAGGCCGCCCCTGCTGCAGAGTTGGCTGCATAAAGATGTGACGTGCCATAGTTGCTCCGCGTTAGTTGTGCCGTGTCCCGCCTCTCTGGCCCGGGAAAAAAGGACTCATGAACCACTAGATTTCTCTTCCAGTTGCTCAATAAATGACCAGAGGTTCATCAGTCCAGTTTTTCAGGTGCCTGCCTTCCCTTACATCACCCCAACCTTCTGACCCAAACCAGAACATTTGGCATAAGGCTGTTGAGATTCAGTTTGGAAATACCTATTTCCCATAGGAATTGTTTTTAAATAACAAGAGCAAATGCAATTAATGGTTTGGAAGATGTACAGTTAATGGGAGTGTTGAACCAGGTGATTTAAGGGATATGAAAGAGTTATGTTTATGTGAATTGGTGTTCTAAAGTGCCCTTAAAACAGGACAGCCTCTTTTTATCTAAATATGTCCGCATGGTGAATGAATGTAGTCCATTTGACATATTGTGTAAGTCTCATTCAACATCATTTGCACTTGGTCTACTCACTTACAGCTAAGTCCCATGCCTCATTGCTTATGAAAGGATTATCATGCAAACCGGGAGAAACCCAATTGACGCAAATTTAGTTTTGACAGTCTCACATTGCGTTTGACCAAAAACGGTTTGCTCTTTTCCTGGCTGCAGCACTTGACTAGTTTTCTTCAATTCTTTTGCACATCTCCTTTAATTTCTACCCCATTATGATAATTTTTCTTCTTGCACATTCAAACGCATAATTTGCCAGCCAACTCACTTCTCCTACTTTGTTCTTTGAATGTGAATTTGTTTCAGGGAACACTGCGGAAAGTTAATTCACCTGTTTTTGAGCAAGTTGTGATTAATACAGTTGAGTTATTCAAAGAATAAAACATCACTGGATGATAATTGAGTGTCTCCCTATTGCATTTTTTAAATGACTATATTATGGTTGTGCGGTAAATGTATAGTTTAAACAATGTAGGTTTTATTTGTTTAAGCTTAACATTATGTTTTGTGTTAAATGAGTTGTTCAGAATAATAATTGTATTTGTCCAATGCTTATTTTAGGCATCTCCCTTATCCCATAAATCTTGTAGGTGTAGAAACGCCCACTTCCTGTAGAAATGCTTAATTTCCTGGAGAAACCCTGTACCATGTTCATGCTCCTGTGCCTCTAAGATTGTGCTGAGGGTCACGTTTATTCACATTGCTCAAAGTATTTTAAAGAGTCCTCACTATGCGCCTGGGGGTTTCCCTTTCCTGTAGTGTGTTATATAAGTTGAAGTGCATGTTGATGGTCTGCAAAGGCTAATATCCCAAAATGTGTCTCTCACACTTGGACAGTAAAGCATGCAAACATGTCACAGTAGAAACAAAGAAGACACATGAAAATGAGCATAATGGAGCCCCTTAAGAACTAGCCATAGCAAAGCACTGTGATTTCTACATGGGATAAAAGACAGCATACTGAAAGCTAAGCAAAATACAGAAATATTTGCCTACAAATTGTGTGTAATGCATTGATCTGAAATATTTGCAATGTCAGGGAAGTGCTTGCAGAGCTCGCTAAAGAGCCCGTCAGATGGATGTGGCAAGTTCTGGACAAGTTAAGGAAAAAGAAACCTGCAAGCACTTAGCTTAATGCATACAGCTCTAACTTTCTTTTTTTAAATGGCCTTCAGATTTGATTTGGCTTTTTGTTTGTGGTCTTAATTGTACAGTTTAATCCCTTGCAGACGGGTTAGGACTAATCCTAGATTATTAAGCTTGTTTTAGGGTGTCCTATAGTAGCTGAGCAGGAAAACAGACGGGCTCATGGGAAGTTGTTTGCGGTTCAGGGATGTTGGCTAGTGAACAACAACTTTTTAAGGGTTCACCTCAAAATCAAAAGTAGATATTTGTTCTCTTACCTATAGTGCTATTTATCAATCTAATGTTGTACGAGTTGCAGAGATGTCTACCTTATGACTAATATAATGGAAGTAATCGGTTTATGGTGCTGAGAAAACCTCATCGGCAATGTGTTTTTCCAGAAATCCTAAAACCTTTTTTTGGAGCTTCACCTAGAAACTACAACTTTCTATCAAATCCCTGCTTGCATCTCTGGATCATTTTCCTGAGTTGGCTGCAGTTATATCTCAGCCGAGGAGGAAGCCATTAATCGCGATGGCTTGATCATGAGCTCCTCCAGGAGTAGATATTATACTATTCTTTATGCGCATTGTTACTTGACAAGTTACATGAAACTCCTCAAATCAAAGTTTGGGATTATCTATTTTAACTGGGTCCGGATTTCCGTTAAGACATTGCTGCTGAGTTTTTAAATGCAATCATTTGGTGCTTTGAGCATCACAAGCCGAGTGCCATCTAGCCATATTCTATTTGAGAGAAGGCATACATTTCTGCAGCAGATATCCCTAACACCCTGCAGCTCACACCTAAACAATCTACATTAATAAAGAGCACTACAGGTCAAACTAAAAAGGGCTGATCTGATTTGTGTGAACTGTCCCTTTTAAGGCTTTTGTATTGAAATTGAGGTCTTTCAATCCAATTCTCTCCAAAAAGAGTTTCATGCATTCACTAAGATATCAAATGTTTGAAGTGCTGTTTTTGTCTAGAAAAGATTACAACAGCAGTGTGAACTGGGCAGGTAGTCTCCTCTAGAGTACTCCCTGAACCTGGTGACTGTAGATAGAAAAATGACCAAGGTAAGTGGAACTCACACAGCAAGCACTTCATATACCAGGATTAGTGCTGAAATGGCCTTCTCGCAGTTTACATTCATTCACAAGGTCTGCAACAGTGATTTTAATTACTGGTTATTCCGGCATTTACTTTTGCTCAGTAAATTAGAACCCTGACATTCACAATTGAAATTGTACAGCACTGGAACACAGTCAAATGTCAGTTTAGATCATACAACAGTAATCCTGTGTATTATCAGGATTCCAATAAAGGATAATACATTTATAATAGAACAACTTCACTGCAAATGAGGCTCAAATACTAAGAGCTGTTGGAATGTTTGGACATATATTTAAGCAATTACTTCCTTTCCTTCAGAGTCTCCCCCCGACCGGTTCTCAGCTGTGAAGGTCTGGGCCAGCTCTTCAGTAGAGATCGCAGCGGCTTCTGTTGGGGAGACGCGTCTGGTGCAGGCTGTTCAGAATATAGAGGAGGACATACAAAGCTTGGAAGCCACACTGGAGGAGGTGAAGCAAGAAGTCCTTGAGACAATCCCAGAGGACATATCTGAAGAGGTATCCGTTGTGGAGAATGAGGAGGAGCTGAAGGCTGCAGAAGATGCTGAAGCTCCTGCTGCTGAGGAGCTGATCCAAGAAGAGACGCCTGCTCCTGTAGAAGCACCAGAGGAGGAGGAGGTGCTTCTGCCTGAGGAACCTACAGCTTCAGCAACCACGGTGGAGGAGGTGGTTGAGGAACCGGCAGCATCAGCCCCATCGGTGGAGGAAGTGGCTGAGGAACCGGCAGCTTCAGCCCCAATGGTGGAGGAGGTGGCTGAGGAACCGGCAGCGGTTGTGGAGGAGGTGGCTGAGGAGGAACCGGCAGCTTCAGCCCCAATGGTGGAGGAGGTGGCTGAGGAGGAACCGGCAGCTTTAGCCCCAATGGTGGAGGAGGTGGCTGAGGAACCGGCAGCAGTTGTGGAGGAGGTGAGTGAAGTTGAATTTGAGGAAGCTGCTCCAGAAGAGGACGTCTCCTCCCCAGAACCCTCACCTGAAGATGCGGCTCCAGCTGAGGAAGAAGCTGTACCAAGTGAGGAGGCCACCACTGCAGAAGCTGCCCCAGAGGAGGAGACAGCGCCTGCTGCTGAGACACCAGTGGAGGAGGAGGAGGCAGCAGCAGCAGCAGAGGAGACGATGGAATCTGAGGAGGACACAGCAGCAGTGGTGGACACCAGTCAGCTGGCAGCAGCTTCCTCCGGGTCGGACCTGGAGGTCCTTCCTGCTGCTGAAGCTGAGTCTACAGTCAGTTCAGAGGCTCCAGAGCCAGAGGCAGAGCACTGCCACTCCTACCACTCCGCTCCTTCCGAAGCGGAGGAGGTGGCGCCACCTGCTGCTTCGGGAGAGCAGCTGTCCAGTGAGGAAGCTGTGGATTTTACACATGACCTAAAGGAAGAAGTGTCCCTGGTGGAAGGACAAGGTAATAACATACTGTATGAAGTGCTGGTCAGAAGTTTTTTGAACACCACATACCTAACATGTGTTGTCTATCTTGCAGCACGATAGTTACACTTGTTGCTTTGTCGATGTATTTAAAGTAAAGTAAAGAAATGGTATGGAATCAAACCCTCTCTATGGAAGCACTGAGAGGCAAGTGAGAAAAGATTATTCTGATCTCCACCAATTTGTTTTCTCTCCTTCTTTAATGGTTTTAGAAATATATTAAAACACTATTTTTCTTTTTCAGGATAATCTTTTGAAATCCTTATTATTTTTGTAACAACAGTTAAAATAGTTGGAGAAAGGGGTGACATACTTTTTTGGCATGAACATTTAGGAATAGGACAGACATAATTTATGTTTTCATCCAGGTGACTTTACATGTCCAGACACGAGGTACATGAATAGTGTGTTTGCAAGTTATGGAACATTACCGTCCCTCTTTCTTTTGGCTAGAAAACCTGAAAGCCTATTGAGAACATCATGGTGCACTTCAGCCCCTTGTGGCTGAAATCAGCATTACAACAACACAAATACTTTTGCAACCATCTGTTTTGGAAAAAAAGGCTTGAATAACACATAACATTTAAATGTATACATTTATCCACATGTTAGACAATACATGTATTATACTTATGTAATTGAGTATGATAAGTAGGGTATTTCCAGCCTTTATTTATCCAGATTGTCCCTTGAGATCATAGATCTATTTTTCAAGGGAGACCTGCAGTTGGTATGGTGAGGAAGAGTTCCCCTCTGAACTTTCTCACTGTGCTGACACTACACATTAAAGGAAACTAAATGGCAGCACCATTGCACAAAATCCATAAGCACGGAAGGACTAAAAAGCAAATGCGTTTTTTCTGGTAATCCATCTTTAAACTGGGATCTAATGTGTGTTTTCTACTTCCCTTGACATGACTAAATTGCCTTTGAGTGCTTCCGTAGACAGGTATAACTAATACCAATAATAAATCAGTGGGATTGTGCACTGAATTTAGTGCGCTGAACTTTCACGGAGTAGCAAGTTCGAACCCCACTGCAGTCAGCATGTCGTTGTGTCCCTGGGCAAGACACTTCACCCCAAGTTGCTCCTGTGGGGATTGTCTACAGGATTGAATATGTAAGTCGCTTAGGATAAAAGCCTCTAACAAGTGACATGACATGTAATGTAATGTAATGAATCAATCAACTATATTTAAGTGTGTCCGGTATTGTAAATGCTGGACTACTAACATGGCTTGATCACACACTTAAAAGATTCAACCATCTTTCACATGGTTTTCAGTTACATCTGTCCTTTCCCTGTTTTGAGGAAATGATGTAAAGGCAGACATGGATTTGTTAGTTTAACAAACATTATCACATTCAATGATCAAAAACGTAATGATTAGTCTCTAATAAATGGGCAACACGTCCCACACCTCCCAAAATAAATTCAGTGTGGAGGATGACAATTTCTTCTGTTGACTTACAACCTATGTCTCCTTTTTTTAAGCTGACATCTTTATTGATGACATCTTTATATTGAAAGGCTTTAATTAGCAGTCTATGAAGACCACCTCATAAAACCAAATGACATAGAAACATTAGAAACTGAGTTTGCATTTCAAACATGTCTACATCATTTGATTACACATTGCATGCCATTACTCAGAGGTGCACATGTAAGGGACTTACTCAGTAAATGCTGCTAGATTGAATTTAATTCAAATACATCTTGAATTGTTGAGAGTCCCATTTACACAATACAAAATAAACTATTATTTAAAAACAAAACGATCGGAGTCTTCCCTGTGTTTGGCTCTGACCACATGTATTTCTGCCTGTATCCACAGAACCAAAGGGGTCTTTCTGGACTGTAAAAAGCTGCTCAGTGATGTAATAGTACAGTTAAAAGGTAAAAAGCAGCACAGCTATAAGAAGAGTAGAGCGACAGTCAGTAGAATGGACATCTCCAGGATATTCTCAGAAAGCCACATTTTTAATGTAATTTATAGAACTGAATTCAGACAACTAGATTTATGTTTTCAAAATGAAAAAATTAGACTTTAAGAACTAAGATAAAAAGAAAATATGTATCTCTTATTGGAAAGTAAAACAAATGTTTAAAAAGCCCTGATGTAATTGATCCCTTCACTCTATGCAGCCCATGTCCATTCTACTAACTTAAACTATACGACAAGCTGGTAAATGACATAGTCTCTTACACGGAGTGCGTTGATGTGTACCATACAAACTGGTGTTGTGCTTGTGTGTTCCAGCAACAGAGACTATGTTGGTGGTGGCAGCCCAGTCATGACAGACAGACGCGTGCCTTCCACAACACTCGAGCCAGGACCACTGATGGAAACAGGAGCTGAGCAAACAATGTTTTAACTAGCTAAGGTGTCCTCTATGAAATGTTATCAGAAGTATTTGTATTATGTTACCCATCTGTTTCTGATCATATTAGCATTTGGGGAGTTATTCCCTTTATGTCCATTAGGGGCCCCTGTTGCAAAGCTTTTAATGCTAGTTAAATGGAGACTTTTCTTTTTAGAAGGAAGTGGATTGGAAGGGGGTTATTGTAAATGTATTGTAATCTACCTAACACTTTCTTCAAACTGCACCATGAGATTTAAAACACCCATGTGTTTTCTTCAAGCTGATATAATAGCCATCAGATACACATTTTTGTCCTAGTGCAAATGTATCTTGAACTATCTTAAGTATTGTCATGCAGTCCTAGAAGAACACTTGAAAATATACCTGTAATACATAAGGCACCAATGCTGATATTTACTTTTAAAGTTGTAGTAAAACCATACGTTGGTGTGTATATAAAATATATATATTGAAGATATTGGTGTCAATCGTTTACCTTCAACAGCAATACATGTGTAATATATAAAGATCCAAATTGATTTTGTACCATTTAACTTAATAATATTAAAAGTAACATGCCTACAAACCTTAAGAGTTAGATGGATGGAATGATGAGCTTTGTAAATATATTAACTATATGTGAATACAGTAGCCTACATTTACTATACCGATTTGTATTTAGTTCATTCCGATGTCCTTTTGTCATGATAATGTGCTCACATAGACCCTTTAAATAAAGTGAAATAAAGTGACAACAAATGTAACTCAGTTTAGCTGCATACCATTATTTCAAAGTCTCAAAGTCAACTTTAATGTACATTTTTCTGTGTGTTTGTACAGACAGAGAGTTCGAAATAACGTTTCCAACCATTTCTAGTGTTAATTGATGTTAACATAGTAATGCACTGCGATATGTCCGTACACTGACCACTTGATGGAGATAGATAACTGCAAGGAGATCATTTGTGAAAGGAATTGTCGTTAAGTAAAAGTACCAAAAGTCTCATGTTCAAATATTCCATTAAAAGCATAAAGTCCTGCATTCAAAATAGTGGCACAGATGTAGACAAACAACGTTTTGGTTGTTGTTCGACTGGTTTCTTTAGACTTGGATCATTTTAAAAGTTGATCATGTTCTTTCATTTTAAATCTTAATTTTAAAATATAAGCTATGTAAAAACACATACATTCCCTTCTATAAATATAGTGGAGTGGAAGTAAAAACTGGCATTGAATGGAAATATTCAAAGGAAGTACAATTATTAAATGTATTTAGTTGTCAAGGGAAGAAAAGCAAGGAAATGAATTCCTAATCAAACGAAACAATATACATCCTCTTCTATAGCTGAATGGGACAGGGATTTATTAAGGACTTTTAGTTTTATCAACAAAGAAAAAGACTCAACTTTATATAAAAAAGTGACACTGAAATGCATGAGTTTATTCGGTTTATTCTGGTGAACTGGGACTGTTTACTGTACGGCGTGACGTCATGGGGTTAATTCGCCTGAACGAGCGGAGTAAACTGACAGCCGGAGTCCGTCTCCATTAACATAGGAGCAGCCTGTCCTCTACCAGCTGCATTCTCCACAGGAAACAACCAGAGCACTGAGGACTATACACTCATCTGTCCGCAGGCTCCGGGCTCCTCACTGTGTATACAAACAGCTAACATTTGATTAGCTTTTGTTACCGTTAGCAGCGGGACTCGTCAGCCCGACAGTCGAGAGCAGCAGCCGCGGGATCAGAGCAGAGCCGCCCGGGAGGAGGAGAGGTTACTGGGTGTCACACACAGCAAACTCTCTTTAGCCAACCAGATAACGTCAAGTTACCGTCTTTAAACTAAGTTGGTTACCAGCACGGAGCACGAAGAAGAGCCACACGGTAAGTGAGCTGAGCTTACTTTAACCAGCATTAGCCACATGGTTTGTTGTGTTTTCTGACAGCTTGTTGTTGTCATAATGCTAACTGAGCTAGCTAACATTAGCCAAGTTCATGTCAACGTTCATGTCCTGTTTCTTATCGCTTTTCGAATGCGATGTGCTCGTGCAATGTGTCTTATGGCACAGTTTGTTCATAGATAAAACGACGTAAATGATGCAAGAGCTGGCTAATAATTCATTGATAAGCGTAGTGAGGAGCAAAGGTATCATTGCACTGTTTGCCTGACAAAATGACAGTCTTCCATATCTCTTCATTTGTAAGCATTGCAAACAGGCGGCCAGCCAACTGTGTGATCTTACATTGCTTTGATTAAGGATCTGTATGTGTCAGTGGCATCACTACAAGCTGACATACTTGGTGTCAACCTTTATATATACAGTCTATGGTGTCTGTCAACCCACTGAACATATATTGGCGTTGTAGGATGAAATGAGTGCATGTTATTGTAACCCTGCTGTGTGATGTAGTATCAGGTGGTGGGAAGTAGGTCATTGGTGCTGCTGTCAACCTTGTTAGAAGCGTTATCAAAAGAAAGATTCACACCCCTCATTCTACCTTAAAAAATGCATATTATTACGGTTATTCAGAAAGTGTAGAATTTGTATTATTATTTTAAATAAATCAAAATCAGATGGCCAAGTGCGTTGCAGCATACATAAATGAATAATAAGAAACACATAAAGTGGGTAAAACATATACATACTGTATAGAAGTAGAAAGTATGGTTTTAAAATGTCCAAAATGCAGCTGATCAAACCAAGTACGTGTTTATTACACACAATCTAAGTTGGATTTATCAAAAAACCTTAAATGTTTATCATTGTACCTATTTTTAATGGCTGTAAATTAGCCTTATCTAATAGCCTGGCAGTGGTTTTTTTAAGTTACTGCTCTTCTTGCCTTAGAGGTAGTTTTGATTTTGTTTTGTGAGCTGTACTGAAGTGCTGGTTAATGATTGACCTGCTTGCCTTCTGATCAGCTGTATATCCTGCAGGTTAAACCAACACATGAAGCTGTGTGAAGGTTTCTGCCCTATGCTCTGCTACAGTATAAGCCTCAATCCTATGAGGCCTGAAGAGAAAAGACTAGACTCTGAGAAGGGAGTGGTACCACTGAGATATGAGGGGGAGGGGCTGGGTGTAGCAGAATGCACTGTAATCATTGGCAGGCGGGTGGTCATTTATACACTTCCCTTCATTGTTGTTTTTATCAACAACAAAAAAACACATTTTTCTCATGTTCATGTTTTCATGTGGACATGCAGGTCCACTACTGTTGATTTCCTTTTGAAATTCTGCAGAGGGTTTCAACAAAATAGCTAGCCAATCAGAGCAGACTGGGCTCTGGTTTCAGACAGAGGGTGAACAGAGGTGCACAGTATGAGAAAAATAAAGACCTTTTTGAACATTCAACATTAGGGCTGCTTGATTATGGCAAAAATCATAATCTCGATTATTTGGGTCAATAATTGATATCACGATTTATTAAAAACGATTATCCATTATGAGTGTTTCCCACAGAATTTGATTCTATTTGTGGGGGCACCGCACAAAAAAAGAAAAGGCAAAGGCCCCTTAACCTATTCGAGTGGTCCACGCGTCCACCCCCCCTCAAATAAGATAATACATGCAAGTTCATGGCTACTGTAGACAACGTTCTTGTTGCTCTGTGTTGCGTTGTTAATGAGTGAAACACACCAGAGTTGAGGATCTGTGGGGTTTATTCTCCCAAAAATATAATTTACAATTTACAATTTAGGCATTTAGCAGATGCCTTATTCCAAAGCGACTTACAATGACCAATTACAGGGACATTCTCCCTGGAGCAACTGAGGGCTAATTGCCTTACTCAAGGGCAAGTGGCGTTCCAGGCAGTATTTGAACTCGCAACCTTCCGATCATCAGCCCACCTCACTATCCATTAGAACACCAAAAAAATATATATAATTTTTTTTTTTATGAGATCCATTTGTGGCGGACCATATTTAATTGTGGCGCCCGCCACAAATAAATCAATGTATGGGAAAGACATTACTTTGAAAACATCCATTTATTGAAAAAATGTGAACAGTATGTTTTTAACAGTTGATTACCCTGAACTTTACGTATAGTTCAACTGGAAAACCCAAAAAGAAAAAAAGAAGAAAAATCGTTTTATTTCGATTACGTTGTTTTCGTAATCGTTGCAAGCCAAAATCGTAATTGCGATTAAAATAGGACTCATTGAGCAGCCCTATTCAACATACACATTTGAAACCTAAAAATGAGTCTTACGGAGCGTCCACACAGCAGCGTGCGTTGACGCTTGGCGGTGGGCGTGTCTCAAGCTTGGGGAGTCAACGCGAGCAACGCGACCAACAACCAATCACATGAATCTCCCGCCCCCGACTTACAAAGCGAAAAACATTCCATCTATATATAATGCCTATGCCTGCTAGCTGTCCATTCAATGTTTAAACGAGGTACACTGGATATAAACTCCCCAAACAGACGAAAACCTACCCGTTTCACCCACTATCTCTGCCACCTTCCTCCATGCCGAAGCTTCAAAAGTTGAAAATGGTTCAACTTTTGACGCGAGCAACGCGTAGCTACGCTCCCCACAATGCAGTTCGGCGAAGCGTTACGTCAACCCATTCAAAGTGAATGGGCAGAAGCGTTGGAGCTTCAACGCACGCCGCTGTGTGGACGGGCCGTTACAGAGCCCCTTCAACATGTTCCCTTTTGAGAGGCTTGATCCTGCTTGCATTACGGCTCCTACACACGGTGGCGTGCGTTGCCGCTTCAACGCTTCTGCCCATTCACTTTTAATGGGGTAACGTCACGATTTGCCAAACTGCATTGTGGGAGCAAAGCGTAGCTTCTCTCGCGGTGCTCGCTGCAAAAGTAGAGCAATGTTCTACTTTTGCCGCCTCGACGGAGGCGTCAGCCAATCGAATCATATGCCAGGGCAAGCTCTAGCCAATCAAACCGCGTGTTTGTGTGTCTGGGGCGGTAGATTCATGTGATTGGAGCCCCCCCGCGAGTGAGCGACAACGCACACCGCCGTGTGTAGGAGCCGTAAGGCATGTTCGGCTTGATAAAGGACTTGTAGGGATGTTTCCATTGTCAATGTATCCAAGACAAAATCATTTCATGTTGATAAGGTTTTCAATTCATGGACTAATATATTCAGCACCAAATGTAATTGTAAAGGCCAAAGGTAAAAACATTTTGTATTGAATAATATGCTCCTGAATGTCTCTCACAATTCCATTTTATATATATTATTTTGTGTGTGTTAGAGTAAACAATCTAGTAAATCTAACACAATTTTTCTACCATTTCTCCCCACACAACGCATCTCAATGCTGACATATAAGGCAAGAAGATTGGGTTTTTGTAGAAAAAAATGGTACGGTTCCCGGCTTATTCCGATAACAGACACTATAACACTGCAGATCATTTATACAATTCAAATTCAAGGTTTTATTGTCATATGCACATAAGCTGCAGTGTAGAAATGACAATGAAATTATTCTGACCCGAGATCCTCCAACAATGCAACACATATAATAAATTAAAAAAATACAAATAAAAAATAGTGCAAGACCATATCATGTAGAGCATGAGTTATAGTGGAACTTGCTTATTTGTGTGTGAGATAGGGTGAATGTCAAGTAAATCCTAAGGTCATGCTTGAGGTGTATGTGCACGTTGTGTCATCTTTGTGTCTCTGTGTGTGTTGGCAGGGCACAAGGCAGGGCGCTGTATCTCTACCAGCAGCCCCAGTTACTTGGAACAAAAGCTCTGTTGTTGAAGGATCATGTGACTGTGTGTGTGTGTGTGTGTGTGTGTGTGTGTGTGTGTGTGTGTGTGTGTGTGTGTGTGTGTGTGTGTGTGTGTGTGTGTGTGTGTGTGTGTGTGTGTGTGTGTGTGTGTGTGTGTGTGTGTGTGTGTGTGTGTGTGTGTGTGTGTGTGTGTGTGTGTGTGTGTGTGTGTGTGTGTGTGTGTGTGTGTGTGTGTGTGTGTGTGTGTGTGTGTGTGTGAGAGAGAGTTCCACCCTTGTCATGTGATCTGAGCTCAGGGCGGGGTCTGAAATGCTGACTCTCCCTGAGAGGGTTCTTCGACAGACAAGTAGCAAGCATGCAGGCAGAAAGGGGAGATGAACGACCGGATGGATGGATGGATGGATGGATGTCAGACTGACAGGAAGTGTGGAAGAGGGTCGAATACAGGTGGAGAGACAGAGAAGGGTGCAGGAAAAGCCCTGTTGCTTTTCCTTACGCTACACGCTACAATTATTTCACTCTCCTCGTGTCTCTTGGTGGATTCTAAGTGGCAGCCAAGTAAAGATGCAAGCTTCAACTTTACTGCAGCAAGGCAAGTTAGGACTGTCTTCCTTCTTATTAGTTTGGATGTGTTTGTTGGGATTTCATAGTGGGGGAAAAGTGGGCGTGTCAGGATAACTCTGCTGTAATTTGTAATGTCTTGAGACTGCTACTTATTCACCATGAACCAAAACAAGATTAGAGCAAGCTAATTGTGTAGTTCCACCCTATTGTGAACGTTTTTAAAGAGAGGTTTAGCTGTATGTCCAATATTCTTTACATTGAAGCAAAAATACTTTCAATTTCTGGCATACCAACTTGGGCAGGGTAAGTGTGCAGCTCAGTGACTGACTTTGACTATATTTAAAGGATTCATTACTTTCCTTATCTTCTTGTAGTTTCTGGATTCAATGGTTTGCTGCAATGGCACTCATCAATGTTTAAGCTGAGAAGGGAAAAGGCAGCCACGTGTTAGCAGTGCTCCAGCAGGTCCTGTTATACCTGTTTTTAAATCTTACCTGAGAGACTACTCCTAACAGATCTGGTCTGTTTGGTTCGTGTGGGTGTGTCTGTGCTCAAATGTTATCAACGGATTTGTGAACTCGGCCTGCAGCCTGCTGCATGTTTCATTTGACACCCGCCTTTAGCTTCACATTGTGTGGTGCATAACTATTTTCCTCATAGATGGTGGTTTTTAAAGAGGACATATCATGCTTATATTTGTATTTAGTGCCTCTACTGGGAAATGTCTCCATGCTTTCATGTTCAAAAAGCTTTTTATTTCTCTCATACTGCCTGTGCTCTTTTCACCCTCTGTCTGAAACCAGAGCCCAGCCCAGTCTGCTCTGATTGGCTAGCTGGCTAGCTGGCCAGCTCTGTTGTGATTGGTCAACCGCTTGGATATATGCCACCTAGCCTATCAAGTACAATGTGTTGGAGCACTAGCCAATAGAAGCGCAAGTGTTGTGTAGTGATGTCACTATGTTACAGAAGTAAACAAAGGAGTCCAATGGAGTTGTTTCAGGCATAGGGGAGAGTGTGGGAGAGAGCACAGGGATTTTAGCCTTTACAGATAATTTATTACTATTACATTATTATTATTACATGTTATTTGTAGACGCTTTTATCCAAAGCGACTTACATACATTCAGTACTGTGGACAATCCCCACAGGAGCAATTTGGGTGAAGTGTCTTGCCCAGGGACACATCGACATGCTGACTGCAGTAGGACTCAAACTTGCTATCCCCTGATTCCAAGTCCAGCACACTATCCACTTAGCCACAGCCTCCGTACATTTACAAAAACCTATATAACACAACATAGGAAAGGTAAAAACCTGAAAGCATAATAGGGCCTCTTTAATAACTTACTTGGAGAAAATATAATGAGTCCTAAACCTTGAGTGAGCATTTTAGCATTATTGGGGTCTCTTGTCTCGAAGTTAATGTTTCTTTTTAATAAGTGTTTGGTTTTATTCCCGCAAAAAGGGCTGAGATTTCCACGTTTTGTTATACGACGTAAAATATGTCAATAAATACTCCACTGGTGAACTTCTGTAGCTTTTACATGTCTTAGAAACAGCGGCTGCCATCAAGTGGCTAAATGAGACAACTTAACGCCAGCACACGAACATGTGTCCGCCTTTAGTTTAGAGGTGTAGGCGTGAAGTCATGCAAACTTCATGTTCTTTGTTCATATCATTGCGTTAGCTATTTACTTCTGCCGAGTTTGTTTGTTCTTCAAAAATCATCACAGTGGTGTTATTATGTGGAGATTATCCTGCTGAAGAACATGTGTGTCATAAACATGTTTTTGCAACTGATCTTATTTACTGCAATTTTCCAATATTCTGTTGACTTTAATCCAGGGATGCTCACTTCAGTTACGGCCGACAAAAAGATGTCATTACTTTACAACTCTTGGAATAGCATTAAAGAGAAAAATAACGTATGCAGTGCACCTATGAGATCTTATTGTCATTCAATGCATGTTGTTGTTTTAGTGCCAAATCATTCTACTGACCGAGTACACATACACCACAAACAGGTCTGTGCATGCTGTGCCTGTATTTCACTTAATCTCTATGGCTTTCTAATTAAGTTACTTTAATGCTCCGGATACATTACAAAAGCCAAGTGTGTCACAATCTCCAACTGTTCCATGAGCTTACATCACAGCTTCTGTCAGTTAAACAGCAATATAACGACACGTAGCGCAGCACTGTTTCTGTGCCAGAGAGTAAAAGGCACAACACAACAGGTGAAATATAAAGTATTCTCACACATTGAGAATAAATGGAGGAGAATAGTTTTGAGAGAATTTATTTAATTTAACATTAGAAAATGAAACTGCTAAAATTCATGATCACCCCGTCCTGATTTCCTGGGTCTCTGAAGCACCACATGTCCATTACATGCCCCTCTGGGAGACCTGTGGATGTTTGACATGTATATAATCATCACCCCTGCATACATACTGCACACCCAAATGCATATAGCTCTCCAAAGCGACACACAGCTCTGCACATGAGTGTCTGCTCCATGCTGTTGAATAAATAAAGAGAGAGGATTTGCATCCGGGCAGATATCCTGTTGGTCTCGGAAGCGAGGGAACACCAGCACAGCATGGCTCATCTATTATGCAGCCGTTAGAGTAACAGAGCATGGCTTCATACACTCTGTGTTACAGGACGTTGATGGTCAGTAGGTTTATACAAAATGAAAGAGTCCTCTAGCCTCGGGACCCACTTTGGCAATAAATCGCGACCCACCATTTTGAACCACTCAAATCTATTCAACAAAAAATCGTGCTATAATATATACGCATTTCAGCTGACAATATTAATTAAAGTGAAATACAGTGCATATATATGGAAGCCCATTTCCGCCACTTGAAAAGAATAAAATCCCCATGTAAAGTCATAATTATGAGATAAAAAAGTCGAAACTATGAGATCAAAAGTCATAATTATGAGATAAAAAGTCGAAATTATGAGATAAACAGTCGAAATAATGAGATAAAAAGTCATCATTATGAGATAAAAAGTCGAAATAATGAGATAAAAAGTCATAATTATGAGATAAAAAGTCGAAATAATGAGATAAAAAGTCATAATTATGAGATAAAAAGTCGAAATAATGAGATAAAAAGTCGAAATAATGAGATAAAAAGTCATCATTATGAGATAAGAAGTGCGCATGCGCTGCAGTGGCGCTGTCTTCAAAGGTCCCTTCATCACCTTGCTGCTCTCCACCATGCAAACGGCATCTAGTCCTAAATAAGGTGTAACTACTCTGGTCTTGAAAGAACATTACAGTACGCATCGAACCGATGTCCACAATCACGTTTATTCTCTTCTTTGCACAATCATGAAACACAGTGAAAAGGTGTTTGCCTAGTAGACCAGCAGTAGAATTACGTTATCACATCGTTGACACTTTTACCGCACACAAACACAATATAAACATCCGGGGCAAGAGGTCACATGACTTCCGGAAAGACAACTCTTATCATTTTTACAAAATAAAACAAAGTTCAAGCATACATTAAACACTCTTCAAAAAGGACAAAACAATAATCAGGGACCTTTGAGCGTCAGCTACATAAGGTAACTATTACAGGTGACTTTTGTAAATGTTAGATGTTACATATAGCCTATATTGCAGCTAAACAACAATGCAGTTCATAGCTTTGACATTACCTGTTATGAACAATAATATTGCCTATAGTTTTGTGGTAACGTTCACGGGTTAGAGTCTTAGGCTTACAACTCACAGCAGCAGTATGCCTACTGTACACTATTGTCATTAGTGGCGTGAACGTTACCACAAAACTATAGGCATATATATTATAGTTCATAACAGGTCATGACAAAGCTATGAACTGCATTGT
Organism: Notothenia rossii; assembly: GCF_949606895.1. Taxonomy (NCBI): domain Eukaryota; kingdom Metazoa; phylum Chordata; class Actinopteri; order Perciformes; family Nototheniidae; genus Notothenia; species Notothenia rossii. Next base: position 37,050,642 of record NC_136912.1, on the reverse strand, counting down.
TGTAGTTTAGCTGCAATATAGGCTATATGTAACATCTAACATTTACAAAAGTCACCTGTAATAGTTACCTTATTTAGGACTAGATGCCGTTTGCATGGTGGAGAGCAGCAGTGATGAAGGGACCTTTGAAGACAGCGCCACTGCAGCGCATGCGCACTTCTTATCTCATAATTATGACTTTTTATCTCATTATTTCGACTTTTTATCTCATTATTTCGACTTTTTATCTCATAATTATGACTTTTTATCTCATTATTTCGACTTTTTATCTCATTATTTCGACTTTTTATCTCATAATTTCGACTTTATCTCATAATTATGACTTTTCATGGGGATTTTATTTTTTTCAAGTGGCGGAAATGGGCTTCCATACATATATCCCTTCCCAGAACCAAAGTATGCTTTTAAAAAGGTTTAATGAGATGATGGAATCAAAGCTGAACTGTATAACATAAAAAGGCACACATGCAGAAAACACCAGAAAGGGGTTCTGGGGGATTCTCCCCCAGGAGATTTTTAGAAATACTAACATATAAACTACGCATTCTGGTACACTCTGAGAAGAAAATAAATACATCTATTACTACCCGACATATTAATAATATTTTATGCCATTGTTTGTTTTTCACAACAAACAAAAAAATTCAAAACTTTCTTCACTCACACATCCGCGACCCACTTGAAACGGGGTCGCGACCCACCAGTTGAGAACCACTGCTCTAGATCGTCATTGATGGATTCTACTTTGAGTTTTGACTATAAAATGTGTCTTTATGAATAATGTATGTTTTGATGAGAAAGTTATTGCTAATCCTTCTAAGTGTGGAGATGTGCTGTGGTTGATCAGGAGGTTGTGGATGTTGTAGTGTCATGCTAATTTTCATCCAAATACATAAAAACACCGAAGTAGAATTATTCAGAAATGTGAAAAAATTCTTGAGAAATTGCAACAAAAAGATCCGCTTGGCTTAGGTGGAAAAATTGGTGTATCGATAAGCGCAAAATGTGACATGGAATTACAATTGATGTCCCCTTACTCACATTAATACATGAAGCGAATACAAATGTGTTTATCCATTGAGTTTTCACATTGTTTTTCACCATTTCAGGTCATCTGGCTGTCTTCTGATTTCCTAATATTGTTGCATCTTCTTCTTCTGCTTCGTTATTGTAGGACACAAAACAAAATGCTAATGTTGCCGTTGCATCTACTATTATAATTATTTGTTTACACCGCACACAGGCGTAATTGGTCACTTCCGGCAATTATCACACAGATGTGGTTTAAGGTATTTAGTCCACCTGTTGTGTATTGGGCTTGTGTGAGAAAACAAAGAGGTTGAGCTGGCTCTGACATTTTTCTGTTGACCTAATTGTAGCGACATAACTTATTGGGAATTTTGTCGCTACAATTATAATGGTTTTCCATCTGAAGAGATGGCGCCACCTGCTGCTTATCTCCATGAACCAGCTCCTAATAATTGCATAACTGTAGTGGATAGAAACGAGAATAGTCTGCATTTCGGGAATATGGTAAACATTTTGATGAAAATCTGGCTAGGAGGGCTAAGATGCAAAGAATTGGAGGAATGGAAACTTCAACTTATAGGTTCTCCTCAGTAATGGCGTTTGGTCAATAGGAAGCTTGCAGTGAAAATTTCAAACCCTGTCTGCTTTGTCACCTCTTCTGACCTGAACAACAACAACAACAACAACAACAACAACAACAACAACAACAACAACAACAACAACTTGAAGTTCCCTAACTGACTTGACAGTGGACCTGCCAGTCGTGAACAGGCCATTTTCTTCTAGGGCAAATTGCAGGAAGCACAATATTTGTTGAAGGCTAAATATGTGTAACCAATCAGAGCACACTGGGCTCTAGTTTCAGACAGAAAAGAGGTGCTGCAGCACAGGCTGCATGAAAAAAACAAGCACTTTTTAAGACACAAAAGCATGTAAACATGTCACATAAGCGGCACAAAATACCAATATAAACCTGAAATGTAGCATAATAGGGCCCCTTTAAACAGCATCAATCAGTTTGTGTATATCTGTCTCTGCTTTGCCTCGTATCCTGTCACCCTGCAGCACAGAACAGGGACTGAGGGTTCTGTGGTTGCTAGCAACAGTTACCATGACTCCAGTCTGCCCTGACTACTGTAGATCTACCACTGGACACTGCGTGCTAGTTCAAGGGACTGACTTCCTGTCAGTGCATTTCTTCCTGTAACAGCAGACAGGCACTTTTTGTGGACCAAAGCTAGAAGGAAATAGATGGAAGAGATACGGGAGAAGCCGTCTCTTTTTACAAGATCTGAAATTGGGACAGATGGAGGAAGTTGTAAGGGATTATTCAGGTTGTTGAGTGAGAGCAGTGAAGTTGTGTAAATGTTCCTACAACTCTTTCAGTAGAGCAACCGGATTCACAATACTTTAAAGGAATAGTTTGACAGTTTTTGGGAATATTCTTGTTAGCTTTCTTGCCAAAAGTTAGATAAGGAGATAATACCACTCTCACTTATGTACAGCATTCAGCCTGGCATAAAGACGGGAAACAGAGGAAAGATGCTATCTCCAAAGTTAACAAATCAATCTAACAGCACCTTTGACAGCTTATTGGTGAGAAAGCAGAGGAGCATTATTTTAAAGGGTCAAAGTATTTCTCAGCAGCTTGAGGTGGTGGGCGTTTTTTATGATTATTATCAAGAACACTAGACAGGTGTAATAATAATAATAATAGGAAGTAATAGTAATAGGAAGACTATCACTATCAAATCATCATCAAACCCACACTTGCCCAATCTGAATCACAAACTTTATGGTGTTTATTTTGCAAAATGTTGTTTACCAAGTGTGTGTTCTGTCTCCAGGGCCCTCTGCTCTCCAGAGCGGTGCAGTCCAGCAGACAGACGGGGTACTGGGAACGCTGATACCGGAGGAGCATGAGTCATGACCTCAGTGGTGCTGGTCGATAATGGTGGGACGGTGGTGGAGTATGTCACAGCTGAAGAGGAAGACCCTCAACAGGTGGGTCAGACCAGAGTTATATTCTAAACTAAAACTTACATTATAAATATTGTGCAGCGAGTCGATCATTGACCGTCTTGCTGCACATAATCCCGCTAAGTACACGGCTACATACTAAATAAACCAACAACTGGATTCACAATTTTAAAATCATTGAATTGATTCCAAAAGTATTGTATTGCTTCTGCCGTACCAACGGTTGAACCGGAGCGACAACAACGTAACTTAAAAAGACTGCAGCACTGATCGAGTTTTCCTGGAGCTGTCCTAGTCTGTTCACACTTTCTTTTCCATGACCAGTCTTTGAACACTGTAAATCACATAAGGTGTTCCTGTTAGTTCTACTTCCTGTCTGTCTGTCTTCTGCTGATTCTCTGCCATCCAGCACTCTGTCTTTAAACCCCTCTCCTTCTCTTGCACTCTTTTTCTGTTCTTTTCTGGGGACAGCAGTTCAATTTACAAATGAGTATACAATTGACAGAATAAAAGCAATGGAGACAATAACAAATATTGATTGATAAGAACCAAATCATTTAAACAAATCTATCGACTCAGATGAATACATAATGACTCAGACTTGTGACTCTGACTCGGACTCGAACACAGGAAATGACGACTCGACTCGGACTCGACCTGGATTCTTCTTGGGTGACTTAAACTCGGACTCAAGCTTAGGTAAAGGTAAACCTTATTGCCTGGTGTTAACACTTATTTAGCAATAATATGTCACTCGAGAGAAAAGGAGATGGCATGAATATCCTTCAACTATATTCTTATTGAACCACAGAAACTCAGAAGGTGCTACGTCGCAATTGCCCCACAAGCAATCCCAAAACAAAACAACAAAAAGGACCATAGAATCAAGTGCAAACTTTTTCCGGAAAACAGAAACTAAATGAACAGACACACTGGATACTACCTTAAACTGATAGCAAGTCAAAGAAATGTTAATAAACTCAAAGCTACATTTACCTTGGGTCGGACATAAGCAAGAGTTACACTGCAACTGCAGTCACAACAGAATTCTCTCTTCCTTTCTCGCAACTGCCGTATTGTCTTGTTTTTCTGATGTCTCGCTGTCTTTCATACCTTTCCCTTGCAGGAGGGAGAGGGGGAGGGGGACCTGGAGTTGGAAGGAGAGGGAGAAGGCGAGTGTGAAGATGAGGAGGCCTATGAAGAGGTGCAGGACAGAGAGGAGGCTGAGTACTTCCCAGCAGTCATTGTGGAGGAGGTGCCCGGCGCCAGCATGGCTGAGGAGCAGGGCTACTCCGCCCAGGTGTTGGTGTACGACGACGAGGTCTACCAGATGCAGGAAGTGGGAGATGAGCAGGAGGTGGAGACAGAAGTGGTGGCAGGTGAGACAGAAATACTCCTGTGTTTAATATCCTTTTGGCGCTGTGGGTGGGTTATATAATATGCGCGAGAAGCCAGTCCCCAACTCCGGGGACTTCCGGCCGGGGACTTCGGGTGGCAGTATACGCCGTGAAGTGGTTTGCGGCCTGCCAGTAAACCCAAAGCAGAAGAAGACGAAGTGACGTCAGCGGCTCATTTGCGTAATCTTCACTCAGGGAACTTATTCCGGTGTGAACGCGATCTGTACTTAGTTCCATGGGGCACTAAGTGCCGGGGCACTAAGTACGGCAAAAGCACTTGGTGTGAAAGCGGCTAAGGACTATCATCCAGCCTCTTTAACACACCCCACTGCCAAAACTTGGTCAATAAGCTACCTGTTTTGTGCTGAGATATTTGACTCGCAGTTCCCATTTACTCTGGGTTATCATTTATGGATTGCATATTTTAGAAACCAATTTAGCTTTATAGGAACCCCTACAGTTAGCATTTGTTTATCAATGAATCACATGCATTTCCAATAAAACATTGCTCTGGAGTCAGGACGAGTAGGGCGCCTGCATACCCGTGAGACTCTCTATGAGAATGATTTTTTTAAATAATAATGTTTTAGAGAAAAAGTTTATGTTTTGCAATAAGTAAGCAAATGACTGGATAAATGAGATTATTATAAATTCAAGTGTCTCTTTAATTTGTTGTGAAACATCCTTTATATATACAGTCTATGGAAACATCACATGTGTGTGCTGTGAGGCCTCTATGTTTCACACACTGCCACCTTGTGGGTGTTTTTGGAAAATGAACTATTGCATAAACTATTTTGGTGTCCGGTAATCTCTTATTAATGGTGACCAGTGTCCATTCTGGTGCACTGTATTCTAAAGTAATAGAAGCTGCATTCATTCACTGTCCCACATTTCAATTATTAAACTGAATTTTCAACAGGATGAAGACATTGTCATCGTTATCAGTAAATGTTTCTGATCACACAGTTGATACTGTACATATATAATCAGGGCCGCCCCTCCCTACAGGCCAATCACGCAGGCTGCATGGGGCCCCGCCTTGCGCAGGGGGCCCCGCCTTGCGCAGGGGGCCCCGCCTTGCGCAGGGGGCCCCGCCCAGAGGGCCTCAGCTCCTGTGCGCAGTTCTCCGCTCAGTTCTCCGCGCACCCCCCGCGAGAGTGAGAGAGAGGTGACAAGGGGAGCACGTCTGTAACCCGACACCGTTGCAATGAATCGACATCTGACCAATCACGACTTTGATACAGCCACTAGTGCAGGTGAAGAGATGACGGTGAAAAGACAGTTTCAGTCCGGCGCAAGCAAGCAGTGGCGTTTTCTCCTGGAGGCCAAGGGAAGCCAGGCTTCCCCTGTTTTTTCGGATTGTAGTTATAATTTTAATAAATAAATGAAAGCACTTCGTTTAGTTTCGGAAATTCTTTGTTGTGTGTTGCTGCCGGCCCGTCTCTCCCCCATTCTCATTGAGTATTTTACAAAGAGTGAAACAGCGCCCCTCTAGATGTTACGGCGAAACAGTAGATTGCACTCTGTTGCGAGAGGAGGCCAGCCGAAATTTGCTTCCCTTGGTGAAAAAAAATGGACGGATTGACCAATCAGATGAGGCTCACGTCATGCCCCTGCCAACCTGTGATTGGTCAGGGCCATGCCAAGGGAAGCCAGAGGCGGCTGGCTTCCCTTGCCTCACAATCCAATCAAATCGCATCAATTTAGTGGTGCAGTGACGCGTCCCAAAAAGCGGAAGTAAGCTGCGCCCGGTTTCCCTCGATAAAATAGCAATGGGATTTCTCCATAGGATTTTGGAAAATAGCTCGAAAAAAGGTCAGTGGAAAACGAACCTGTTAGGTAAATGCACGTTTTGTTCAGTCGGATAATATCCACATGTCTACCCTACTTTTATAATTTTCGAATCATAAATCTAATCGATAGAAGATAGATAGCGTCACTGCACCACTCTCACTGCCGTTAGAAAGTAGCAAGCAACTGAAGCAAGTGCAATTATGGAGGGTGGAGATTTTGAGTATTTAATCAAAAATAATTGTACTAAACTTCCGCTGCAGCAGCAGCAACAACAAATACAATCTGATGACAGGCCAATGCCCAAACTGGAGCTGTGTACAGCGAGGAACAAAGGAGCGAACCGGACGTAAAACGTTAAAGGTCTCCTGATTTAGTTTGTGAATGAATGCTTATTAGAGTTTCGGCTGGAGAGTGCGTGCGGACCTGTCGGTTAGATAACAGGCTTGTGTAAGTCCTGCATCTGTATGATACAAATGTGTGTAAAATGATACCGGGCGCTGTAATCACTCATCTGGTTACGTTATTACAATGACCACCACACCCCCCCTACCCCAAAAGAAAGGACGTATTATTGGCTTCCCCTAATTTTTTCCCCACGCCACGCTACTGCAAGCAAGAGGGGAAAAAAACTAAACATGAAGAAACTAGAGCATCACTCGAAGGTGGGTTATTGTATGAGTCAAATGTACAACTTGCGAATGTTGTATAAGTTAAATTGCCAATTGCCATATTAAAACATCAGCTGCAATTCACGACATGAAGAAGGCAGTCTCCGCATAGCATATAGGCTAATGGAGATGCAGTTATTTCCAGCATTCTTTATTTACCATTCATTCAAGTATTTTATGCCTTTTATCTGCTAATGTACAGGAGGAAGAGTTAAACAGTTAAAGTTTACAGCCTAAAAAACATTGAGCATTTTTTCCCCTTTTATTCATTTGTATGTTAATTTGCACATTTCATGGTGATGCTCAGCCTCTCCCCTTAACTCCTAACAGTCATCATCATGTCAACCACAACACAGAGAAATACTGATAGAAATGTGTGTGTAGTTGTTGATACATTGCTGACAGAGGGAACTACATTTGAATACAGATTTAAGAAATATCAGTTTTTGAGCATGTAATAAGCATGTTTTGTCTTGACTATATTACAACTATATTATAATAATATAATATAGTATTTATATTATTGAATTGATTATGATTATTAGTAGAAGTAGTTTATTTGCATTATTTATATTTTAATCTTTTTGAGGCTAGTATTTGGCAGGAAATGCAGACGTATTCACCTGTAAACGCATACTGAACGACATACATGCATATTTACCATTTACCTCACTGCATAAAAAAGTAACTGTTGATAATAATAATAAACAGTAATTATATTTGCAAAGTAGCCTACTTTGTTTCCAAAAAAAATGTTTTCACTCCCAAGTTGGCCAGGGGCGGCCCTGTATATAATACATAGTACATATAGTTGACTGTATTGTTAAATCTGGATCCAAATATAAAATGCTGTTTAAAGCAGATGGATGAAGTGATTACATGAAAAATTAGGAATGTTATAATACTTGGTATCTACCACCAACAATAATAATAATAATGGGTTTCATTAATAACGCACTTCATATTTGAGTTAAAATCCCGAAGTGCTACAAGCAGTGAGCATGGAACAATATAAAACTGTACACAACACGGTATAATTTAATAAAAAGCAGTAAAAACAAACAATAAAAACTAAATAAAGGGGTAGTAATAAATAAAAGAAATGGTATAGGAAAAGTCTCTATTGAACAGATGGGTTTTGAGGCCTTTTTTAAAAGCTTCCACGGTCTGTGGTGCTCTCATGTGGTCGGGGAGAGCGTTCCACAGACTGGGAGCAGCCAAGCAGAAAGCCCGGTCTCCCATAGTACGGAGCTTGGTCCTGGGGGGTTTGAGGAGGTTGGCTTTGCTGGAGTGGGAGGTCTGCAAGGAAGCATGAGGGGTGAGGAGTTCCTTGAGGTAGGGAGGGGCAGTTCCATGGATGAACAATAGTGATCCATAGCAGAATAAACTAGTGTTCAAAATGCTCTCTGTTTTCTTTTTGTGTAATTCATTTAATTGTGTCTGCTTACCTTAAACAACATTTTACACAAACTTATAGCAATAATATTGTGTTTAAAAGCTAACTGTTTGCACTGAGCAGTTGTTGAGTTATGTTGGCAATAATATTTTACAACATAATTAACGCCTTGTTGAAGTTTACTACCTTTATCTGGCAATTTCTTTGCAAACTTGGAAACCTTGTTCTCTGATATTTCTATTTTTGTTGAGTGAGTTATTAAAATCACAGTACAGCTTTATTTGACGTTGTCACTACGCAATGAGGGAGGGCGAAGGAAGGATTTCCTGTCTCGGCCGCGGAGGGATACCGTACTGCCGCTGTAGTGTGTCTAGTTGAATTCGAAGAGATTTCCCATTAGCGGCGGAGTGATCTGAGCTTGTAGCTTCCTATACAATTCAGTGAGGAGTCAATGTGAATCTGCAGCAAGGGGAAAACATGGCGACTTCACAGCATGAGGGGCACGCAAACCAGCTAGATCTGCTCATCAGAGCCGGTAACGTATTTTTATGTACTTATGAAATCAATCCGGGAGCTAACTTTTACTTGTGGGGTGTGTTTGTAAGCTCGACCGCTGCGCCTCAGTCCGCTCAGTAGTGTGCTAAATTAATGGAGGGCAATCAGGAAGTGATCACCTTGGTTAGCAACCTGCATGGCGTTGCTACACGGTTTACTAAACCCGATTTAAAAGATATGAAAAACTTCCGCAGGGCTTTCCAGTCTGCACAAACCGAACAATGGCTGCACGAAGTGTATTTTGCATGTAGGAGCAGATTTTTCCCACTGCTGTGTGAGCTTGAATAACGGTCTGCGGGTCGGCTCTGCACAACCAGGAAGTGTAAAGATGTTGTCTTTCGTACGTCTTTGCCACGCTGTCTGAGTCGGAAGGAAATGTGGGTTTATTTTCACTAGCATAAATGTGGTGCACACCGTGAAATATCTACTTTGGTGTTATGACTGACGAGTGTTGGTGTATTTAATTGTGGTTGTCATAAGTTTGTGGGAATGGTGGGCTGTAACGGTCTTCAAACATTTTCCATTAATAGAAGTCCATCAGTCATGAAAACGTTTTGGCCATACTAATTTATTATTGTGAATTTTATGTGTTGGGGGTCCATTTTCCACATTTCTTGTGAAGTTGTTTTCTTTTATTTCTATATAATTGTGGGTTTCCGTTATCGTGGTGTGCAGCTGCTGACTGAAGCGTGGGACGGCCTGCCTCACTCGCTTTATTCTGTGTAGTTGTTTCTGGTGCGGGTGTCTTCAGTCTTCGATCATACATATTTACAAATCTATTTATTCGTTCGATTTCAATAGCGTTATAACCGTCCCTGATAATGAGCACATAGTGTGAACATTGTGTCGTTTTCACCTCTGTTTTAACATATTTTAAAGTATTTTTGTCCCATCTCGATGGCGGAAGCATTGTGTGTGGAGAGGGCGTGGTGTGTTGTTGAGTGATTACCCTTTGGTCCAATAGCGTGAAAGCTGCTCTATTACGTCAGCACATGTCCAATCAGATTCAACCGGAGGCGGAGTGTCAACCTAATAGTTGGCCAATAGGAGGTAAGGAGGTTGTTGAGTGACAAGAGGATTTGTGAGCTTCTTCGAAGAGAACTGGAGGGAAAGGATGAAGACTGTAAACACGGAAGTCATCAGAGGCCGCACTACTTTTTGTCGGACTTGCTGCTATTCTTGGCGCCCCTACACAGTTGAATGGCTTATAAATTCCTTTTGAACATATTCGAGTACCTTTTCTATGTTTTACCTACACACAATGCACATTTATTATACGCATATCTATGTGATTAATTTATTAATATTGAATAACTAATGATAAATCTAAATACTAACATTTGGGACGACTAACTAATGGCCGAAGTTTCTATTTGTGGTTGTTTAGGTTAAGCAAAGCTGCAGCTCTTTGACATCACACCTTTTAGTGGTCTTATAAAAGTATGGCTGCCTGTTTTCAAGGGCAGCTGAGCTCAGTAAGCTATAGAGTCTCTGCTGTTATGGCCACCAACATGTCCTGTTTGTTTCTGAAAGGAATTGAAATCTAAAGATAGCCCATGTCTCCCCTATGCTGTGTCGGTTGCCTCACTGAGATAGCCAAACATGGACAGGGCAGGGTGTAACGGGATCTTGTGTTTCCCACCAGTGATTGACACCGACAGCAGGTGCCCTACGTGGCAACTCACCATTAGCTTTAGGATGATTTTTAAACTAGATTGTGTCTTTTAAAATGCCATATTTTAGATAGTTAATAAGGATGATATAACTACTGTCACTCAATATCCAGAACCAATCCTGGTATCTTGCCACCTCCAAAAAATATTGAACGTGCCATGTAAAAATTGTTAACTTGTTTCACAAATGAAGAGCCAAATTCATGAACACATTTCCCACTGTGAACTTTGACCTTTAAAAGCATACAATGCTTGGATCAGATCAGTAATTGTTGTCAACTAAAATTGCCATCAATTTTGGGAATTTATTTATTTCACTAGGAGGTGCCATATAGTTGCATTTTGTATGCTGCACTGTTTAAATACTGGGATAATTCATTCATTTGTTAGTAATTTATTTGCCTTTTTAAGGAAGTTATTATGTAAACTATTATTCTGTAAACGATGGTTTAGGTATGTGAAAGAAAGCTGTTGTAGTTTCCTTGAGCAGGACATAGGCTTTTACCGTGGGGATAATTAAAGAGTAACTTATATATTTAGCTTAGACAGGCTCCACTGGGTTCAAACTTTTTTTTTTTTTTTAACTATTTGCTAATTGATTCTGTACGTTTGTTTTTCAGTGGAGGCTTCTGTCCATGGCAACCATGTGTACTGCTCTGACAAGACCATCGAGGCTGCAGAGGCTCTGCTCCGCATGGACTCACCTTCCAGCATCAGAGAAGACCGTAGCCCAGGTAACACACACTAACTCGTAACACTTCACAACCAAAATGTAGAAATAATTATAGTTACTTGTCATTTTTTGTTTTGATCCAACATGATTGTGTTGTCAAATAATAATTGTTGGGGTCTGTTATCTTTTCTGTAGTTTGTACTTGCAGAAAGTAATTTATTCTATCTCAAATATGTTTCAAATTTCCCAAAAATAGTTTTGAGGAGATCTCACATAGGTTTATCACAATATCTGCTTTTGTTGGACACTATATTGTCCCTGCAGTATTTAGGCGCTTTCAAACCGGAGTACTTTTCCCAGTAATAGTTCCGATAGTTCTTGGGATTTTGCGTTCACACGAAAAAGATCCGGGGCCTCATGTATAACGCCGTGCGTAGGATTGACGTGGGAAGGTTGCTTACGTAGTAGAAATCCGAAAAATAGGTCCATACATTTTCCGCCACTTTCCGATTCACCAAACATTGCGTACTGGTGAGGAAAGTGCGTATGACAATTCCTACGCCGGTTTCACCGACTCGAAATGCGGTGCAACTTTTGCGGGCTTCACGTAACGCCCATGTTTGCCTATAAATAGTCAAAGAAACGCCCATTCATTCGCTCATTTTGACTGATTGCATGGAGAAGATCGCAGGAAATGACGACAGAACAGCTAAAACAAACATCTCACACCGTGATTTTGGTTATTTTGGGGAGGTCGAGATAAATCATATTGTTTGGTGGATACAGTTTGAACCAGAGTAGCAGCATGGAGGTCGGATCGTCACCAAAATAAATAAATTAGTGGTCCGAAAAAGGTTAATGAAAAAAAAAATACACATAGCCTTCCTCAGGCAGTTTGTTTGTAGCGGGGACAGGAGACCCCCCCCCCCTTGATGATAAACTGTAAGAAATGATCGGGGAATCCCTCCGGAGTGGAGTCATGACGACTGGATCTGAATTAGGTTTTTGTATTTGGTGGTTTGTGTCCCAGCTTTCGATCAGCTTCTCTCCCGTTTTTGTGCTTAGTGCGTACGCATGGATTAGAGTTTGCGTGGAGGACCGCACGTTTTCCTGTCAAGTTAGTATTTTATAAATCGCAAACATTGCGTAGAAACTGCTGTACGCCATTTTTTGAGCGTATATCCCTTTTTTATAAATAAGGCCCCTGGAACTAGAACAGTGGTAACCAACCTTTTCAAGCCCAAGATCACTTTTTATTCCAAAATGTAAACCGAGATCTACCAATCCGATATCTTCAAAAAAAAACACTTAGGAGTAAGACTATTCATCGTCATATTTATTTTTGCAATCAATTTATGTTACAACAGGCTCAATGTACGTGTAAAGATGCACACAAAGAAAGACACAGTTATGCACATTTATCTATGCAATGTACAATATTCATATTTAAGGCGAGACACCCCAGGTGAATAGGGTACTTTTTTTTAACTTAAAGGTATCAGCTAGACATTTCTCCAGTTAATTACTTACAATAAGGCAATTGTCTTTTGTATTACAAGTTTTCTGAAATAGCATGTTTAAATATGCAAATTAGCCATTATGTCATCAAATATGTGCATATTTTAACACATTTCAGGAATCGAAATCTGAACTTTGGATAAAGCCAGGTTCAAAATTCTTGTTTCATTTTGTAGTCATATTAGTATCTAAGGCTTTTACAGAAGGGATTTTGGATATCTCTTTTTATCACTCCATAAATGAGAAAATACTATCAACAGCCCTAAAATATCAATTTTTGCCATGTTTTTAGATATACAATGTTGTATAATTCAGGCTATGAATGATATATGAACAAACCCTTCTGTAAAAGCCTTCATAATATTGATAGGAATATAACTGGAAGGTTTGGTGTGTCTAAGTGCTACTGAAGTTGAGATTTCGAACTCAGAGTAGGAGAAAAAACTCATTTGGAGAAAACGACCTTTAAAGATTGCAGTGAGGCGCTAGCTAAGCCCTCCTGTTCTCTGGATGACAGCTTGCGCCTCGACGCACTCCGTGAAGGTATTTCATGTTCGGGGTCATTTGTTTTTTGTATAATCTTGCTTCGTGCAAGGGATAATTGTTGTCATCTTCTCTGTAAACTTTTTTTTCGCCGTTCTTTTGCCATTTTGAGATTTACATTTCTAGCGGAAAGCTAACCAGGAAGTGTTTTAGCACACCACGTGACGCATCTGAACGAATCACATTGTCTGAAATTGACACCAGCCAATGAGATTTCGTTTCTTGGTTTAAGACCCCTTTGTGCTTTCCCGATTGGTTGCTGATACAAAGGAAATGACCATATTTGGATCCGATGAGATTGTGCAGGAGAGACACAGCTTTCCAACGATATCTCTGTTGACATGGTGCACACAGCGGTCGCGGTACTTTATGTTTCGTTAGAAAGCTAACTTTTGGTGAATTTAGGAGAAATCTACTGACGCAAATAGACAAACTATAGTCAAATAAACACTTAAATGTGTATTTTGTACGTTTTCCTTCCAAAAGCCTGAAAGAAAACATGTTATAGAATCAAAATAGCACAAAATCTCAAAATTGACCAGTGCTTGAAAAACGATGTTTTTGCCTGCCGTGTCTCGCCTTAAGTTAGGCATATCTGTTCAATACAAACTATTAATATTTACAGTATCCGTTGAATGCACTATATTTAGTTTCTCAGTTCAATTAGTAATATTCACATGTACAGACATTAGCCTACAGTTCAATGTAATCCATATTAAGTTTCTCCGTTCAATGCACAATATATTTTCAATGCTCAAGAACTTTGCTCTATCAGCCTGCCTTTAATGAGACTGCTGTGACTGCACATTATCTGTAAGCCTTTTGAAATCTGGCTGATAGTTGGTGATTGCCAGCCGGAGGCAGTCAGTAAGATGTGCGTCAGTCATACGAGTTCTATACTTGGATTTATGCATGATCTCCATGTCAACACCCATAGGTAATGTAAACACCTCCTGTATTTTAGCTGACGGTTGTTCAATGTCAACGCTGAGGAAAGGGTTTGATACAAAACCAACTACTTGCCCCATGTCTTGTACTGTAGCTCCACAAATCGAGCACCAAATTCTGATTTCAGTTTGTTCAAATGGGCGCAGAATTGTTCAGGATGGAAAGCCATTTTGTCTGTGAGGTTTTGTGACACCTTTTCAAGATTTGGGAAGTGTGTCAGCCTCGCATGTCTTAACTGAGTGGTCCACAAACTGAGCTTCACTTTGAATGCCTCCACTGCGCTAATCATGTGACCAAGCTCTCGGTCTTTCCCTTGCAATTCTCGGTTAAGGTCATTGAGTTTTGCAGTCAGATCGGTAAGGAACCCCAAGTCCAATAACCAAGTATCATCGGACAGCTGCTCATACTCCTCGTCCCTCGACTTCAGAACACGGATGATCTCTGGCAGCAAATCCAGAAAACGCTGGAGGACCTTGCCCCGACTGAGCCACCTTACATCTGCGTGAAGGATCAAATCTCCATACACAGATTCGAGCTCGTCCAATAAAGACTTAAATAGCCGGTGCTGGAGTGCTTTTGCACGAATAGAGTTGCCAATCTTGACAACAACATTCATTACATGTGACATGTCAATTGCTTAGGCTCCCAATGCCTGTTGATGAATCACACAGTGATAGTTTACAAGTGGTGGAAAGTCTGGGTCTTTTCTGCACAGCGCAACAAATCCTGAACGAACACCGAGCATCGCTGGTGCCCCATCGGTTGTGAAGGACACTATTTTATGAATGGGAATCTTGTACTCATGAACATAGTCCTTGACACATCATCACCCCTGGTTCTTTCTTTCAATGGGATAAGGGCAAGAAAGGCCTCCTTGACAGTAAAATCCGTGAAAACTATTCGGACAAACACACCTAGCTGGGCTGTGTCTGTGGCATCGGTAGACTCGTCAAATTGAACTGAAAA
This sequence comes from Notothenia rossii, assembly GCF_949606895.1. Lineage (NCBI taxonomy): Eukaryota > Metazoa > Chordata > Actinopteri > Perciformes > Nototheniidae > Notothenia > Notothenia rossii. The sequence goes on along the minus strand of NC_136912.1, from coordinate 37,035,499 downwards.
GTATTCCGAGAGAGACAAGTCTTGTAATACTTTCTGGGATACATCTTCGGACAATGACTCGACTCTTCTGGCTACAGTAGGTGCACCAAGTGGTAAACTTTTTATCCTTGCTTTTATGTCCTCTTTGTTTTTGAAATCCGCAAATAAGACGTCAGCTGTGGCGCTCATTGTTTTTTTTGTGCTGAGACAAAATATGGCTAATCCGGAGGGACGTTTCTGTAGCTGCTCTTTGCTGTAGGCGCGATGAAAAGCGACTGCTGTGCTTTTAGTCCTCTTTTCAGTTCATCAATTATTTTGGTTCTTAATGCGCTGTTGAGTGGATATGAGTCTTTGAATTTACCATGGGTGCTCGCATGATGGCGCTCCAGGTTGCCCCGTTTCGCCAAGGCTACCGCCTGTTGGCATATGAGGCATATAGTCTTCTCTTTCGCTGATGTGAAAAGAAATTCATGCTCCCATTCCGGGTGGAAATAATACGTTTTTGATTTCTTTTTCGCCGGACGCTCAGCCATATCGATGTTGGTTAAATATTAGCAGAGCTTGGTACAGTTTAAGTTACTCCTCAAGATGACCGTTAAGATACGATTGTTAACCCCACCCACAATTGCATGCAGCAATTCATAGGTACGTCAACATATCTAATAACCAATTGGAGTTTGTAAAATTACCTGTGCCTGATTCAAATCAACAAACCAAAGCTAGGTCTAAAAAGATTGTTTAAACAACCAACCAACGAGAGCATGAACATTTTCTTTTTTTTCGAAAATATTTTTTTGGGGGGAAATATTTTTTTGGGGAAAAAATATATATATATTTTTTTAAATGCTAGGGATCGACAGTGAAGGCTTTGAAGATCGACCAGTCGATCGCGATCGACCTGTTGGTTACCCCTGAACTAGAACTTTGTTTTGCAAACCTTTTTCAGTCTTTCTTGGGGAGATAAAGGTTCCAATTTCTGATTGGCTGGGCGAATTGCAAACCCCCCCCGTAAAACTCAGAAAAGTTTTGTGAAGCCGCCATTGTATTTTCTGGCATTAGCATTATTAGCATTAGCCCAGCGCACCAACGGAGAGAGACTAACTTATGCAGGGTTTCCCCACACATAAAAGGCTTCTCAATTCTCTAATTTCCCCTCCTTGACTCCTATCCTCGACTCTTATCCTCGTGTCTTAGTCCCGCCCACAGGAGATGCGAGCGGAGGAGTCGAGGAGGGGAACCGAGGAGAGAGGAGGGGAAGCAGCAGGCGGTTAGAGAATCGAGAAATCCTCTCCTGAGCGGTCATATCACTGTCTCCTCTCCGTTCCTCCAAACCCTGCCCCCCCCCGGAAAATAATGAGGGACAGGCTGATGGTGACCTGATAGAAACTTTATTATTCCAGGGCTCGACAGTAACGGTTGCCAGGTTGCCATTGGCAACCATTCAGAAAAAATGTCAACCACTTCTTGGCCTTTGGTTGCCATTAGTGGCAATCAGTTTTTAACATAAAGAAATAGGGAGAGCGAACAGCTAAATATGCATCCCAAAATAGATAAATATTAAGTATTTGTTTTATTAAGTGATATTTAATTATTGTTGTGACCAGTCGGAACCTGATACTTAAGCACGTGGATTGGTGTGATTACGGAGCCAGGAAGCGATGCACGTTTACTCGCGTGCGCCGTGTGTTTGTTTTACAAAAAATGGCGAAGCAAATTAAGTTCTTTGACTGTGGGGTAAAAAGTTCAGCCAACACCTCAACTTCTCAAACAAATGTTCAAAGTGATTCAGCTGAAAAAGCGCAAGATGAACCCGAACGAAAAGCAAAGAGGAAATGTGTAAAGTCTTGGGAGGCGAAATATATATGTACATTCTGCTCCTTTGTCGAATCACTTTCGGTAAAAGTTAATTACTTATTCTAAGAGATTTGAACATTCTTTTGTGTCGCATGTTCATTATTAAGTTGATGTATAACTGTATAGTATCTTAATTATTTAAAATATAAGGTGACTAAAATGGCAACCGTATTTTCAGTTTTGGCAACCAAAAGCTGATGCCTGGTTGCCAGCTTGGCAACCACTTTTAAAAGTTAGCGTTGAGCCCTGTATTCACTTAATCACTGATTGAGATATGATAAAGCTTAGTCTTATACATTCATGGGATTTAACAGTAAGACAGAGAATAAGTGTGCACCCACCTGCAGTATTTTTGTTTTTATATGCTGTTGGAAATACTCCTGTTGCCTGCTGTGTTCAGACTCAAGTCATGTGTGTGATTCAGGACCTTCAGTGTCCTTTTTTTAACAGAAGACCGTTGCTAGAAGCTGCAGAAGCATTAGTTTTTTGTTTTTGATGGAACAATTTCACACACAGATATAGGGAGGCTAGACCTATACAATTGATTTATTATGGTTTATAATTTAATGTCAAGAAGAAGATGGCTGAACTGTTCAGTGTCAATCCTGTGGAGATGGAGATTATAAATATCCAAAATCATGTTCAGCTCAAGTCTCGGCAAAACTCACAACGTTTCTGGAGCCTTGTAGACCCAGAACACTATTCATTCACCAAGCAGCACTGAAAATGTCTGCTTTATTTGGCTCTACAGACCTTTGTGAAGCAGCTTTTTCTGACATGAATGTGACGAAATCTAAATACAGAACAAGACTGACTGATGAACATTTAAATGACTATTAGAGTGAACCTAAGTGGGTACACTCCAGCATACATCTCTATGGTGGACTCCATGCCATTCATCTCACTAACTGTGAAAAAGAGTGAATGCACTTATTTTACACATGTGCCATAAGATGCTTGTAAGGTGGTGATTAAGGACATTTATGTGAATTCTCAGTAATGTACTTACTATGTGGGCCATAATAATATGTGAGACATTTTCGTTTTCTTGGACCGTGATGTGAAGTTAAGATTTGTGATAAGCTTTAGGTATTGTAATTTCGCACGTGTATAAAAGTAAAGCTTAATTCAACTGATGAGTGCTATGTGAATAAATGTAAGCGATGTGATGCAAGTAGCTCTTGGCCACTTTCATTTTTTCAAAGTGGCTCTCAGATGAAGAAAGGTTGGAGACCCCTGCTCTAGAGACTTTACTTGGGCGGGCCAGGTATATTAACGGCTGCCCAAGTATATTTTGCGACCCATTTATTTAAAGTTTTTTTTTGTTGTAAAAAAATGTATGTATTGTGAACGCAACGATGTGGCCTGCCGACATGGCCACTGTCATACAGATCATAACTCAGAGCCCTTGATTGGTCTCTGTGTGTCATTCAAGCTCGGGATAACCTCAGGTGAGGTAAAGGATTCTCTTGAGTGTTTAGGGTGCATTCACATCTAATAATCCGCTCTCTGGTGCGCACCAGACCACAGTTTGTTACATTGTTTCATTTTTCAGAAGGTTCGGTTTGCGTTCACACGGGCAAAACTCAAACGGACTATAAACTTTAAACACAAGTCATGTGCACGGACATGCTGTTCAACCATTGGTCAGACATTAAGGGGGTAAAAACGTAAATCCTGGCAATTTCTACCGGAGCCTCCGCCATGGAGCATCGGCACTTTCGGCAGGCTATTCTCATGCTGCTGTTAATCTGGAGATCAACAGACACTAGCGGCCCACGCATATGATTATATAATCAGACAACGTCCGTTAAAAAACATTATAACACATATGAGGGACGTTCTGCAGTAAGGAGGGCGTTTCACCGACGACAGGTGTTCTTACTTTTATGTAGCTGACGGAGAATTTTTACTTTACACAACACTGTTCAACACTTCATTCTGCTTTACTCTTTAACTAAACAACCGCGGATGTCTTGAAAGACTCTTTCGCTAAAGATTTTGAAGATATGCACGTTCTTGTGACACGTAAATACTACGCTTCCTATGTTTTGGTGCGGACTGCGTTCACACCAGCAATGAACCGCTCCAGAGTTCGCAAGCAAGCGCTCCGAGACCACCTATTTTAGCGGACCAAATTCCGGTTGTTTAGTTCACTTAAGAGGTCTCGGGCTGTGTTCACACCGACCCAAATGAACCGCACCAAGCGGCTAAACGCACCAGGGTTCGATTCAACCGGACTATACAAGGCAGGTGTGAACGCACCCTTAGTCTAAGTTCTCAGTGGGCCTCAAACGGTTTGGTCACCATTTATGTAAACACATATTTCCATTGGAGGGGGTAGTGATTAGTCAAATATGCATGAATAAATAAACAAGTTAACTAGGTGAAAAAAGATAAGATACCATTTTTTAAAACTTGTTGAGAGCTAAAACTAGTCTTTGCTGCTGCTTCGAAGGAGAAGGGGGACAGGAGAGGCTGATTCAGGAGCACAGACACACTCACAACTATAAATGAACCAAAAATAAATAAATAAACAAGTTTCAGTGTTTTTTCATCTTGGAAATGGGAGGTTATTGGTTATGGCCATGATTTTATGATTATTGAAATGTATACAGTATATTATATATATATATATATATATATATATATATATATATATATATATATATATATAGTATTATATATATATATATATATATATATTATATAGTTGTGTGTGTGTGTGTGTGTATATATATATATATATATATATATATATATATATATATATATATATATATATATATATATATATATATATATATAGTACAGTATGTTTCATATAGGTGTTCTCATAGATCTAGTCTCTTTGTTTTTCCCTCAAAATGCACCAGATTGATGCATTTAACTCCAAAATCTTACCGGGGGAGCATGCCCCCAGACCCCACAAGAGGATTTGAAGTCCACCCCCACTTAAAATCACATGGATAGGTTCCTAAATACTAGGCCTGTCACGATAATTAATTGTGTTGGACGATAAATTTTTCTGGAAATTATTGCGATAAACGATAATATTGTCGGCACCGTTTTAAGACCATTTTAGACATAATGATAATATATAATAATATTTCAAGTACATCCTTTCAAACATAACTTTTTATTGAACATTCAAAATTGCAAATGAAATTAAAATTTTTATTGAAATTAAAATATATAAATTATATATAATAAATAAAACCAATTAATTAAATTATAATAAATTAATTAAATCACACACAACCAAAACAATAAATTAAATAGAGTCAGGCTGGAAAACAGAGCTCTCTCTCTCATATATATATATATATATATATATATATATATATATATATATATATATATATATATATATATATATATATATATATATATATATATATATATATATATATATGAGATCACACATTATCTCACAAGCAAAAAAAAACTCCTTAAAACAACAGTCAAGTGTACAGTCCACTGTCAAAGACCCAGATGCCTCAACAGGCCATATCCAAATCTGTTTTTCTAAGTTTTCGAGCAAGGAACACCAACATGTTTGCATTGTCAGGCGGGGGCTCTCCATCTCCAGCTACCGTGTTTGCTCCCAGCTGGAAAAACGGAATGGGGTGGTTGTGTTTTAGGTGGTTTAAAATGCGTGGTATTGCCTGCTTTTGTCGCTACCTTTTTTAAACCAATGCGACACACCGCCCGGCTCATTCAAGTCCGTAGGTTCTCCTCGTTGATTTGGTTTGAATCCAAAATACTGCCACACCAGAGAATCGAGATGTGTAGTCAGGTTTTGTAACCAATTCCATTTCACTTTAAATTCCCCGCGAGTAAGTCACACGTTGTCTCCCGCTTGTCGCTATATTATTAATTTGGCTGCTACGCTGCTGCACGTGCACGCGGAGTGTCATGACCTGGCTGTGTGTCAGCCCCGCCCCTCACAGCGCGCCTGGCAGCCACAGCGCTCCAGGCTAAAATGCTGGTCACATCTTTATGTAAACGGAAATTTATCGAGCTCAGAAAAGTTATCGAGTCCATTTTTATTTATCGTACGATAAGTCAATTTATCGATTATCGCGACAGGCCTACTAAATACATTTACCATTTATTTATTTTTAAATAGTAACCCAGGTCCATATGTTTATTTGTGGGTAGTAGATCTAAACTATAGGGCTATCACTATGGGCAGCAACACTGTAAATATTGACAAATAAATCCAGCAAAATGGCACAAAAAAAAACTGGTAGTGGCCTGGCTGGGTGTATAATTTCCTGCCTGACTTATTGTCTCAGTCCGGCCCTGGCTTTACCCGTTCGCTCTGCCATCGCGGGAAGGGTCTGCTAACAAGCGACCAACAGAAAGGTTAATGTTAATATTGTTGTTACACGTCACCTCACCGCCGTGGCTTCACCCAGCAGCTTCTACTGAAGCCAGTCCCCAACTCCGGGGACTTCCGGCCGGGGACTTCGGGTGGCAGTATACGCCGTGAAGTTGTTTGCGGCCTACCAGTAAACCCAAAGCAGAAGAAGAAGTGACGTCAGCGGCTCATTTGCCTAATCCTCCCTCAGGGACTTATTCCGGTGTGAACGCGATCTGCTCTTTAGTTCTGGGAACTAAGTACGGCAAAGTATTTGGTGTGAAAGCGCCTATTGACATTTTTTGCCAGTGAAATAATAATAATAATGCTTCTTGACCTCTTATATGATCATTAATCAAACTGGTTATTAAAGCATCATAATGTTGCCTCAATGCATAATTCATAGATTCTCCCCATTATATCCTCGTACCAGACTCTTACGTCCGGCCTTGCATCGTCACGCCAGACTTCCTTCACGCTGCCATGCGTCCAGACATGATTACAGAGACAGAGGTGGAGATATCCACGGAGGAGTGTTGCGAGGACGAGGACGAGGAGATGGTCACCCTGCTGGAAGAACCAGAGCCAGGACACGAGCCTGTCAGGAAGAGGAGGGGTAAGACATGTAGAGCTTGTGGTTGCAAAATACTACAAAGGTTTGTAAAACAACTGGCCGCTCTGTCACAAGCTAGGCTGCAAACCTCAAGCCAAAACATTGAGTTTGATTATAGTTATTAAGTAGTAAACCTTTGGGTATATATTCACTAATCAGGGACTCCATTTAAGCAAACGATTAAGCCCTATTTCAAATGTTTCTTGTAACAGCTGGACGGAAGCCAAAGACACATCAGTCAGCTATATCCGATGGCTCCCTGGACCTCGGCATCAAGAAGAAACCAAGAGAAGGGAAAGGTAACTTACATTTAATTTAAATTCATTTCTTTACAAGTACAATAATGAGACATTATGGAGATGTGTGAAATGGGACACCCAGATGATCTATGCAAAGCTTTAGAATAAGAGTTCAGAGACAAAACAGAACAATATATCTTACTAGTATTGGAGAGGGTTCATAAACATTACAAGCTTAAAAAAACAAAAAACATTAATTTAATTGGTTTGAAATAGATAAGATATAATAAACACAATATATGAAAATGAGAAAATTAGGGGTGCACCGAATGGGAAATTCTTGGCCGAAACCGATACCGAAAATAGGAAACAGTTGGCCGAAAACCGAATGCCGAAAGGCCGAAAATGATTAATAGAAATATATATATATATATATAATGTTTACATTTTTTACCAATGTTGTTCAGCTGCCTGATTATGGAAAAATAAATGATTATGGCAAAACTTAACTTAAATAATAATCACTATTATGGGTCCATAAAACATTTATTCAGCACTTTTGAATGCATACAGTACATTAAATCCAAGTCAAGTGCATTTTCTTTTCTCTGTAGGATAACTACAACAAAGTGCATTCAGAACAAAGCCAAGGTGCTTTAAAACTGCATAAACATCTAGGCCAGTAGGCCTACAACAAAATAGTGTAAATAAAGACTGTAACAGCCAGGCCTTCAACAACAACAAATGCACCTATAAGTGCATGCATACAAATGTGCAAACTGGATAAATCCACATGAATGTAACTATTTACAAATGAAATTACAATTGAATTTCAAGAATCTGTAAATAAGGCTGTCTGTCCTCATAAGCAAAGTAGTAAACATTGTATAAAGATACATAAAGTGAAAACTGGATACAAAATCCACAATCAAGCGTCTTTGAGCACCTGTAAAAGCGCTAACAAATGAAATCTATTATTATTATTATTATTATTAATCAATTACAAATTAAATTACAATTTCAAGAATCTGCAAATAAGGTGGTCTGTCCTCATGAGCAATGTAAACGACATTGTATCATTTAGATACCGAAAGTACAATATATTGAACACTGTGCTGCTGTCATTTCCCACTAATGATAACCTGAGATGGTGAATTATAACTCACAATGAAAATTGTTCAGGAAAGTGGGTATAGAGTAGACATCTAGAACTAGATAAACTTATGATAAGCCAGCCTTGTCTACTTATTAAGGAAAAGTGGGAGGTTATTTTTAATGAACATTAGCTTCTCTGCTTTATCAGCCATAAGTCTGTTCCTCTTCTCATCAAGCACATGAGAGGCAGCGCTGAACAGTCTCTCGCTGTCAGTGCTTGTGATTTGATCTTACTCCGCATATTTGTCCGGGTGTTTTGATTTCAAGTGGTGGAGTAATCCCGAAGTGGTGAAAGTCTTTGCAGTTACACCCCCTCGAGAAATGTCAGCTGAACACGTTTTACAAATCGCAATCCGCGCCTCTTTCTCTGATATTTTTAAATATCTCCAAGCGGCAGACATGTTGGCTGTGAGCCAGCCGCGAGCATGGTCGCGCGCCGTGCTTCTCGCCGCGTTTTGATTACGTCATCACAACAACACGTACCAACGTAACCCTGTTCTCTGACATTCGGTGATATTTTTTCGGTGCCGAATATTCGGTGCATCCCTAGAGAAAATAATGGTATAAATTAAAGAGACCCCTTTCCTGTAGTGTGTTCTTGTATAGGTTTCTGTGCCTGTAAATGGTCTCCAAAGAGTACAATCCGAAAGTTCCCTGCACAAAACACATTTAAACCTGAAAATGAGAATAATATGTCCTCTTTAAATGCAGTTCAGAGTAGAGTAACTTGTTTGTCCCAGGCCATTTCGTATTTTCAAGCTTCAACATATCAACAAATGCTGTTTTAAGCACTGTTTAAGTCAGACACCAGAATTATTTTTGCCAGTAGCATTTGTAGAGCACAGATACATTTTGGTTTTCAGTGCATTGAATTAGCTTGCTTTCCAGCAGGAAGCACCACCTACCTCTGGGAGTTCCTGCTGGACCTCCTCCAGGACAAGAACACCTGCCCCCGCTACATCAAGTGGACCCAGAGGGAGAAGGGCATCTTCAAACTGGTGGACTCCAAGGCCGTCTCCAAGCTGTGGGGCAAACACAAGAACAAGCCGGACATGAACTACGAGACCATGGGGCGGGCTCTCAGGTGAGCGTGTGCATAAATACTAAAACTGTAACGTGCTTTAAACGATTGAACTTACATTTGCAAATTACTTTAGATACATTTAATTGAAAAAAGCCCAATGAACTGACTGGCAGACTGCAAAATTCAAAGACCAATGTTCAGTTTTATAACGCAGTTTTATGCCACTGATATAGTATTGTACTAATACAAATAAATAATATTATATTGGTATAATAATGCAAGTAAACCTTTTCAAGAGCAATGCACTTTTTAGTTTTTTTTTTCATTATAAACCACGACCGCGATAAACCATCCCAATTGACTGCACATTTTTTAAATCTTAGATCTTAATGTGATTAATCTTGATTCATTGTTTTAATGGATTGACGTCCCTAAGAAATATGTAGTTTGCCAGAGCTGTAAGGTGCTGGAATAGACTTGTAACTCCTGATTCCCCCCCCCCCCCCCCCCCCCCCTCAGATATTACTACCAGCGCGGCATCCTGGCCAAGGTGGAGGGCCAGCGGCTGGTGTACCAGTTCAAAGACATGCCCAAAAACATCGTGATCATCGACGACGACAAGGCAGACCTGCCTTCCCCCGAGGACCTGATGGACTCTGAGACCGTGTCCTACGAGCGCGTGCCCCCCCCCTCAGACATGCTGCTGCACGCCTCCGAGCTGACGTCCTCCAAGAAGCCCAACATCCTGCGGGGCGCCAATAGGGCCAACGTTGTCCACGCCACTGTCACCACGGGCAACAAGGCCATGACGGGAGGTGCTGCAGCCATGGTAACGGGCTTACAGAGGATAATGTCCATGTCAGGAGCGTCGGACAGGAGTCAGACGCAGCACTCTCACACGGCCATCATCCCCACGGCAACCGGGCCCAGGTGAGACTTCTGCGGAGATATGCTAACGTGCCAATGCTACATCTTCTCCCAGGATTCACTTCTGACTGTTCCCCCTTTCCTTTGGTTCACAGGACTGTGCGAGTGGCGATGCAGATGCCTGTAGTCATGACGACATCAATGGGTCAGAAGATCTCCACGGTTGCCGTGCAGCAGCAGACAGGAATGACGGGGCCAGCAAGACACACCACCCTTCTCACCAACTCCTCCGCCCTCGCTGCCGGGAACACCAACTCACAGCAGAAGGTGTGTGGAGAGCATTATATATGTTAATACATTTTGGAGAAAAAAATGTTAAGTATTTTTTTTTATCCATTTCAAATATTCCAACCATCCATCCTTTTTCTGTCGCCCATGTTAACTTACTTTGATTACATTTGAAATAATAATAAATACATCTAGCCCATATCAACAGTACTATATAATTGGAGAGATATATATATTATATTGGGATTTTTAAACTGGCATTGTACTGCATTTTATGTGCTAACATTGTTGGTTTTTAATCTTTTTTTATGTTTAAGACAAGTTAACTAGAAGTGCAAGGACTAGTTGATGGAAAAGTAATCTGCACATTTCTTTTAAATAATTGGTTAATGGTTAGAGTAATTCCTCATGCAACAATTCTAGAAAATGCCACTTTTAGCCTCTGAATGTTTATGATGATATAATGAAAATGTCCTGCCTATCCCTGTTGAAACCAGATATCACCTTGTACTTTGAGCAACTTTTTGATAGGCTCAAGGATTAATCTAGAAGATAAAACATCATGCTGTTTTCTGTTTGTGTAGGTTGTGATCCAGACCATCCCCACCATGGTCCCGGCCACAGCAGAGAACGGGGACAAGATCACCGTCCAACTGGCCAAGATCATCACCATCCCCGCCCACCAGCTAGCTCAGTGCCACCTCCAGACCTCCAGCGGCTCCCACAAGCCTGGCATGGGGGGCCCCCCGGGGGGCCTCAGCCTCCTCGGGAGCCCCCTCACGGTGCGGGCCCTCGGGCCGGTCAGCGTGGGCCCGGGGACGCAGGTGATGAGGCTCACCGTGCCGACGCAGGGGCAGCAACAGACTCTGGTGGTTTCGCAGGCGGGCAGCGCGGGCGGGGTGGTGACATTATCGACGTCCAATCACACGATGACGACGCAGCCTCGGATCATAAGCGGCATCTTTAACGGGTCGGAGCTGGTGATCGGAGCGCCGGGGGGTGGGGGCGTCACCATGGAGAAGCTGAAGGCTGCTGGAGTCCACATCCAAGCGCTCGCTGTCCAGCAGAACCACGCCAAGTCGGACGGCGTGGAGATGGTCGTCCAACTGGACACCCCCGACGTGACGATAAAGACTGAAGAGATCGAGTGCTGAAACATTTCAGAGTTATTTTGACGTTGATTTTAATCTTGTAATAACCAGCAGCCGTCTGAGAGACTTTTAAAGACTCCTAAAGGCCAGTTTTTTAGTCCCAAAACACGTCTTCACCTTTTATCCCCCAAACTTTACCGATTGCAAATCCCCCGGCACCTCTCCAATTGTCTCTGCATCATAGGAACGCACACAGACTTTAAAAGGGACTTGTTGGATAAAAGGTAAACGGGACCAACCTCGATCACTACAACGTATGCCTTTCCAAACGGATCGCTGTCACTGACTGCAATTGGGAACCTTGAAAATAAGTAGAAACACTACATATGGAGGCAAATAATTACCGCTAACCAAAATGTGAACTTTGAAATCACAGTAAAACACAGTGAAGGGTGTAATAAAACCTTTGTGGAGACCATGTGTTTATACTTCTGCCTCTACTGATGTTAAACAACCAGCAAACTTCCTTTTTCTTTTTGTTAAATACTTCTATCACTGTGCAGAAGTGTGGGTGGTGCTACTATTGCTAACAGCGAGACAGAAGGCAGAGCTGCGATGAGCTCTAAGAAGGAACAATATCAGACAAAGTGGTCATGTATGTACATATTTAAATATATATCTACTATATTCAGTTTACGGAGCTAAAGTTAACAGAACCGCCTTAGATTTAAATGTTTTCTTTTTCATTTAACGTCTGAACAATAAGCTGTTTTTTTGTGTGTTTTGATACCTTGTACCAAGCACAGTATTATTCAAACTAAGAAGAACTAGTATTAATATTAGTTCTGTCACTATCAGGCTGTTACACGCTCATATTGGTTGAAACGACAACATGTTGTCGAACAGTGTGTCCTCCAGCATCTAGGGACATCTCTAGACTTGAATTTCACATTTATTCGACAAAAGCTCGGATATTTCTAAAAAAATTGACAAATGTTTCCTCTTTTTACAAACCGTACTATCTGGCTGCACGGAAATGCGACTCAGTGCTGATGCATGATGCCATGTCTTTTAAAAAGATCACCCAAAAAGTATCAAGAAGGAATTAAAATAATGATTAAAGACAGACATTGGAAATCAAAATATGTAAAATTTATATATAGGAAACCACTGTGGATCCCAGGTCACTTAAAACAGAGGGTCAATTTGCCAGCACACTTTTTTTACTGCCCTTTTTGGTCCAGCCCCTACATTTCATTTTTATTTGTATGTACAGAGAGAAAGCTGTTTGTTCAGACTGAACCGTTTGTATATTCAACATTTTGAAGTATATTCTATTTTGTTGTACTCTTGTTTCAAAGTGTATTAAAGTAGATTTTACTGAAATATAAAAAGACATTTGAAACCTAACTCCAGTTGTTTCCATTGTGGTGTTATTGATTTGTTACTTGTTAGAATCTTTTATCCAAAGCGACTTACATACTCAATAGTGTAGGCAATCCCGACAGGAGCAATTTGGGGTGAAGTGTCTCAGGGACACAACGACATGCTGACTGCAGAGGGGTTTGAACCTGTGATTTATTTATTTTTTCATTATGTGTGTGTGTGCTTTTGATCTACACAGGGTAATGTCATCCATCCCTGTAAATATCAACAATAGTTTAAAGAGGCCCTTTTATCCTTTTGGGAAACCCCTTCCCTTTCCTGTAGCGTGTGATATGTTTGTGTGCATGTAAATGGTCTGCAAAGGCTAACATTCCCAAGTTCCCTCCAGAGGGACTTTCTCTCCCGAACAAACTTGGTATTGGAAATGGATTGAAAAGGCCTTTCAATTTGCGGGATTACAAGTATGAATCTGCGTTATTTTAAATTGAGCACACAGTTGTGGTCAAAAGTTGAAATGCAAATGTTAGAAAAAAACTGTTTTTAAATCAGTTTACAAATAATTCCTTAACTCTTGTTGCTGTAACTTTGACACAAACATTTATGAATTGTTTTTCTTCTAGGAATATGATATGGCTGTTCTAAACATGTCCATCATATACATTACTCAATATTAATATTTTGATTGCATTTCCGCCATACACATGGTTCTGGTTAAATACAAATCTTCTTGACAGAATTATTGCAGTTCAACTGAATTTGTCCGGGGAGAGAAACTTCCTCTGGAGGGAACTTTGGGATTTCAGCCTTTGCAGACCATTTACATGGTAAACCTATATTACACACTTCAGGAAAGGGAAACCCAAAAAGCACAATTGGGCCTCTTTAAAATATATATAATAGTACAGTAAATATGTGATCCAATCATTCCATTTAAAAAAGTAACATAAGTTGGTCCATATTCTTAACTTAACGTAAACCTCGCAGTTTGATATCAGTGTTTCTTATAAACTGTAGGGGCAGGGGAAAAGGTTAAGGCAGGTAATTTAGATTCAAATGAAAATCTATGATGCATCCTTGCAACGGTTTGGGGGTGTGGTTTCTGCAAGCCTCATTTGCAGATTCACCTGTCGCGGCGCGCCCAGAGGCTTTTTAGTGGGCGCGTCACCGGGATGCCAGGGGTGGTTCTCACGGGAGGAGGAAGCATGTGTGCGGGTATTCAAGTTTTCCTCAGCAAGTATACATATGTTAAATGCAACGGGGGGAAATAACTGAAAATAATCATATGGGAATATTGCATCGACCTGGAAGCACGTCACCTTGGAGAGGACGCGCACAGAGAGAAAGAGAGATTCTCTCCAACGCATGGTGAGATCGCTCCTTTGTGCTTCGCGGATCGTCCTGTTTCCTTTTTTGTGGATTATAGCCTAAATAGGCACTACAAAAATTTCTGTTGTTGACGCCGACGGTCGCAGGAGCAACAGCCTTTTTTTGTGTTTCAATGAACTATGGTCTGGATTAAACCAAAAGACAATTTCAGTGTATAGTGAGTGGACGTTTTGTTTGGCTCAAACTGTGAATACAGTACAATTGAATAACGCAGGAAACCTGTCTTTGTTTATTTTTTTGAATGTATGCAGATAGCCTGTAGTTAATATATTTCCGTGGGGACTATTTTGGGGGGGAAGCAGATTATCCGTTTATTATTTCTGTTTACCTTTTCATAATATTATTTCCTTCAAGAACCCCTTGTGCGTTTAAATTAACACAACTATTTTATATAGTTGATCGTTACAACCTTATACCACACCTGTACAGTATAATATCTAAACTGATTAAAGTAAAAGAACAGTGTGGAAGTGACATTTCTGAAAAAGTGTTGTACTGTGTCGTCTTATCTGATATGTTTTAAATGCTATACTGTCCTTTTTGACATACAATTTGTAGTTTAAAAAAAATATTTATCGACATACTATGTCGTTTTTTCTGATATTTTCTAAACACGTTTTTTTTTGTTGAAAATGTTGACATACTATACTACATTTTGACATACTACACTATGTATTTTATTTTTGCATAATTTCGACATACAATTGTCGTTTTTTGGCATATTTTGACATACTATACAAATTATTTTCTTTCATATTTCCGTCATACTATACGCGTTGAAAATTATTAGAAACTCAAAACGTGGAGAACTAAAACCTGAACAATCTGCTTTAAGAATCACTGAATGATTGGGGTGAACATCCCTTTAATTAATTAATTACCCAGTGATAGGCAAGCCAACCAGACAGAGGCAGATTGGGGAGACGAGTAATCAACATAACACTATTCTGCAAAGAAACATCCTCAAGAAAACGTTATTGTCACTCTGTAGTACAATGGCAGTGTGAAACACAACATTTACAAATTTGTAGTGTTTTGTTAGGAATGACACAATATGAGATTTTCACTACACAATTATCGTGGGCAAAATATCATATATTATAAAAATAAAACAAGCAAAGTCCTCTTTACATTTTATTGTATTTTCGGTAATGAAGTTACAGTCCTTTGTGTGTGACAGTTTCAATACCCGGCTCTTTAAATCCACATGTGGAAGTGTCCTTGGGCCCCAAATCCCCCCAAGATATAGCCATCGGTGTGTGGCTAGATCTACCATTATTGTGTGAATGGGTAGTGTTAAAGCGCATTGAGTGGTAGGAGGACTATAAAGGCACAATATAAATGCAAGAACAATCACCATCCAATACTATTTAAATATCACCGCTATCGTCAATACTGGTACATTTTTTAATTTGTGTTTCAGTACTGATGAAGGTCCAGATCAGTAACCTGGTGCAGATATCGCATAGTGTTACACTTTGGGGAGGTAGATTTGCATCTTCATTTTTTTGCAGTGTATATCTCCGCAACATCTGCGTGTAAAGTGATCAGACTTTTCAATTCCAGTTGCATTTCCCAACCTCCCCTCTAGTTCTCTGTGTCCCGTCTCCATCATCGCTCCCACATGGCGTCACATCCTGAACCTTTCTTGTTGAGAGAAGCCAACCAGGAGCCACAGTTTCTCTTCTCAGTGTCGTCCCTTCATCTTCTGCTTCACCTCACTCCTTCTCCTTAAAGCTGAAGTCAGAAACCAGAGAGAGATGGTCGGATGGATAGCTAAAGGACGGAAGCCTGTTGGGCCCAATCTGTTCCTCTGTGGGCATGTCCAAAACTGCGTCCACACTCAGTGTGTCCCGACTGTACCAGATGTAGTCGAGGGTTGAGCAGCACTCACCCGTAGGACGGATCTTCCACGTTGTGTACTCCGGCTCAGTGGAACCGTCCTCACTGAGCCTCTTGTAGGCGGAGTCCAAACCAAGAGGCGATGCGGCGAAACGTCGGTACACCTCCTCAGTCGGGATGGCGTTGAAATCTCCACATATGAGCAGAGGAATGTCCAGAGTCTGGGCGCCTGCAGAGTCAAGGGCGTGTTTCTGGACCAGAGTCTGGAGGTGTCTCAGCAGGTCGGAGCCCTGCGCGCTGCGGAGCCACTCCCAGCCGGAGCGAGCCTTCAGGTGGGTCACCGCCACGCACACACATCTCCCCAAGCTACGGCAGCGCAGCATCGTTACCACGGCGACCTGCGGTAAGAGAGGGCAGTTATTTTATTTCTAAGATAAACATAAAATATAATAAATATAACCATATCATAAATACATAAACCAGCCAACCCAAACCAAAACAACAAGAAACTGCAGCATAAATAAAATAAAGTTTCCCTTTCCTGTAGTGTGTTAGAAAGGTTTCTGTGCATGTAAATGGTCTGCAAAGGCTAAAATCCTACAGCTCCCTCCAGAGGGAGTTTCTCTATGGGATTAGTTTTGTATCATAAAGATAAAGCAACACTTTCTCAGAATAAAGCAAAACTATGAGTTTAAAAGAGAAAAAAAACTGAGTCAAGTAAAAATAAAATAAATGTATAAAAACTTATAAAACTATAAGTCACAAACAAATCATTTGTGTGATCATGTAAACTATAAGTCTTTTTTCTTAGTTTTAACATACTGTAGGTTTTTGTTTGCAGTTCTTGTGTCTTCTTTCTCAATGATCAGACTTTTGCTCTCGCTGCAGCTCTCTCAGTTGCGCTCCTTCACTTTTTGTTTCAGATTGTGGGGGGCATGAAGAAAGACCTGCACCAGCTTCATCCACGCTGGCGTTGCTGTTATCACAGTGTCATTTCATTTGACCAAATGTCTTTACATTGAGACTTCCTCTTCTGTTTCAAATTTCAATAAATGTAATTTGTATAATCACTCTTTTGTCTTTATTCTACATGAAAATGTTAGAGATTCCATTCAAATCTGTTGATTATTCATATCTTCCTCAGGCTAGGAATAGTATGTTGAATTTTGAATGCTAAATGTATATCATTTTCTCACAGGATATAGAATGAGACAACACTGAGACAACCATTGTGTCTGAATGCTTCAGCTCTTCAGACCAACATAGTGAGATGTGAGCATGTTCCTAATTGTGTTGGTATGCAGCCTAGGTCCGGTCTGTTTAATAAAGCAAATCTGCCACTTTTATATTGTAGAATTTGTTAAATTAAAGCAGTCTGCAATTGTTTGTCCTAAACATAAATATATGCTTTTGAAATGTAACATGTCTTTGAAAAAATAACAGTATACAGTTTATATTGTCTATCACCTTTAGCTTGAAAATACATAGATGTGTTTTTTTTATCTATAAAATAAATAGACAGACACTTTATCAATCCCAAATTTGGAAATTATTTAACAGCAGCAGTGTGTTCAGGTATTAAAATATTTAAAATTGGAACAAAGTATAAACAACTACACATCACAAGTCTAATGCACACCAATCCATAAGAGAAGTCTGATATGTTCATGAAAACTTCCCAGGAGACACCGACACTAACGTGGCCGAGTGGATCAAATCAAATCAAATCAGGTTTTATTTATAAAGCACATTTTAAAACGATTTTTGGTCGAGACCAAAGTGCTGTACATGCAAATAATAAATCATAATAACACATTACTACATTAGCAAAGAACAGAAGACAATAAATTCCCACAACAAATATAAAAATCCAACACAGGGAATTGTCCGTAGTCATACTCTGCTCGGACTAGAATGCCAGGGAGAAGAAGTGAGTCTTTAGTTTTGTTTTAAAAACCCTAGAGTCTGGGCCGACCTCATATGGAGGGGCAGAGTGTTCAAGAGCCTGGGACCAGCTGCTGCGAAGGCTCGGTGCCCTCGGGTTTTGAGCCTGGCGCTAATGGGGCACTACCAGCAGTAGCTGGTCAGCAGACCTTAAGGCTCTGGCTGGAGTGTAGCGCTGGAGGAGTTCAGCTATATAGGCAGAGCCAACCCATTTAGTGCTTTAAAAACAAATAAAAGGAGTTTAAAATCAATTCGGAACCGAATTGGAAGCCAGTGTAGTGAGGCCAGAATTGGGGTAATGTGGTCAAGCTTTTTGTTGCCAGTAAGAAGATGTGCAGCGGCATTCTGCACTAGCTGCAGGCGTCTAATTGAGGCCTGGTCCATACCCATAGTGGACTCCGGAGTTTGCTGCATGAGTTGGACTGTATGTTCTGTGGTGTAGTGGGCTGTCACTCAAAAACTGAGTAGCCAATGGGGACACACCCGTGAAAGTCCCGCCCACCTGGGAAGTTTGTGTCAAAATTGCAAATAAAAAATTAGGGAGCTCAACCGAAAAGTCTGATCATTGAGAAAGAAGAAACAATAACTGCAAACAAAAACCTATGTTAAAACAAGGAAAAAAGACTTAGTTTACATGATCACACAAATGATTTGTTTGCAACTTAGTTTTATTTTTGAAATGCATTTTATTTTGCTTGACTCAGTTTTTTTTTCTTTTAAACTCATAGTTTTGCTTTATTCTGAGAAAGTGTTGCTCTAGCTTTATGATACAAAACTAATCCCATAGTTTCTCTCCCTCCCCCCCCTGCCTGAAACGCCTCATTTGTAGTCCCTTTTTTATTTCTGTGACATCACTATGTAACACTCACTCTCTTGTTTGCTAGCGCTCCAACACATTGTAGTTGATAGGCTAAAGGGGCTGGACATCTCTGACCGATTCATCAATCACAACAGAGCCGGCCAGCTAACCAATCAGAGCAGACTGGGCTCTGGTTTCAGACAGAGGGTGAAAAGAGGAGCTGCAGCACAGGCAGTATGAGAGAAATTGCACATACAGTTTAAACTAAAATGCTTTTTATGAATTACTTTTTTTTATTTTCATGAAATACTATAATATGACTTTTAAAAGGCATACTTTAATATGAGTTTTGTATTTCCTATCATGGCATACTAGGACATTTTAATGACATCAATAGTGAGCAATAATATCACTTTTTTTATTGGCTATTTACATTATGAGATTTTTATGTCATGTTTACATATAATGGTAAACTTCACAATGTATTAAATTACATTTAAAGATTACATTTATATTAGTAAAGTAAATAAATTGCAGAAGATGAAACAAAACTCTTCAATGACATTTATTGAAACATAGTTCGATTCTTTTTGATGAATTTCAATTATATTACTTTTTGTAAGTTCATTATATAAACCTTTTAGTGCCTCTATGCCTTTTAGGACATTTGTTTGACATGCACTTTTCTATATCCCATACTAAACCATAACATTTTTGAGACAAAAATATTCTGCAGTATATACAAATAAAATGTAAGAATAAATATACATACAGAAATCTCAAAGGACTATGACTGGATGTAAAACCAGCCAACCACGCACTGACGAGAAGCTTAAATAATAAATAATTGTATTTGTATTGAGTGTGCGGGGGTTTGAATATTCTATATTAAACAAAGGAATCTCCCCCCCCCCAAAAAATACATAAAAAAACCTTTAAAGAATAAAATATATTTAAATTAAAGAAAAACATTGAAAGAGATAAAAAACAATAATATTGCATCCCCACTTGCAAAACAAACAAACTAACAACACAAAGAGCTGGGTACAAATTGTGTATTTTCGTGTTTTATGTTTCCAAGTGTGGCTTTAAATTCCACCCACCTGATTGGTTGGAATCCTCATGGCGGAGAGCTGGAGGTTGACGCTGTCCAGGAACTCAAAACGCGACTCGTCGTAGAACAGCGCGCAGCCGTCGGGGCCGTTGTTGCCTTCCACATCCAGGCAGGGGGACCAGGGCTTGGGGCAGAAGTTGCTGCTGTAGCCCAGGCCTGCGAGGACCGGCTGGAGGGTGTCGTAGTAGTGGTCCACTTCCTGCAGACACAGTATGTGAGGGCGGTAGGTGAGGATCTCCTCTAAGATGAGGTACTTCCTGCGAGACCAGCTGAGGGCCTCCGGGGGACACTGGATGAAGCTGTCAAGCCCCTCGCCAAGAGCTGCCAGACGGGGGGAGGGAAGAGTATTAGGGTGGAGATAACCTGGAGGAGCTGAACAACAGTTAGCCAGAAAGGGGCCAAATGCCAAAACCGATCCCTACACACCAGAGAATACGCCGCCTGTAGTCACACTCAGCTGAATGAGGCTCCGTTAAGGTGGAGGGTGGAAATACAGCGGGGCGCTTAGAGAAAAACTCCCCTCTCTCAGGCAGGAAAAGTTACTGACTTTTCTTAAAGTTGTTGCAAATGAGCAAACATTTGATATAATAATTATAATAAAGTGCTACAAATAGTGGCCAATCACAACAGAGCCGACCAGCTAACCCAGGGGTTCCCAACCTTTTTTCCCAAGAGATCCACCAAATGACTGCTGTTGGAAGTTGCGCCGCGGGGGGTTGGGGGGGGGGGGGGGGGGGGTTGGGGGGGTTGAGCAACAGCGGTAATTCAAGTTTCAAAAATGCTACAACTACTGTCACAAACTGGATGAATGTGAAGTATTTTGTTAAAGGAGGATGAAAGTGTAAATAAGGAGCATTATTGGAGTGACTTTGATGGTTATTGGACTCAGAATTCATTTATTTGGATTCCCGCTGTATGAAGAAATTAAAGGAAGGAAACAATTCACAAAGGGATTAAAGTGTTTAAAACACATGCTCAAAGTAAGCCGGATTTTGCTGATGTGTTTATGTGGATTCAAAAGTCGTAAATAATCTACAAAATGGAGGATACCGATCTGATCGGAGCAACTGACAAATAATGTCAGTTTCAACTGAAACCGGAATGGACAATGACTATGTTTTAAAAATGCGCTTATCCAGACAAGCCTGGTTTGGACACTTTACGGGCAGTAGAAACATTTCTATTAAAGAAAGAATTATACATTGCTGTCTTTTTATGCCTTTATTACTAACTTGAATTTTTATTAAAATTAATTAGCCAATTTTTAAAAATATTTTATTGTAATGTAGAGACAAGGCTTTTAGTGACAATCATGTATTAACTTACAATTATATGTAAAAAAAAAAAAGTAAAAAAGAAAAAAAGGCTAAATAT
The DNA here is from genome assembly GCF_949606895.1 of Notothenia rossii. NCBI lineage: Eukaryota > Metazoa > Chordata > Actinopteri > Perciformes > Nototheniidae > Notothenia > Notothenia rossii. Next base: position 37,014,178 of record NC_136912.1, on the reverse strand, counting down.
GATATTTGGCCTCAAATCATCTGAGGCCTGGCGCCCCCCTGCAATCTTTGGCGCCCCCAGGTTGGGAACCACTGAGCTAACCAATCAAAGCAGACTGGGCTCTGGTTTCAGACAGAGGGTGCAAAGAGGTACTGCAGCACAGGGCAGCACATGAGAAAAATAAAGAGTGTTTTGAACATTAAAGAATGGAGACATGTCCCAGGAGATGAACACAATACAGATATGAACCTGCAAATGAGCACAATGTGTTTCTACCATAAAAGGATGTTTTGTTAAGTCTGTAGAATATGATTAGTAGGTCTCAGTATTGTGCCTCATGCTATTTGAATATTACACAAGTCCATATAGCGATTTTGATAAGAATAACATTAATTGTGCAGCTCTAACCCCAGTTCAGAATTGATCCAGAGTTTTTAATCCTGCAACAAGTTTTTTTATCCATGGATTACTTTTTGAATATTCATTTTTTATATTTGCGGAGAGCACTAAACTTTCAATTACTGATGGCTAAACTGTCCCCAGTAAAGAAAAAAAAGAAAACAAGAAAAGGGAAATCAGCAGAAGAAGGCAAACAGGAAGTAAACAGGAAGTAAACAGAGAAATGGTTTGGGCTCTAGCAGTGTTTAAGGTCTGGTTAATGGTAAGGAAATGTCACAGACTTGGACAATTACAGAAAACCTCGAAAAGTGCTGCCTTCATTTTACGTTGTTGTCGCACCAGTTCTAGCTGTTGGTACGCAGTGCAACGGATAATTTTAAACAACTTTCATTTAAATCAATATTTTGGATCAAGTTGTTGTTTTATTTAGTATGTCATTGGTAATAAGCAGGAAAAAGAACACCTTTGCCCTCTGGTGTTCGCTTTTCATCAATGAGCGCCTCAATGCCCATTATCCCTTATATAACTAACAATTTCAGTAAACACAAATCAATTCCATGACCGTGGGAACTGTATGAAGCTGGATTTTGTCTGTAGATAAATCTGAGCCTAAACTCCAGTGTGTGTATTATTCAGGCTGAAGCAGTGTACCTTGGGCCAGTATGTTCCACTGCATCACCCTGATGGAGTTGCTGGGGGCGCCGCTTCCATCCTGCATCCTGCGAGTGAACTTCCTGTGGAAGCGAGGCGCTCGGCCCCTGAGGGCCTCCTCACACTGTCTGAGCAGCTCTGCGGGACACACAGGGGCCCCCTTCTGCTCCTGCAACACACACACACACACACACACACACACACACACACACACACACACACACACACACACACACACACACACACACACACACACACACACACACACACACACACACACACACACACACACACACACACACACACACACACACACACACACACACACACACACACACACACACACACACACACACACACACACACACACACACACACACACACACACACACACACATCACTGCTGTGACACCATTCTTTTTTTACCAGCTTTTTATAAATGTTTCCAGCCATCCATATAAGATGAAACAAACATACAGAACATTTAAATATACAAAGAACCTTACAAGCTAATAAACTAAAACAATCAGGACAATTAATATATGAAAATAATATACTACACACTACAGTGTATTGTACTTTAAAGTGGAGGGCGGGTTGTGCACAAATGTGTATTTAGAGAGCTGACCATGAGCATTGCTCACAGAATAAGATAAAAAATACATGTTCTTTTCCCTAATCATCTTTCCACAGAACAAGGCAAACGTATGTCTACGTAATATTTGACATGAAGTATAGAACCAGCTCTTTTAATAGGCTGTAATGTTTCTCCTCTAGAATTGTTTACAGATTGACAGTTTTTAAACTAATACACTGTGAAAGGAAGATAATAATGCATTGACTATGGAAGAGAATCAGGGCAACATGTGACTCTTTTCTTGAGATCTCACCAAAAGTGATGATTTTTCTTTGTTCTGAGATTAAAGTCACAATCCTCAGGATTCTAACCTCTTGACAATATTCTCCTTATCTCCAGTTATTATGTTCCAAATATCTGGAACAAACTCCCAGAATCCTGTTTTAAAACCCAGGCTGAAGGCTTTGCTTTTTGCTTTTAAATTAGACTGCACTGTAACTTTTACTCATGTATTGTATAACTATGTTATCTATTTTATCTTGTTTTATGTTTGTTCTATTCTCTTTATTCTTAATGTTTTTGTAAACTTTTTTAATTGCCTTGGGTTGAAAGGTGCTATTTAAATAAGCTTGCCTTATCTGACTTCTCCCTCCGTATCCGACCTCCTTCTCCGTAACTGATTTGTTTCTCTGTGTCTGAATATTTTCTCTGTATCCGACTTGTTTCTGCGTATCTGACCTCTTTCTCTGTATCTGAAATTGTGACTTTTTTTCTCTATATCTGACTTTTTTCAGAATTCTGACTTTAATCTCAGAACAAAATAAAAAAAATGAACTCATGATCAGATCTCAAAGAAATATTTCACATGTGGCCCTTATCCTCTACCTTTATCAACAAATACTATGTATGCAAAAAGTTAAATGTCATGAATCATCATTTAGCAGAACAATGTTTTGGAGGCACATTATCTGTGCCCCATTATGTCAGTTACTATGTCAATAACTTGCCTACAAAACTGCTGACAGCATTTACTGACTCACTTTTTGTTTATATTTGCACAGTGAGCAGAGGAGGAGGAGCCACTGACCTGACAGAATGCTGGATCCAGGTTTGTGACTGCAGGCGGGGGGAAAGCAGAGCTGCTGAGGGGTTGAGTCAGGGCACTGTACAGCCTGGTGGCACCCCCACCCATCGGACACACTGAGAGGAAGAACAAGATGGTGAGGTGTGTGAGGAGGATGGAGACAAACATTCAGCATTTTGTAACTTTAATGACACATTGGTGGATCGTCAAAAATGTTAACACCTCCAGTCTATTCAACCAAGTAGTTTTGTGTTCATGCGCTCAAACCGAAATAACTTCCTTGTTACTCAAAGTAACATTTAAAATAACATTATTCATTTACACAGGATCTCCCGTACAGACAGCCATATGTACTAACACTAGAACTCAAGGTTAGAGAAACGCCCTCTGGTGCCAACTTTGGGATTTTAGCCTTTGCAGACCATTTACATGCACAAAAACCTTTATAACACATTACAAGGAATATTAATACTATGTTGTATAATGTTGATAACAATGCTTTTCAACACTGATACCATACAGTTTGTAAACCAGGCAGCAAATGAGAACAGCACTTTAAGGAGGCAACTTTCAATTTGAAATTGTAGGTTTACAGATTGGAAGTTTGCCGAGGTCACACCCTTATAGTATCCATGCCGCACACACACGCACACACACACACCATGTTTTTGTAGTTAATGCTTCCATGACTACTAAACACAGCAGCTGTTTGTTTGTAAGGACTTTGAACTAAAGTAGGTCAAAGCAAAGTGGGTCAAATTGGCTGGTCGTTTGCCAAAAGGCATCAAACATGTTCCACTTCAAAATGTAGCAGACAAATAAACAACAATACAAATACCTCAGCTGAACTTAGACTCAATGTTATCAACAGAATTGCGACTCTTATATTGATGATAAAGTAAGGGCCAAAGATTATTACTGTATTACATTTGAGCCATAATCTGCTTTTCATAATACACCACTGTATATATTGTAATATACACAAAGCATAATGTACTACTTCATACTTCTTATGTTCAAATACATATTTATATATATAGAGCACTGGGAAAGGCGCTATGTAAATATTATTTATTATTATTGTTTTTTTAAATATTTGTATTGCCCAATTTTACTTCTAATGTTCATTTTAATATTTATATTCTATTATAGATTTTACTTATTTTAAATTAAAATGGAGCAACTGCCAACTGTGGGAAAGTACTCTAAATCTGATTTCTAAAAGCAGACGTATTTATTTTATCAATACAATTCCAGAGAAGTGGAAGCGTTTCTATAATGGAAAGCCGCAAATATGGCTTTTTAAAACTGAGAAAACCAAACTGCCAACTCCTCTACGCCACAACTATTGGACTACAGAAGGTCACATCCTGTTCAACCACTGATGTTCAGGATCAATCCAGTTGTGTGCGATTGAGCCAAACAACCTCTGTGACAAGATCCAGCTTCCAATTCTTCCCAAATGTACGTCATAAATCTTTCTGTTAATCATTATATGGGTCTATGTTTATCCATATACACCAGGCAGACCCGGGAATTAAATAAAGTAACAGCACCACCATAAGTCAGAAACACAGTACAGTTGATATGATGCATCCAAATAATCAGTAAAAGAAAGAATAGCTGCCTCTTACCAATAGTGTCCATTATGTCCACGGCTATGTCCACTCTGAACAGAGTTTGTTTTGAATGCCTCCTTTTAAACACCGGTAATACCCTTTTTAAAGACAAGGTTTGTTTACTGGTTTAGGTTTCCTGCCTGAGCTGAAAAGGTTTTCTCTGAAACTGAAGACAGATGTGTATTTGTTTAAAAGAATGCCCTTTCACGGTTCACTGCTGCCTATAAAGCCTCGGGGAGGACAGGGGAGAGAAAGAGAGAGACTAGGAAGTACGTCACCACGCCATATGGAGCAATTCACGTCATGTGCTAGTGAGGGAGAGAGGGATTCACTGCACAATCCAAACGGCAGCTCTCTCACACACACACAAGCTTGAGTGTGTGCAGAGTTGTTACGGATACACACATATTGGGTCGTCTCACCTTTGCCCAAACAACAAGCAAAAGCATAAAGTAACATGGAGTCATGCCCTCACAAACACACACATTGCAACAATGATTGAATGACTAAACCAATCATGAGTGTGTGTGTGTGTGTGTGTGTGTGTGTGTGTGTGTGTGCGTGATTGTGTGTGGTTTGTAACAATGACTTCCTTGTCACGACACTGAGGTCACTTTGATCGCAGTTTACAGTAACTTGTGTTACATCAGAGTGTAATGTTCTTTTCCATGTGCATTTGACTTATTAGTTATACTATTTTGGTTCTCGGATCAAAATTTATTGAGCTATTTCAAAACTGTGGTTCAAGGCTCCCCCTCCCGGGTTACTGATTAAAACAGTGTTTTAAGTTTTTTAAACTAAAACATTTAATTTGAAATCAATAGGAGAAACTCCGTCTAGAGGGAACTTTGGGATTTTAGCCTTTGAAGACCATTTACAAAAATACAGGGAAGGGAATACTCCAAAAAACACAACAGGGCCTCTTTCATTGAATTGTCTTTTTGTTAAATTGGGTAATTAACACAAAAAACAAAGATGGGGAATAACCCTTTGTGTATGACATTTGTAATTTTCACATTTTAAGAACCACGTAAAGCCTCCAGCTGTTCCTCTTGTTTAATACCACACATTGCTCTTGTGTGTCCTTGCTGATCAAAATAATGTTTGTCAAGCAGAAACAAAGCCCCTATATTCCTCTCTATCCGGATCTCTTAAACCAACAGAATGGAGTCAGGGAGCGTTCCACCGTGTTGCTCGGACGTCAGCGTATCAGCTCACAGACCAGCGCACATTACAGAGATCGAAAAGCTCTGCTGACCTGTGATGGTGACTCATGTCTGAACACGCAGGTCTGCATAGTCTCCAAACATTAACAACGAGTCACAACCCGCCCGCGTTAGACGGACACACAGGATTGTTACAGAATAGATGTTTTTTTAAAGAAGTTGAAGATAAAACACCTTTCAAAAGCGCCTGATTTACAAACAGGGTGAATGTGCATTCATTGATATAGTGTGTGTGCTACTGTGAGGGCAGCGTGACTCATATCCCATAGACAATATATTGTGGCTCCAGGCAGAATAATTAACTGTAGTGGTGTGTGAGCGTGTATACGTGAGTGTGTGTGTGTGTGTGTGTGTGTTAAGATATCCTTTAGTGGCATATCGACATTTCCACATTAAAGGGCAGCTGCCACATGATATTCAAATGTGGGTTTTTGTGCGCATGCGAGTGTGTGTGATGTTCTCCCCATAGGTGAAACTATTTACAAGTGATGTGTGTGCATTTGTTATCAAATAATACTACCGTATTTAAAAAAAGATACTTACTTTTTCCCCATTTGAAAAATACATTAATGAAGGGCCATGTGCACACACAGAAATTGAAAAGAGAATTAATTTGAGAGTTCTAAGCAAAATAAGTAATTCTAACTAACCAATATCTTCCATTTGGACTCCTTTTATAAACTTGGTCCCAGCAATGTTTTCCTTCATCTTTCAGTCTAAAGGCCTATGATGACTACTGCTTGTTTTGTTTTCTCCTTTATACTTCCTGGTAACGAAGATTCTCACTATATCACATGAGTGCATGCTCCGAGTGTTAATAAAGGTGTTTGTGCTTGTTTGTGTGTCTTATGATGACTATGACTGATCTATTAAACTTGTTCAACAGATGGGTGTTTATGGGATGCTTAGTGGAATTGTAATATAATACTGAACTTTGTCTCATTTTTTTTATTTGATAAATACAAATAATTTCTATTATGATGGCGTAACTATTTTCTAATAATCCTACCAAGTGAAGGCCAGAATGCATTTTTCCCTCAAGTTGAAAATTAAACATTGTATCTTTTTCCTTTTTATGTGTAAATAAAGAAACTACATTCACACCAGCCTTATATAGTCCGGTTGAATCGAACCCTGGTGCGTTTAGCCACTTGGTGCGGCTCGTTTGGGTTGGTGTTAATGCAGTCCGAGACCTCTGAAGTGAACTAAACAAACGGACTCCTAAAAGAGGTGGTCTCGGAGCGCTGCTTATGAATTGTCCGACCCGCCCACTTCGGTACCGGCCCACCGGGAAAACTCCCGGTATTCCCGATGGCCAGTCCGCCATAGGCGGCGCTGGGGGGTGCTGAAGCTCCCCCTAGGATATCCATAGCACCCCCCAAGCACCGCCAATAAATGTATGTGTCTTTTTTTATTTTTACGTGTGAAATTCATAGTTTGAAAAATGATTGATTCGAAAAAGATATGCCACAGAACAAGTACTTCTGGGTCTCTGTGCTTCATTCAAGCTCAGCTCTGTGTGTGTGTGTGGCAGGCACACATTTAGTGTGATTAAGCAAGAGAGAGAGAGAGAGAGAGAGAGAGAGAGAGAGAGAGAGAGAGAGAGAGAGAGCTCACGGTGCCAGGGACCGTGTTGTTAGCATCTGTTTAGCTAGCTGCACTAACGGACATAAGGAGCTGTTTGTTCCACAACAAGCTGGAGGAGAGTCCTCTCCTGTCAGACTGAGAGACTCAGGTGAGCTAAAGGACTCTCTGAGTGTTTAGATAGTTAACTTTAGTCTAAGTTATCTCAGTGGGTCTCAAACGGTTTGGTCAAGATTTATGTAAACAATTATTTCCGAGGCACACCTTTATATGATCATTATAGTTATAAAACAATAAGGGAATAAATGAAAAACAGTTATGAAATACTATATGACAGTAAAACAAGAATACAGTTTAAAAGGAGAGTGATTTGTAAAATATCCATAAAGAAAAATAAATCTGCTTACAGTTTTGTTTCAAATGGGTGTTGAGAGATGTATCCATAGATCTCTTAGGTGCCGCTCACACGGGAACGTTTGCGTTTATGCACAGTATGCGTTCAAAAAAGTTTTCCGTTCACACATATTCGTTTCATTTGACGTGTCTGTTCACACGAGAACGCTGGAAACGTTGTAGTACATATGCCGGGACTGTAAGTGGCACTGTACTTCCACACGAGACCGCTCGAATGCGCTGGACACGCTGTAGTACATATGCCGGGCCTGTAACTGGCGCTGTAACTTCCGCCACAAAATACACCAAAAGCAGCGAAGAAGACCCCGGAGCATGGTTGCCATGGTTGCCCTTCTGTTTATGCCCCGCAATGGATTTAGCAACATGTAGCAGTTCATGTAATTCTCCATGTCCACTTGTTGCTGATGGTTGTGGTAGAGGAGCTGTAGATTTTGCACTAACATCAGTAGCATGCATGGTCGAGCTGTAGATGTTTTACTAACATCTGTAGCACGGTCAGTAGCAGTAGCACTAGCAGTAGCTACTGACCATGCTACAGAAGTGAGCAGCAGAGGTGGGGAGAGGCGGGGAGAGGCGGGGCTATGGCTTCATCTATCGGGAAATGATCGTATAGAGGCGATTACACGGAGCCGTTTGACCCCCCAGAGCGTTTCGTTTGCAAATCTATCCACCTTGGGACCCGTTATCGTTTGTGGGGTCCGTTTCTATCGTTTTGTTACGGCCTCGTGTAAATGAAAGGGCTATACGCAAGAGAAACTATGCGGATCCAGCCCGTTTTGTTCTCTTGTAAACGGCACCTTAATGTTGCTCTCAAAGTGCACCAGATTGATGCTTTTAACTTCAACATTTAAAACAACAAAAAAACTTCTCGGGGGAGCATGCCCCCGGCCCCCCCTAGAGGATGTTAGGTCCACCCCCCACTTGTAAACATAGCACTTTACCCCTGCTTACACCTATATGCCATGAGCTTGTTATCGAGCCTTCATTGTAACAAGTATAGCCTACTGTGTATTTGCGTGGGGAGTGTTGCAGTAGAAAATTCAACTGTAGCGCTGGTAAATTAATGGGAAACCCTAAATGTTTGAGCACCCTCTATGAAACGTCAAGCTACCCCACAGCACCCCCACTGGCGGAAGCTCCGGTAGAAATTGTCGGGATTTGCGTTTTTACCCCCTGAATGTCTGACCAATGGTTGAACAGCATTTCCGTGCACATGACTTGTGTTTAAAGTTTACAGTCCGTTTGAGTTTTGCCCGTGTGAAGGTTGCCAAACCTTCTGAAAAATGTAACAATCTCTCGTCTGGTGCGCACCTGAAAACTGACTATTAGGTGTGAATGCGACCTAATAAACAATACTTTTAGTGATGCATCCTAAGGAGTATATGTGTACCAAATGTCATGGAAATCCATCAAATAGTTGACATATTTCAATCTGAGCCAAAGTTTTGGACTGGCTCACTGAAAAACAATGATGTTATCTATATGGCTAAACCTTTTTATTTTTTTGTATGACATATTTACATTGAAAGTCAAGACTGCATCCTTGGAAGACCCCTTACATGCGCAACAACCTATATTACACACTACAGGAAAGGGAAAACCCCAAAAAGCAAAATAGGGCTCCTTAAAAACAAGTTCACCGAAAATGCGCCTTCGATTTCAATATTTTCTTAAAATGTAGACTTACAGACGTGCATATGCATGTTTGAGAATATGCGTGATATATATTTCAGACCCTTAAATCTTCATCATGTATGTAATCTAGATCAGTGGTTCTCAACTGGTCAGGCCTCGGGACCAGTGGTTGCGTTAGACTTTTTCGTTGTCCGTCATTGTGACGGACAGGATCGTAGAATTTCCGTCATAATCCATTATTACACGTCATTTTATTTTTCATGTTTTAATGATAAGATGAGACATATTTATTATTTATGTTTGGGTACTGAGCAGCAAATGTGGGCATGGAGAAAAAAAAAATGAACAGAGACACCAACCGTGTGGTCGCTTTTCATGTCAACACGAACATGAATGATTTATTTTTTTCTGCTAAAAACACCGCGAACATTGTGCCTAAACAGACAAATATGAACAATGTCATCGTTTTAAATGAGACAATTACAATCAAAAATATGAACAAAATATTTACAAGAACAACTCAATTGATCTACTGTAGCCTAGCCTGAACGCTGATTTCTGCATCGTCGTGCACCCTCGGACAAATCTGTTACTCATCTTAGCTTCTCTACAGATGTCGCAGAACATTTTGCCATCTTCCCTCCTCACCCACTCAAACTCTTGCTCCCACTGAACCCGGTGCTCCCGCTTGAACTCCCTGCCACTTGCTTGCCCCTCTGCCGTTGGCTGAAAGTTGTCAGTTTCAGTCTTACTGGCTTATCCTTCATCCTCCACCATATCATTCCCTCTTTTTTCACCTCGTTTATCCACACCATCACAATTACTGGGCTTATTAAAAAAGCTTCGGACGATCAGCTGCCGTGACATTTTGCGATTGCTAAAGCCGGTTAAACAACGAGGTAATCAACGAGGTCAAAAACAAGACTAGACAATAGCTGCTTAATATACACACACTCGCCACCAACTGGACAGGGGTGTGAATGACTAAATAATAGTTACAGACTACAGTACAGTAGATCGCCCTCAGTCTACCTGGCCACTAAGGATGTAATATAATGTGGGCCGCTGGTGGACATTTTGGCGCTGTTCCGAGTTGTGTTCTAATCTGTCAAAATGACGGGCAGCTTTCAGATTTTTCCGTCATTGTTAGAACAAATCCGTCATTGGCGGAAAATATTCGGTTAACGCGACCTCTGCTCGGGACCCACTTTTTACTTGGTCAATACATCGCGACCCAACATTTTGAAGCAATCAAATCTTTTCAACAAAAAAACGTGATGTAATATATACTTGACCCTTCAGAAAAACGCGATTCTGCGATCGCAGAATTTACCGCATAATCAGCAAAATGGCGCAGATTTGTAAAACGCCGCATATTTATCAAAAGGCCGCATAATCCCCGCATTTTTCCACACAAAATTGAGAAAAAAAAAAGTTAACTCGTCTTGACGTGACGAAAACACCAAGAGGAAAAAATCTAATCCATCTCATTTACCAACGAACATTTCTACTAAAGACCGGGCAAAAAGTGGGGGGAAACTATTCTGCACCCCGTGCAACTGTGTGTTGGAGCATAAGAGAAAATCGACGGTGACGACCCACTTTGATTCATTCAAACATTCGAAAATGCTTTCTGCTGCTGCGGACAAGAAAGCCAAACAACTCACGTTCACCGAGGCATCAACCTCCAAAACCCTTTCGAGGGCTACAAGAAACGAGGTGAGTAGCCTGCAAGATTGAAGCTGGTCAGATAACGAACGAGTAAATGAAAACAGAATGAGGCGGAGAAGTGTGTGTGTGGGGGGGGGGTGTGTGTGAGATTAAAATAGCCCAATTGCTTAAATAAATAAACATTGAATTTGTTTAATTGAATAGTAAAGGGGTTTAACGTTAGTGGCAGGTTGTGTGTGAGAGAGAATAAATAAGACAGCCCAATATTTTTAAAAATGGTTATTCTTTTTTCCCGCATATTTAGCATATTTCGCAACTCTCCGCATATTTCGCAATTTCACCGCATAAAATCACATAAAAACCCCGCATGTTTAATCGCATAATCAAGGATTTTAGCCCGCATAATCAAGGAATTTAGCCCGCATAATCAAGGATTTTTGCCCGCGTTTTTCTGGAGGGTCTAATATACGCTTTTCAGCATACAATATTAATACAAGTGAAGTACAGTGCATATATCCCTTCACAGAACTAAAGTATTCTTTTAAAAAAGGTTTAATGAGATGATGGAATCAAAGCTGAACTGTATAACATACAAAGGCACACATGCTGAAAACCCAACCCCAGCAGGGGGGTCTTGGGGGATTCTCCCCCAGGAGATTTTTAGAAATACTAACAAACTACGCATTCTGGTACACTCTGAGAAGAAAATAAATAAATCTATTACTACCCGACATATTAATAATATTTTATGCCATTGTTTGTTTTTCACTTTGTTCTGACATCTTGCTGCGAGAAGAGTAAAGAGGAGATTGTGGGTAAGGGTAGATAGCTCCCATTGTTCTGTGACCTGTCAATCATCAAACCGGGGGTCATATTTCATTATGTGTTCATTTTTATCTGAAGTTGTACCCATGGATGTATAAAGAATAGTTCTACTGCAAAACTATTCTCCGTGGGGACTTCCGGCAACAATCTTGATTCTGATTGGCCAGAAGACTCGAAAAAACATCAGCAAAGATATTTTATGAGAAGATGATCACTACTTGACCGAAGTTTTCAAAACCGTTTATGGTCTCCGGTACTTCCAGTCCAACGCCGACTGCATGCACAGCGTTAGAAAATCGGGCCTTCAAAAATAAAAGTTTGACTTTTTCCCCCCTCAAGAAAAATTCCAATTTTTTTTCTTCACTCACACATCTGCGACCCACTCGAAACGGGTCCGCGACCCACTTTTGAGTCGCGACCCACCAGTTGAGAACCACTGATCTAGATGGTGGTATTAAATTGCTACTTTAACACTCCTAACCTTTAGAGGGGGAGCCTCCTCTACTTCAAATATTAGGAAATACACACTGCAGCATTAATGTTCTGTTTAGACGAGAACGCAAACGGTTGTATCTGCAACTTTTCTCTTTCGTTTAGCCCGTTAGTTCACACGAGGCCATAACGGAAACGCGAAAATAGACCCCGCAAACCATAACGGGTCCCAAGGTGCATAGATCTGCAACCGGAACGCTCTGGGGGGCAAACGGCTCCGTGTGCACGCCCTATACCAGGGGTCAGCAACAGGCGGACCGCGGTCCGGACCCAGACCTATACGGACCCAGACCTATAATCAATACATTAATAGGGGATTTCAATTTTGACGGGACGATTCTACTTTAACCGCTGCCGACAGGGGGCGAAAGAGGCGAGTGAGCGATACAGGGAGATAAACACAGAAGAAGAGACGAGAGCGCGGCAGAGAGAAGCGGAGAGGAAAGTGAGTCAAGAGAATAAATAGCGATACAGTGAGAGAAGACGGAGAGGAGAGTGAACAGGCGTGTTAGCGGCAGACAGGGAAAGACAAATAATTACACATGGCGCTCTCCAAGAAGAGGAAAGTGGACAGTGAGAACAGAGCTTTTAACCCTGAGTGGACAGACTTATTCATGTTCATCCTGCCCACTGGGAGCACAGAACCAGTATGTTTCATTTGTTCAGAGACCGTGGCTCTCATTAAAAGTGCCAAAACGCCACCATGAGACAAAACACAAAGTGTTTGACCAAACATTCCCTCTCAAGTCAGAACTGAGGTCACACAAAATAAGCATTCTCAGAGCCCAATATGATCAGTCCACTAGGATCAAAATTAAAACTAAATATCGTTCCAGGGCAGGCTAACCGAGGCTAACCAATGAGCACCTGCATGTGTGTATGAGAATGGCCCTGACACCATTTCAGCCCAGATTTAAACTCCTGGCAGGACAAGTTCAAGCTCAATTCTCGCACTGAATTAAAAAAAAGTGAGTGAGGGACTGCAATATACAGTTGCAAGAAAAAGTATGTGAACCCTTTGGAATTACCTGGATTTCTGCATAAGTTGGTCATAAAATGGAGGAAGCCACTGCTGTCCAGAAAAAACATTGCTGCACGTTTGAAGTTTGCAAAAGAGCACCTGGATGTTCCACAGCACTACTGGCAAAATATTCTGTGGACAGATGAAACCAAAGTTGAGTTGTTTGGAAGGAACACACAACGCTATGTGTGGAGAAAAAAAGGCGCAGCACACCAACATCAAAACCTCATCCCAACTGTGAAGTATGGTGGAGGGAGCTTTGCTGCCTCAGGGCCTGGACAGATTGTCATCATCGACGGAAAAATGAATTCTCAAGCTTATCAAGACATTTTGCTGGAGAACTTAAGGCCATCTGTCCACCAATTGAAGCTCAACAGAAGATGGGTGATGCAACAGGACAACGACTCAAAGCACAGAAGTAAATCAACAACAGAATGGCTTCAACAAAAGAAAATACGCCTTCTGGAGTGGCCCAGTCAGAGTCCTGACCTCAACCCAATTGAGATGCTGTGGCATGACCTCAAGAGAGAGATTCACACCAGACATCCCAAGAATATTGCTGAACTGAAACAGTTTTGTAAAGAGGAATGGTCCAAAATTCCTCCTGACCGTTGTGCAGGTCTGATATGCAACTATAGGAAACGTTTGGTTGAGGTTATTGCTGCCAAAGGAGGGTCAACCAGTTATTAAATCCAAGGGTTCACATACTTTTTCCACCCTGCACTGTGAATGTTTACATGGTGTGTTCAATAAAAACATATAATTGTTTGTGTGGTTTTAGCTTAAGCAGACTGTGTTTGTCTATTGTTGTGACTTAGATGAAGATCAGAACACATTTTATGACCAATTTATGCAGAAATCCAGGTAGTTCCAAAGGGTTCACATACTTTTTCTTGCAACTGTAAGAGGGAAAGAAAGGGAAACTTTAAAACTGTTCAATTGTTATGATGTGTAAAGACTGATATTGTTCTATAATCATCTGAAACTGTTAAGTCATGATGTGAAACGGTTAACAAAGAAAAAGAGAAACTCAAGCTGCTGCTAAACTTTATTTTATTTATTTTCTCTATTTTATTTTTAAATGCAGCCAGAGAGGAACATTACACATATCCACAGTATTTTACTGTATAGTTCAATGTTAATTGACAATAAATATATATATATATATATATTTTTTTTTAATTGTACTTTCTTTATTTGATGGGCAGTCAGTTGTTGATTACATGCAGACGTTGATAAAGCTACAGGCTACTTCAATATCACACTAATTCATAAAGCAAGTTAGACATTTTGATGTTCCGGACCTCTGCATGGGGAGATTTTCTCTAACTGGACCTCGTTGAATTTTAGTTGAATACCCCTGCCCTATACGATCATTTCCTGATAACGATGAAGCCATAGCCCTGCCTCTGCTGCTCACTGCTGTAGCATGGTCAGTAGCTACTGTCAGTAGCTACTGCTACTGCTATTGACCATGCTACATATGTTAGTGCAAACTCTACAGCTCCTCTACCACAAGGGTTCCCAAACTTTTCAGCCCGCGACCCCCAAAATAACAGTGCCAGAGACTGGCGACTCCCCACTATCACATGGTGACTGGAAGAAAAAAATAAAACGTGTGCGCAGGACGCACAAACTAATAGGCGTATCCAAACACACGCATAACGACAACACACAATAACAGAACAGCCTGACAACCATGATATAATTTTACATATAGCAATTTAATATAAGATAACAGCAGAACTTGTGAGTAAAAGTAATCTCCATGTGAATTAGGAGTGAACATTGTTGTGGTGCAAACTTTAAAAAGACATAAACTGTAGTAAACATATGAACATTGTTGCTGTGCAAACTTTAAAGACATAAAAGGTAATAATAACTAATAAACATATGAACATTGTTGCGGTGCATATTTACATTTGGGGAATACGCTATGTTTCAGCGTTAATCTCACCTAATGAGATGGGTGGGCAATATGCATGGAGCACAGCAAATCCATCCTGGGCTTAATTTTGGAGACGGCCACTCGGAGATCATCCTCCACGTTTAGATGAGATCTGTATTTGTTTTTTATGTATGTCAGTGCCGAGAAAGTCTTTCCGCACAGGTATGTGGAGCCAAACGGCGTCAGAACGTCCATCGCGGCCTTGGAAAGCTGTGGGTATTCCCTCTCAACTGAAATCCAGAACTCAGCAAGCGTCTTCGCATTAAAAGCTTTCTTTAATGTGGGGTCACTTGACAGTTCAGTCAGTGCGTCCTCCATGTCGGATGACAGATGACTTGCGGTCGTTACGGTAAATGGTGATCTTATCCAGTCATATTTTTTCGGAGCTGCTTCCTCTGGGAAATACTTGTTAAAGTGTTCCAGGAGGGCTAAGTGCTAGTGATAGACTTCTTCACAGAGTTAACACTAACATCATTTTCCTCTATGAATTCCTCCAGCTCAGGAAACATGTCAATCCTGCCCATTTCAACTCGCGCAGTCCAGCGATCCACTTTCCTCTTGAATGCGCTGATGTTATCATTCAAGGACATGATGCTTGTGTATTCACCTTGCAATGACAGGTTAAGTCCGTTCAGTCTGTCAAATATGCAAGACAAGTATGCCAGCCTTGTTAACCAGTCAGCGTCTGTCAGGTGGTCAGCGAGCTGGGACCCATGCTCCGTGAGAAATAAGCACACCTCGTCCCGCAGTTCATACAGGCGGCTGAGAACATTTCCCCTTGAAAGCCACCTGACTTCTGTGTGGAACAGCAGGCCCTGATGCTCCGATCCCAGTTTGTTGCAGAGATTGGCGAACAGCCAGGTATTGAGTGGACGGGATTTGATGTAGTTGACCATTTTTATCGCCGTCTCAAGAACACTTTTAAGCTCTGGGTCAAGCGTTTTACTCGCTAGAGCTTCTCTGTGGATAATACAGTGCGTAAAGATACCGTGGGGCGCCACTTGTATGACTCTTGCTTTTAGTCCTCTCTTTTTCCCCAGCATTGCTCCAGCCCCATCTGTACACACCGATGCACTCATCCCAAGACAGTCCCTCTTCTTTTATTTTGTTGTCAAGTTCTGTGAAAATGTCCTCGCCTGTGCACTTTAGCTCCAGCGGGGTGCAAAACAGCATGTCCTCATCAAGTTTTCGATCAAAACTGTATCTGGCGAAAACTTTATTTGTCCCGCTTACCTATTAAACAGACTTACATAATACAAAATGTCTATCCACACGTTATTATTATTAATAATAAAAAAATATATTGTAAAAATATATTTTTTTTTTAAAACACCTTGGGGGTCACATCAAGAGGATTCTGAAATTATCTCAAGACCCCCCGTCCAGGGCTCGAGCTTAAGGACGTCCCGTCGTCCCGGGGCCGAAAAAAATAGCGTCAGGGAGGATAAAAAATAATTTTGGGACGAATTTGGGACGAGAGTTAAAATAAAAATACCCTGCTAACTCTACTACAAACGGCGATGAAAATGAAATCGACTGCACGTTGTGTGTAGCACACAGTTATTAAACCTCCTTGTCAACATAAACACACAAAACATTTAGCAACCCACGAAACACGCACACACTCACACACTCACACACTCACAGACAGACAGACAGACAGACAGACAGACAGACAGACAGACAGACAGACAGACAGACAGACAGACAGACAGACAGACAGACAGACAGACAGACAGACAATTCCTGGCCCGCAAATTCGCGGGTCTATCTACAGTAGGCTATGTACTGAGTGTGTGTATTTCGCGGGTTGAGTGATGTAAAATGACAATGGTATCCCGTGGAGGAATTCTGAAATGTTTTACCGTTACATCACAAAAACGCACAGCAGAACCAGACCCTGGAGCGCCGGCCTCTTTATTTACTTACTCCTCTTCATCCCCTATGGGTGATAAGGCTGAGATGAGA
The DNA here is from genome assembly GCF_949606895.1 of Notothenia rossii. NCBI lineage: Eukaryota > Metazoa > Chordata > Actinopteri > Perciformes > Nototheniidae > Notothenia > Notothenia rossii. Next base: position 36,997,085 of record NC_136912.1, on the reverse strand, counting down.
ACCCTCCATCGTATTTAGTCCTTAGCAATATGCTGCGCCTCTCCCCATGTAGGGATGGGTACCGAGCCCCGGTATTAAACGGTCCCCGGGCCGGAATTATTAAAGACAGTGGTAACGTTAAGCTCCGACGTTATCTGACTTTTTATCGGTACTGGAGACATTTAAAAAATATATGTCATATGTATTATTGCTACATAAACATTATATCGCAGTTTTAGTTTAGCCAACTCCGTTTCTAATATGCAATAAGACTACGACATGCGTCTATGATGTATTTTCGAGTTTTCCAATCCAGACGAGATCTCTCTCTCCCGTCTGTGTGCGAGGGGGCGGGGCAGTTTGTAAAGGTTTCCTGACTGTGTTACAGACTGTCATCCTGGTTAGTGGTTACTCTGGGTTCTGTCTTCAGGACAGAGTGTTGGATTTTTTTGTTAATTGAATTGGACTTGATTTGATTCAATATTAGAGTAATTTTCTCGTTTGTGTGTTTTTTTAAATATATTTGGCCTTTGTCATGTGATTGACTGATTTACTCAAATAAAAAGGTTGATGAATTATCATCTAATGATTTGTATGATGTTTTATTTATGTTAAAGGTCACTTTGAATGATTTTAACTAATGATAAGTAGTAGAAAAACTAATATTTTAAATTCGGGACGGTCCACATTAATTTCGGGACGGCTGAGATTGTATTTCGGGACGGTTCCGGGAGGATGGTGAAAAAAGTTAGTTGAGAGCCCTGCCCCCGTCGGGGTCTCGCGACCCCCACTTTGGGAACCCCTGCTCTACCACAACCATCAGCAACAAGTGGACATGGAGAATTACATGAACTACATGTTGCTAAATCCACAGCGGGGCATAAACAGAAGGGCAACAATGGCAACCATGCTCAGGGTTCTTCTTCGCTGCTTTTGGTGTACTTTGTGGCGGAAGTTACTACGCCACTTATAGGCCCGGCATATATACTACAGCGCCTCCAGCGCTCCTGAGCGGTCTCGTGCAGAAGTACAGCGCCACGACAGGCCCGGCATATGTACTACAGAGTTTCCATTGGTCTTGTGTGAACGGACACGTTAAATGAGCCGAATGCGTGTGAACGGAAGACTTTTTTGAAAACGAATTTGGTGCGTAAACGCAAACGTTCCTGTGTAAATGGGGTCTAAGGAGCCACCCAACCCACCATAACACATACATTATGCATTAGTAAAGTAAGTGGCATTTTCTTTTAGTTGTGAACAAACAGGGAGATGATTTTACGATGAATAAATCCAGTTAGAAGGTGATGTTTCAGAGGGAATTATGACTTCTATTTTAGTTTCATTATACTTGCTAAAAGCAGCTAATTTGCGTCTTCTCTATAAATGCTTCAGTAGACATTAGACTTGGATATTTATGATTTCATTTGACATAAAAACTGTTTTAACAACAGTCATTTTGCTATGAAAAGTTGATATCTTGTGTGACCAAAATGTAAAACATTACATTACTCAAAAGGCCTAACTTTAAAGCAGCAGGAGGAAAATAAAGAGATATATATATATATATATATATAGCCTGTTGTTAGCCCCAAATATATCTTATGACGTAGAGCTACAGGCAAAGTTTACTTCAAAGACTTACCTTCTTTACTGGAAATAACAGCTGATTTCCTCCAGCTCCACGTCTGCAGCTGCTGCCTTGTGTTTCAGCCTTCTTTCTCTGCCTCTGTGTGGTCCATAATAGTGTTCGACACAGGCGACGGGAACGTAGTGTTTCTGTTTTGAGGGAAGGGGGTGGTTGTTTGACCCCTCTAGCTGCAGAGGAAGGTCACAGGTGAGAGAGAGCTGGTCTCCTCTGCCACCTGCTGGTAGGAGAGAGCGTCTAACTGTTAACAACCTGCAGAGAAAGAAAAGCTGAGTTTAATTATATTTACAAGCTGAAAATCAACATGGCAGCTGATGGATGTAACAGGCAGAGGGAATGTTATAATGTTTACATGCAACTCTTTTATTCTTTTTTTGAACACTTCTTAGTAAAGTTAAAATAAGAAAAACTGGTTGGGAATTTGTGGAAATACTGCATTCTTCAAACATGTAGTTTTGTTACTAAAAGTATATACATAGTATGAAGTAATAAAGGCGTTTATATCCTTTTACTATTTGAGCATTATGTAATGAAAAAAAATGTTTTCATCAAGCAAGCTCCGTTAACATTATTATACTGCAAATATATTCTATTATAATAAACATTTGGTTTCAAGAAGTTTACAATTAGTGGATGTATTTGAAAACTATTTTTTGATTTTGTTTGATTCATTTGTTCAAACTCATTTGATTACTGTAAGCATTCCACAACAGTTTAACTTACTACATACACACATTTTCCAAAAACAGTTTTTGGATGTAAACTACCAATTCCAACCAAATCCAGTGAAAAAGTAGGAGCTGGTGAGGCAGAGATACATTAACAATAATCAAATGTGTTACTAAACAAATCTAAAAGATGTTGCAAAGGCTCCATGAACTAAATCACATGTCACATGAATTGTTTAAAGGGAGCTCTTGGTAAATTGGCATCAGAATGACCCAATGAAGAAATGAATCATGTTCAAGTCAAAAGAAATGTCTGAACATCCACCATTACTTCAAATATAAAATGTTAATATAGAGAGTTAGTAGAGCTGCAACGATTAGTCGACTTAGCGTTTCATTGATGAGTAACGCCAACTATTATGATATTTGATTAAAAATGATTAATTACAATTAATTTCTGAGGCAAAAATGGAATATGATACTGATACTTTCCTCTTTTTTATAATCACATTAAAGTGAATATCTTTGGGTTTCGGGATAAAAAACAAGACATTTAAAGACATCACCTTGGACTTTAAGAAACTGCTATCGACCTCTTTCACTATTCCACATTTTTTGATATTCTTAACGATTATTCAAGAAGAATCTGGGCCGTTTGATCGATGATAAAAACAATTGGTAATACAGGTACTATAAAGTTTATTACATGCTGTATTAGAAATTGAATATGTCTATATGGATGCCTTTTACTGAAGTCTACTCGTGGATATGAGCCTGAAATTAAAATTAAATTAAGAGACAACACCTTATAACCCATTTTATTTGCTGTGATCTTTATTCTTCTTTCAAATGTCAATTAAACAACAACATTGAGAATTCAATGCACAGTGCTCAGAGACACTAGCTCTGCTGTTCTACAGTGGATGTATCCCCCCCAGCCGCTTGCTGAAGTCCAGCATGACACAATGTAGGTGTGTGCTGATGGTGCCTAACTGTTGTCTCCTGGTCTTCAGGTGGTTCAACACGCCGCTTATGGACTCCAGCAGAACACTGTCGCCGTTCTGACAGTCCTGGGTCGTCTGTAAATCCACTCTCCATGCGTCCTGTAAGCTCTCAAACAAGTACTTTGTGTTCCGCTCCAACTGCTGAACCTCCTGCCAGTATCGCTCTTTGTCCTCCCTGGCTCCGATGACATCCTCCGTCATCTGCTGGATAGCGAGGTGCAGGCGGCTGTTCTCCGTGCTGACCTGCTCCAGTTTCACGCTATTGTCGTAGACGCTTATCTCCACAGCTGTCATCTCTGAGGCTTGTGTTCCGAGCACGTCCATGTAGCTTTTTCTCATCGCCTCCAGCTCGGCCTTCATCTCCTCTTTAGGCTGCAGCAGAGACCCAGCTTCCTCTTTCAGCGACTGGATAGTCAGCTCCAGCTCGCTCCTCTTCGTCCTCAGCTCAGACGTCAGAGTCTTCAGCCTCTGGTGCCTGGGTTGCTCTTCATTCCACTTTGCCGCCACGTCCTTCAACATTTCCTCTTCCTCCTCCAGTTCCCTCTGCTTGTCTTCATGGCTAATGTTGATAGTTGCTACCTCCATGAGGCACTGCTCTATTTCCTCATGGCATGTAGTCTCTTCTTGTCTGAACTCCACCTCACATTGGGTCATGTGGCTCATAAGCAAGTCCGCATTTGTGCTCTTGGGGTGACGCTTGTGGAGCGCGGCCTCCTCTTGTCGAAGCTCCCGGTATCTCCTCCTGGTGTCGCTGGTGTCAGAGGTCATCTTCGCCACATGCTCCTCCTGCTTGGTCTTCGTCTCATGCGTGAGCCTCATCGTCAGCCTCTTTTCCTCCTCGCAACGTTCAATGTTCTTCTTCTCAGTATCCACGTTGTCGCACAGCTCTTCCTGATTCCTCTCAAACACGCGCTTTGTGATTGTGTCCGTTTCCAGGAGCTCTCGGATCTGCTTGTCCATCTCTTTGATCTCCTTGCCGTGTCTGACTACGGAGGCGATGCGCTCCTCCAGCTGCAGCTTGGATCTCTCCAGCTGCTGCAACACGTGGAAATGCTCGGCCCTCACTTCATTCTCTTCTTCGCGCTGACACTTGAATATCTCAAAGATTTGTGACAGGGAGTTTTGACAGCGCAATCTGGATTCTCGACCCTTCTCCATTGTACCTTCCACCGTGGATATGTCCTCTTTAAGACCCTGGACGGTGTTGCTAAAGGCTTCCCCTAACTCAAGCAACTCCTTCTGCAGCGTTTCTCTCTGTTGCCTCAACTCTTGATGCTTTTGGCTGTCCACCTGCAGCCGTTTCTCGTTCTGGCACCGAGAGGCTTCCAGTCTTCGTAAGTTGCTCTCTAGCTTGGCCATGTCCATCATGAGCTCTCCCAGATGATTGTGGGTTTTTTGTTTCCTGTCATTAAGTTCGTCCGACTCTATTCTGCTCCTCCTGACCACCTGCTTCTGCTGTTTAATTTTCTCATCAACTTGGTCCACCTCTTCGGACAACTTGTCTTTTCTCACAGAGAAGGACTCCCTCCCCAGCACCGTCTTCTGCTGCAGTGTTATTGTATCCTGTTCGACAACAGCGATGCAGGACTTCAGATCCTCAATGCAATCACGTGTTTGATCCAGCTGCATCTGCAGGCCATACTTTAAGGTGATTTGATCATTCTGAGCTGCTATGATCTCTTTGTGCCAAGCCTTCACTTGCTCTAGCTCTGGGTGCAGTGCTTTGTTCTGGCTCAAGAGGACTTCATCCCTCTTCACAGTGACTTCCTGCAGCTGGCAAACTGACTTGAGGTCTTTGTGCAGCTTCTCAATCTCCTCAGCGTTAGATGCCCGGGCTGCTGCTACACCAGCCACGATTTCCTGTCTCATACGTTCTCTTATCTTGTTAATTTTTTGTCTTAGCTTGCTGTTTTCTATGGTTTCCACCTCTAGATGTTCATGAGAGGCACGACGGTCAGCCTCCAGTTCAGTGATCGATGCCGTTATCTCCCTCAGGTTGATGCTGGCTTCAGGTAAGAAAGGTACTCTCTCCTCTTTTAGCTGTTCGTCCAGCTCCTTTAAATGCTCCAGAGCCACCATGACGGCCGGGAAGTCGGGAACCAGGCAAGAAGCCATTTCTTTCTTATGTGTGCTCACGCTCAATGCTGTGTCTGCGGTTCAAAATTCAGTTTCTACCATCGATAACTTGTGAGTGAGGACGCCATGGCAACCCCTACCCCACCACAAAGAAGACAGCTACGGCAAGTCCGCAGGACCACAATGCTGTTAGCACTGGCTGGGCTAACTGTCGGAACGAGGAAATAACACATTTTCGGCCACTAAAAGCTTAATTTACCACAAGAAACTAACGTCACGTTGAGATGAATCTATGACTTAGGATAAAGTCCAGTGAGCTTCGAAATTGAAGCATAAGCATAATGTGAGGTCATACCAAAGAGCGACTTCTGGCCTGCAAATACAACAACAAAAAAATCGGGTTTAGTGGTTACCTGATTTGCAGTAGACACCGAGCCGGCCCTTGTAAAGAACCTCGGCTTTCCAGATGTTTGTATAACTGGAAGACAAAAATCAGACTCCTCATGCCTCCATGAACTCATCCGGTATGATTAACCTCAAACTGTAGATGGCAGCATCAGGAACACGTGCCCATGTGTTGCCAGATTTCGAGATTTCACGTACTGTCATCAGTGGTGGAAAGTAACATAGTTAAGTACATTTAGTTTTTAATGTAATGTAATCTGAGGCACTTGAACTATACTTGTGCATTTACTCTTCCTACAACAAACCCTACCTCTATTATTACATTTCAATGGGTAATATTGTAATTACTTTATTTTACTAAGACATTGTGACATATTGTTATATATTAAGATCAAGGGATTCTGTGATTAGAAGCAATCAGTTCCAACTACTATCAATAATCCAATATAATACATATTATTCTGAGGTAGTATGTTCTTCATAATGAGTCATTAATTGCCATCATAGTGTGTCTGAGTTTGGAGTTTGTGAGGTCTATTGACAACAGAACCTGGCAACCCTGACATGTCGCAGTATGTTGTCGTCGGTCTACAGAAAATGACGTAGAAAGCATAGAAATAGAGCAGGTAGAAACCATAGGTAGAAACCGATTCAATGCATGTCATCCTATTGTTTTATTTCCTAAAAGCCCCTGAAAGTAGAGTGTGCTTAGCATTTGTGCATGTCACAAAATATATTAAGAAGATGGAAATTGTATCCACTTTAAAATCTAGATTATATCAAAATTTCCTTCTGTTTTCACATTTATGCACGGCGCCTGTTTGTATGTGTAGCCTACATAATGATCTCATTGTCATCGACACACGTTTAGAATTACATTTTAAATTGTGCTCAAAATAATTGAATACATTTTCCGGGTAATGTCCTTTCTATCCAGCATAACTCCTGTGGCAGTGCTGCAACAAGCAGCAGTCCAGCGCCTCAGCCTGCAGCGAGAGCAGAGAAGTTTCAGCAAAACATGGATCTCGTCTGTAAACCAAGAAGCAAGTCAGTCGTGTGGATGTACTTCGGCTTGAAAGCAGATGAAAGGGGACAACCTTTGAATTCCGGGGAGGCTATTTGTCGTCTTTGCCGAAAAATAGTCCTTGTAAAAGGTGGAAATACCACGAATTTAAGAAGTCATCTGAAGCGTCGACATCGTGCTGATTTTTTTGAGACCCCTTCTTCCACAACCTCTGGACTTTTGTTTGAGCCTCAAGGTATACCAATTGCAAAGTTTTCACTGCAAATACATTGTATCCAAAGAGTGCATCACATTTCATTCTTCTTGCATTGACCACTGATGATTTTATCCATGCCCTTTTAAACTGACAAAACACAATTGCAGTGGTGCATTAGTGTGGGTTTTAAAGATGCATTGTAATGAATGCAAACGTTCAACCACGTGGGAGCACAGATATAATTGTATAAGTTAAAGGAACAATTAGACCGACTATTGTCAATGTATTTAGTGTGTTACTTCTTTGAATGCAACCTTTATTTCCAATCATGCAGCGAGATTGTATCGGACCTATGTATCGGACACAATCAGAGTGTACAAAAATCAAGACAGTCGCTTACACTCGGAGTCTATTAAGTAACACCGACCCACACGTTTTTGCAAGTAAAACCGTAAATATATCAGTTTTTTAAACAAGGGAATTACTAAATGTCAGGCTCTTTAATACATAAAGTAAGTTCCATGTCACATTAAGGGACCATAGTTTCTGTGTGGCAGTATGAGTCTAAACAAACATCTGTAAACCTTCCATATATACTTGTACGCATGCGCAAAGGGACCACGACCCCACTGCTAAAAGTCTGTTTACGGCAGTCCGTTTTAAGCCGTTGTTGTTTGTTGCTATGGCATCACCTACATTAACTAAATCCGTTGTACGCTAAAGAGCCTAAGGTAACATTTGGGAATATTTTGTTATTCAAAATATAATTTATGGATTGGTCGATATGTTGCTATTCTCCCGCTGTTCTGATATCCTGCAATAAACAACAGCACTGGAGTTGGTGCAGTGACTGGCCACTCAGAGCCGCCATCTTTTATCGTTCTGTTATCCCGTCTCTTCAAAACAAGCTGATAATGACTGTGCTATAATCGGCGTATTGCACTGGAAAAAACGGATTACTTCAACTGTATCACACCGCGCGTTGCTAACACTGTCAACCCCAAACAACGCCTCGTTTAACATAAAATATAAACATTTATAGCTAATGGAGCTAACAGCTAACACTATGAATGCAGATCTGAAGGATTCCTGTGAAAAAATGGATTTGTGTCAAGTGGAAACCAAAGAGAAGGTCATTGTGAAAGAAGAGTATGAGTCAGAGGAAGATGAAGAAGAAGAGGAAGAGTGTGTGCTAAATCCTGCTGAGATTTCTAGACAAGTTATGCTGTTAGACTTGGAACTGGATGAACTTGAAGAGAGCATGGGTGAAATAAGTAAGCTTGCACAGAAGCAGACACGATGGGCTGTGAGATCCTTCACTTGCTGGTTGGAGTCCCAGGGGCTGCAGGTGGACCTGGCCACTGTGTATAAAACCGAGCTGAACACTCTGCTGAGGAGATATTACGGATCATTACGAAACAGCAAAGGAGAGCTGTATGGGATTTGTAGTTACCTCGCCCTGAGAGCCGGACTTAACCGCGTCTTCAAAATTCCTCCTCTTAATCGCCCTGTGAACATAATGAGAGATGTGGAGTTCACCTCAGCAAACAAGGTGTTCCTGGGCGTGCTGAGGAAAATAAGGAAGTCTGGTTTAGACATGTCCTCACCCCACCCAACGCTGTCTCCTGATGACATCCTCATCCTCAGACGCTCAAAAGCAATGGACACCAGCACTCCAAAGGGACTCCTGAACAAAGTCTGGTTTGATATTCAGGTACATTTCGGCCGCAGAGGGAAGCAAGCCAACAGGAAGCTGAGAAAAGATTCATTTGTACTCAGGCAAGACGGGAAAGGACTCCGATACCTAACTTTATCCCTACCAGACGAAGCAAAAACTCATAATGAGAAGGAAACAAGTTTTATGTTTGAGAAGCCAGGCAATGAATTCTGTCCCGTGACTTCTCTTTTAAAGTACATCAGCAAGTTTCCGCCCAAAGCTGTCGACCTTTACTTGCAACTTAAGAAAGAACCTACAGATCAGATTTGGTACAGCCACGTCCCCCTAGGAGTCAATTCTCTTGGCGCAATGTTGTCCCGCATGTCCAAAGAAGCATGCACGTCAACCGTCTACACCAATCACTGCATCAGCACCACACCGTTTCAATTACTGTGTGATGCAGAAATGGAGGCGGCAGCAATTATTCCTGTTATTCCACAAACTACTGTGCGAAGGTAAGATACGGTCCTTAACCTGTTGATAATGTAATCTACAAATACCCAAAAACAGCTACTGAAATAACATAAATATATTTTTTCTTATAACAGGACTGAAATCACAATCCAAATTCTCCAGGCGCCACCCCCCGGGGTCCCTAAGCCACTGAGGAAGATATTGCCGAAGATCGATTCAAACTGCCCGGCAGGACTGCCACTAGATAAGGGGGCGCCTTTAATAGAAGATCAGTCAAAATCTGCACCACGGCCGCCAAGTATTCAATATTTTAATAAATACAGTCTGTGTGTAACGTTCAGATAGATGTCCCAATGATTAACGGTGATGCTGGATACAAGACGCTCTAATAAGGGTTTTTTTCTTTGGTGGGGGAATGAAATAAAAGGATCAAAACAAACCCAAACCTTCTGTCTTTGCAATAAATATCCAAAATATTGTGTACCTACTATGTAGTAAAGTAGCATCACATTCTTATGCTGCAACATCCTCTCTATTTACTATTATTGCCAATTGTGGCCTTATTCCATAAATGTTGTGCCTATACAAAACAGCTCCATGAAAATGTAGTCCTCCCCGTTTTTAATAACATTACCGTAACTATTTCTCAACCGTTTGCTTCTTCAGGTTTGGAAATAAACAATGAAGATTTCTTGGAGGATTTCCCGCTCCTCCACAGTGCTTCACACTCCAACTACATTCCGGACGCCGTGTTGCCTCCTGGGGAGCCGTGGCTCGATGGCGGTCCCTCCCGGGCAGCGCTGTCCCTGCCCTCCTGCCTGTGCATGTGCGAAAATGTTGCCTCTGGAATGTCTGGTTCTGCCTGCGAAGACCAGATGGAAGAGATCAAAGTGTACGCCAAGTGTCACCTGCAGAAGGGAGTCATGTTTGGGCCCTTCGTTGGAGAAGTGTGCAAAGGACAAATGCCGACCAACCTCAAATACGCCTGGGCTGTGAGTAAACACTTTTTGAGATGCAATCCCATTTTTAATCACTTATATGGAATTTGTGACTTGATAACCAGCAGGAATGTTTATATTGAAATAGTTTGCTCCCTTTTCCAGATCCGGGATGATGCCTCTTTTGTCTACATCGATGCATCTGATGAAAGCAAGTCTAATTGGATGAGGTGAGCAGCATCCAGTAATGTTTATCTCTTAAAAAATGGTTTCCTGTCTCTTTTGTGTATTGTTGTTTAATAATAACCCAGACAAGGTCTACGTTTACATGCACATTCACACTATCCAACACAAGTTAGATACGCTGATATTATTTCGGTTTTAGGAAATGTTTTGAATCTTAATTGGTCCATACAGATTCCTGTTTACAGTCGGCTAAGTGCGTCGTATTCAAACCAACTAGAGATGCATGCTCCAAAGAAAGCCCACATTTTTGTTTGAAGGAGAAACACACTGAAATGAATTATTGGTTGGAACAGATTTGTTGACAGGCCTATATATAAATTCAAGAATGTGGTTGAAGGAATTGGCACCCTTAAAGGTGGGGTAGGTAAGTTTCAGAAACCGGCTCGAGATACACTTTTTGTTATATTCCATGGAATGCTCTTAACATCCCGATAGCAATGAATATCTTAAGTGCTTTGACAAAAAATCCATAAAAAAATGTCATCTGTGGAACCCGTAATACTGTAAAAACTACAACCAATTGGATTGCCGCCCTGTCTGTCAGCCTTCCATCTCGTGCACGCACAAATGTATCTCGTCCCCTCATTGGGCGTGCCGTCATTGGGCGTGCATTGCAGCAGTACTCCAATGACTCGCCAGCAACAGGCGGCCACTTTCACCATGGCAGAGTTAGGTTCAACATCGTCTACTGGTCGCAAAAGAAAAAATTTAACAGAGCAAATTAAGAACAAAAAGAAAGTGCAAACTAGGAGAAGTCAAACCAGAGTCAATTTCGGAGTTGCTTTGGCTGTGTAGTATTGCTAACCTAGATGTGTTTAGCTTTGCCTGATATGTAACGTTACTGCAGCCTGCTCTCGCGGAGGAGGTGCTCTGTAAGGAAGTCTGAAGGAAGGGGCGGATTCTTTTTGGCTGTGTACTTTCAAATTTTAGTGCACTCGAGCCGGTTTCTGAAACTTACCTACCCCACCTTTAAATGTATATTGTACAGATATCTTTCATTGTCAATATGTATATATTTTACTCTTTATTTTTATGTTTTAATTTTGAGATGTTTATAGTTAATAATAATAAAGCTTTATTTGTATAGCACTTTTTATACACCAACAGCTTTTATTGCTTTCACATCATGGCACACATCACAAATTAAAACCGAAAAATTCACTTCAGGTCGAAAGCTAAAACCTTTTTGCACACATGCAGCATACAAACATAATATAACTAATCAAGGGGCACAAGGATGTAAAAGGTACTGCTTATTTTTCTTTCTTTCTTTCCCCTTTTTCATTTTCACATCATGTGCAATGCCTTGTTTACGTTCTGCTGACGAAAAACATTTCCCAAATTGGGATCAATAAAGGAAACCTTATCTTATGAAAGACGGAGACTGCATTCTCACGGTCAAACAAGTCAGCCACGGTCGGAGAAAAGTCTTATTTTGAATGTAAACACAAGTATTAACCAAGTATACATTTGTGTTAGCTATGTAAACAACTCTAGCAAAATTGCTTTTTTTGTAAAAATGTCAAAAACCTTAATATTTTGTGCATCTATACTCTTTTAAAACAGAGTGTTTGTCTGACAGAGATTGTCTCCCTCTCTTAATGTTTGCTCTTTATTTCAGGTATGTAACGTATACCAGCAACGAGGAGGAACGCAACCTGGTTATCTTCCAGTTCTACCGCCACATCTACTACAGGGTCTCCCAGCCCATCATGGAGGGAGCAGAGCTCAAGGTCTCGATCGGAAAGGACTATGCCGCCCTGCTGGGCCTGGGGACGGGTGAGTTCCACAGTCAACAGAATTTTCAACTGACAACAGACCCAAATTGAACTGTAATTATAATTCCTTACGTGTTTAATAAATACTACACCCCAAAAATAACCAGTTGTGTATATCAGTTACTGTATAATCTTCATTCTTGCATCCACAACGAGCAAATATGAGATAACGCTCTAAGTACAAGGAGGGCACATTTAACAACAACAAAACTATATCAAAATATCATTTTAAGCACCCGCAGTAAAATCCAAGTCTCCTTTATTTAAAATAAATCAGTTGAAAGAAAAGCACATACAAGTCTCACATTTCTCAAAAATATCTGATTAAATGACAAGAATGCTCTTTACTTTTAAAGGTATTTCAATCCCACAGTATTTAAAAAAGTTGTTTACCATTTGGTAAATACATATAGACTATTTATATAATTAATAAACTGAAAACGTTCTGTATCGTGATTAAAACTACCTATATTGGAATAGAACAATTTTGCCGACCAACCAGTTTTGATAAAGTTTTGCTTTTGTTAAACACAGGCCCCTATTTACTATAGTTGCTTTAAAACTGAACATGTAGCCTGCTAAAATTGGCCAACGTCTTCTGCTTGTGTTTTTGTTTCGATGGATCTAGGTGACAACGGGAAATGCGATGTTGGAGACAAAGAAACAATCCTGCGCCTTCTGCAAGACATCCAACTGGTCACCCTGCCAGAACCCAGCAGCTCCTCCCTTTGGTCCGACAACAGCCAATCACAGAGCCCGATGCTGCTCATCAGTGACGTGACGACGATGTCAAACCCAGACGCAGCCAGTGATTCAACGTGTGGCCCCTCCCTCATCTCCCTCCCGGCCCCGTGCTTAGATAAGCTATACGATTTCCTGCCTGGGACAGAGAAACTGCTGAGTAACTCGAACACCTTACCAAACAGCCCGTGGTTCTTCTTCGGGTTTGAGCCGGACCCGACGGGACGGCCTCTGGATAGGAGCACCGGGGTGTGTAAGCTGTGTCGGGAACATGTAGGCTGCGGAGGAGGACCAGCAGATCTCCAAATCCATCTGACCAACAAGCACCACATCAAAACACGGGACGCTAGCAAAGATCGGAGTCATCCCAGCACAGGTAGCTTCCGAGTTTCCTAGTAATCCAGCTTCAGTTGTCAAGACTTTATTAAAAGGACCCTTATTATGCCTTGTTGGGTACTCCTTTTCCTGTGTTATATAGCTTTTTATGGTCTAAAGCAGCGGTTTTCAAAGTGTGAGGTGCGCCTCCCCGGGGGGGCGCCATAGCGTGAGAAAAAAATAACGAGAAACAGTGAAATCTAGCTAGTTAACTTTAGCTAACTTTGTGCGTGCGGCAACATGGATCGATTTTTTGTGAAGTTACCTAAAGTGAGAGAGGAGACAGCGTCTGGCAGAAAGTGTCTCTTGCACAATTTTGCCTGTCTGTGGAGACCGAGTTCCTCCACCTCGCCAAAAAGGCTGTATAAGTGTTCATTCCTTCACCTCCGCCTACCTGTGTGAGTGCGGGTTTTCCGCATTGACTTTGATCAAAAGCAAGTACCGGTCAAGCAGGGGTAGATCCGCAGCCTTGCCACCCCAGCTGCCACCCCAGTTGGCAGCTTTGTTTTGAAATAAAAGTTGTGGCTCATCGGACTTCTATGAGAGAAAATCCCTAATGTCCGAGTGCAAGTGAATGCAGCACAAGACGCAAGCCTTGTAACCCCTGGCGCGAGCGTGGAAATGTGATTGGCGACGATTTAATTTGAACGGGACAGCAGAAAACGAGAAGCGTTCGGACTCAAGTAGACGGAAGGAATTAGGTATTTGCGGTCTACAATGACAGAGAAGAGACTGTCAAGTTTGGCTGTACTCAGCATTGAAGCTTTAGATCTTAATAGGTTTGCGAGGCGTTTTGCTGAACAACATGGTAATCACCGGAATCATCTGTTATAGGCATTCCAACTTGATGCTCTGCTCACGGATGAATCGATGAAAAAAACTGTTTAGATGATGACCTTACGTGTGGAAATATATTTTTTTCTTTGTGGGGGTCTGCCCCCAAAAAACGGTTTTAAGTCCTGAGAAAGTCAAATAAGAAGGTGTATTCGTCATTCAAAAGAGGCAACAACCGGAAGACAGACAGTGTGATATATACAAACTTCAGCTCTCTGAAGCAGAAATAAACTATTTAAGCATTGTGGCTGGCAAACTTAAAGTACTGCTGCTACCAGATTCCATGCATCAGTAATTATAATCCAAGATTATATTAATATACAACATCATAACACTGACAGGCAAATTATGTATCATCATGTACATCTGTATCTTCTGACTTTTATTGTAGTATAGCTAATGTTATCCTCATTCTAATGTTGTGTTATCTAATGGCTGTAGTGTGAAGGTACAAAATAAAGTTTTGTATTTTGCAGTAGCGGTAAAAGGTGGTTTATTATCAAATGTAGAACTGTACAATGTAAACAATCGACTAAAATACAATAAGATAAAAACAGTAAGTAATAGGCTACAATAAAAAAAAAGATTAGCCACATCGTCCAGGGTCCTGTCCGTTAAATACTTGAAGAAGCTATTGTCCACCTCATGCAGGAAGTGTGGCAGCAAATTACGTGGCAACTGAGTTGGTCTTCGGTTTCTTCATTCCAGATCGCCATGATGTAAAATAAATGATTGCGTCAAGCTGAGATGAGTGCCTAATCATTTGTTTGCGTCATTCCGTTTCGCTTCTCATGCACTGATTCGCTAAGCTGAAAAGCCAATCGGAGTGATTTATTTTGCCGACAGCCCCACAGCCGATTCAACATGGTGAATCGGCCGCAGAAGGTTAACCAATCACAACAGAGTCGACCAGCTAACCAATCCGAGCAGAACGGGCTCTGGTTTCGGATAGAGGGTGAAAAGGCAGAGGCTCAAAATACAAATATGAATCTGGAAATTAACATAATAGGGCCCCTTTAAAAACCTTGAATGTCAGCCTCAATGTAGTATTAAAGCAGGTGTTTCAAACTTAATTTCACTAAGAAGTACCAGATTTATATAGGTTATTGACACTTTTATTGCCTTTTTAAAAGTGGAGAAACTCTTTAAAAGAGATACAAAATAATATAAAGCTTAAAGGGGAAATATTCTGGGAAAGAACTTTTATATTTTCAGAAAATAAAATGAAATGTAAGCCTTATGTATCATTCATTTTATTTTGTTTGTTTGGAATATTTATATATCTATATCTGGTCAGAGAAACATGTTGGTTCAGCTGTTTGTTAGTTGTGTGTGTGTAGAGCAGGTGTCTGGGTGCTGAAATGCATTGGAAGATATTCATTATGTCTTTGGCTACTATCTATTTATTTATTTGTTTGTTAATTGGCCAAAATGTGAGCAACATAGTGTTATTGCTGTCTTTATCATTTCAAGAAAAGAGAACATCCTTCAACTCCCTAGTGTAGTTAAAGATCGATCTACAGCTTTGTAAATGTGTAAAACTGTTGAAGCCTTTTTACTCATTGAAAAATGTATTCCTTTTTTTTTCTTCACAAAAGGCCAACAGCGCTCGCAGCCAGTAATGGTTAACAGTGGTCTGGTCAGCACACTGCCCTTGGTTTCCTCGGTTCATGTCACCAATGCAATCATCAACTTTCTCATCAAGGACCTCCAGCCCCCCACTGTGGTGGGAGGGGACGGCTTCAAACAGCTGATGCACATCCTGCTGCCCGCCTACAAGGAGCTGCTTTCAACCGGCCACCTGGAGCACCTCCTGAAGGAACAACACAGCAAAGGCAAGACAAGCCTGGCTCTGCTGCTGAGCAACAGAATAGTAAGCAGCGAAAACGAGGAGATACCCGACTACACCGCTCCTCTCGAGTTTGAGTCACGGAGACGCGGGCGACCCCCCAACCAGCCGAGGGAAGTGCCTCACTTTGTCACTTTAAGTGTGGACGTTTGGTTTCACAACTGGCAGGGCAAACAGGAGAGGTACCTCACTCTCTGGGTGCATTACATAGACTGTCATTTTAGTTTTCTGAACTTGGCTCTGGCAACACAAAGACTAACGGAAAGCAGTGGGGAGGACCTTTGCTTGGTGGAGGCTCAGGGGAAAGTGATGGCCCAGGAGTGGGGAATCTCTCAGCCTAATCTGGTCCTGCTGGGAGGGGAGGGAAGAAACAAGATGAGGCGAGTGAAGAGAGAAAAAGGTGCAGAGGCTGCATGCAGCGTTCCTCACCCAATCTCGACAACATTCCTTGAGAGGGAGGATTCTGTGTCACCCCAGGAAGCGCAGGGACACTCTACGGAGGGACTACCGTCTGTGTCGTGTTTCTTCAGCGCTGTGCAAGGCTGCATCGAGGAAGTGATGTCCCACTCCATCATCTCCAAAACCCTCGGCCAATTCCAGATTATTTTCGCAACCCTGTTCCTGCCCCTGGCTCGGAACAGAACGTCTTACGAGCACCACGTCCAGACTCTGTCGCAAAGCCTTACGAGAGAGGAAGAGGCAGAGTTAAAGTCGTGGACTCACTTTCCGCCAACGTGGAACAAGTTGTACATTTTGCTGAGCACCCTTGTCAAATATAAGAGCCTTTTCTATGATATGATGAAGGAGATTAAAGGCGAGGGCTTGTCTAAAGAAGACACCGGTTCAGAATCCAGTTCGTTCCGCAGCAGCCACGCCAACTCATCGTCTCTGCACTTTGAATGGAAGGTTCTGGAGGACCTTTGTTTGGTCCTCAAACCTCTGGACGTGGCGTGTCGGACTCTGGCCAAGGAGGCGTTCCCCCGACTGTCCCTAGTCAAGCCCATCCTCACGGGCCTGCTCTCCCGCCACCTCGTGCTGCTGCCGGGGGAGTCGTCATCCATCGTGAAGGAAGTGAAGAGGATGATGAGGCGCAACTTGGCGAGTTGTTACGACAACCCTATGGTCAACAAGGTCCTGTGTGTGGCATGTGCCCTCGACCCCCAGTTCCATGGTCTGCGCTTCATGGACGACAAGGTGAGTCTAGAGCTACTGACACTACGCTTCAAGCTTTTTGCTAGCCGCGTTTGCATACGATAATAACAGTGGCACGCTATATGTTCAAGCTCTTTATATGCACAACAATTACAGTGAAGCAGTGAAGTTTTAATGCCCAGCTTTTTGATTCCAGCCCTCGGTCCTTCCCAGTGATATACCACCCTCTGAATATCACATACCTTCTTAAAGCAGGGTCAGACTTCTGATACTGAACATTTCATGTAAGCCAGGGTTTTAAAGGAGTCCTAATGTAAATAGTCAGCAAAGGATAACATCCCAAAGTCCCCCCTACTGCCTGAAACAACACCATTGGAGTCAGGAGTCCAACTTGCGCTTTTATTGGCTGACGCTCTTTCACATTGTACATGATAGGCTAAGAGGCGGGACATCTTCAAGCAGTTGACCAGTCGCAACAGAGCCACCTAACCAATGAGAGCAGACTGGGCTCTGGTTTCAGATGGATCATTTCCATTTATATTTTAAATATGCATATTCCTGAATTGTACCTGGCCCAATGAAAAATTATAATTCTTTTTTTAAAGCATGAATCAGGTTTTTGAAGATGTACATTTGTATTTATTGTTGGTTTCATGCAAATAGAAGTGGCATTTGCTCAATTAAAAAAAGACTGAACCTGAAAATGTCACAAAATAATGAGAAATATTAAATAGTATAGCCGCCTAGACTGTAAGAGTATTTTATTTTAAAAGTACCTTATTTTAAAATATCACAAAGAATATTTTATTTGGATTATATATTATTACATTTAAATTGTATTTTTACTTTGCCATTTTGAATATGATATATGCGCCGAACACTTTTCTTTACTAAATAATCTTAAGTAAAAAGGTATTACACGACAACAGCGGACAGCAAATTATTCCACATGAATTTACCACGTGTACATATTATCATATTTCAATGGAAAATACTGGTTAAGCCAATTTACCCACCTGACTATGGTATTTCTCTGGTCAAGGGCCATTGTTAAAGAAATCCCATTTTCTTTGTCAAATCAATTTCTTGTGCTAATGTGATTAAACTTCATTATCCACAAAGAATCACTTTTTAAACTACCTTCGTTATCTGTATTTCGTAATTATTGATGTGGAGAGAGAGCACAAATTTCAAATGTCTTGTTGTGTTTCTCTTAAAGGAGCGGGAAGCAACTTTTGAGTGGCTAAAGAAAGAGGCTGTGAGGATTGTAAAGGAGAACAGGAAAAAGGGCCAGGGTAAGAAGCAGAGCCAGAACAAGAGAAGCCCTTCGCCTGGGTCTCCAGAGTCCGAGTGCGACTTCCTACGGAGGAGCAAGCGCATCAAAGAGTCCCGCCCCATCAACTTCAGAGAGATGGAGTGTGCGGACGAAGAGAGTGACGCGGGGGAGGTGGATGAGAGCGAGTGTCCTGAACCGGTCCCTCAGGCAGGACTCTCTGGGATGGAGTTCCTCCTGGGAGACCTGTTCTGCTCCTCCCCGAAGAGCAGGCAGAGCTCCGTGGAGGAGTCTGTAGACATGGAGATGTCCGCCTACAAAGCCGACAAGGGGGCGTCGCTGGGGGTGGAGCCCCTGCAGTGGTGGAGGATGAAGGCAGGTCAGTTTCCTCTGCTGGCCACAGCTGCACGGGCCTACCTGGCCGCCCCCGCAGTGGCAGGTGGCGCCGCACAGGACTTTGCACAGGAAGGGGCGGGAGCAGCCCACAGGAAGAGAGGAAACATTCCACCAGAAAGTTTGGACTCCATCTTGTTTCTGCATTACAACCACATGTCCACCTCTGAGAGCGGGCGAGCTTTAGCTAGGAGCGACGACAGAATATAAAAGGTTGTGTAAACACACAAAATGTATGTTTGCCTCCTTTTTTGAGACTTATCTAATCGACATATAACTTACCTTGTAGCACCTAGTGCCTTATCACTTTGGATTCATTTTCCTTAATGCTTATTTCTAACAAATATAACTGTGTGTCAATTGTAGATGACAGACCTTCATAGTAGCATTGTGTAAAGCTGTTTATGCATTAATATTTTTTTTTCAATTATGAGTTGGAATATTTTGAATGAAAACTCAAGACCACATGTCACATTTCCACTGCATGGTACAGCACGGCTATACTTTACTTGCCTTCTTTTGTTTAATTTGCAAAGTTGTGAATTGTACCTTGAACTCTTTCGGTCAAGGATCCAAGCAAGATGAGCCGATGCTAGCCGAAGGTAATTTAAAACTGCAGATCACTGGTTGGTCAGAGAAAATCACTGATAAGGCGACCCTGGACATCTAGCCATTTTAACATAGCCACTCTACCACCATTAGTGACCTTGATGTTTATATTAAGACTACCACAATTTGAAAGGATGGCATCCTTTCTTGTGAGCGTTGCTACTGCCATCGGTTAAGAATCCCACCGACAACAAGCACCCAGGAAGTGATCCAGAAATGGAGATACCCATGCCCATGGATGTATAAGGAGAACTACAGCATCGGAGGCGGGGCTCCGTTACTTCCTTTGAGAGTTGCTCAGTGTTGCATGAAACCAGAAATCGAGCAACTGTAGATTCAAAAAGTAACCTGATCTTCCGAGGCCTTTGGCCAACAGAGCATGTTGTTTTCCTTAAGCCCAGTCAAATAAATGGAGAGAGAAAATGACTTTTCGGCTTTTAGCGCATTTAACTTTTAGACCCTAATGATTTATATAAGGCTATAAAAGTGTTTGTACTGGGTAGTTTATCTAGCTCTTTAACCGCTGATTTACAGACCACTCTTTCCAAATGTAGGTCAATAGGAAAAAGTCTTAATGGGCCAAACTGATATCACAGACTGACACCGAAGTTGTAGTATCACTGTCCATTCCAAAAATCTGCTTCGACAGCTGGCACACTTCCTGGGAGCTTGAGCCCGCCCCAAAACCGGTTCTCATTAAATATCAATGGCCTACTACTACCTGCAGGGAAAAACGAAAATACCAGGGTTGCAGTCGAATATTCCGTTTTGCTTAGGAACCTTCCTAACGAAGTGAAATGGACCGGAAGTACCTCAGTGGCAGCCATGATAAGTGCCGTTCGAATTCTCTGACCTAAATCCTTTTTAATTTTCCTATCCACTATTCCTTAACCCTGTGACGTTTCACAAAGAGGTCAAGGAATAGACGATGGGGATAGACGATAGGAGCAGATTCTTGGACTATTCGACCGCAACCCTGGTACCAGAAGTGAGTACAGCCAAACCATGAGGTGGAAATGAGGCATTACCTTACTTGGTGCTCCTTCTTTTATCAGTAAAACTTAAATAATGGTTCAAGTGATCATAAAATAAATTTAAAAAAGGAAAATATTTTGAAGATAAAAAAATAACTTGATTGGAAGTTGTTTATATTTCAGCTACCTCTTCGATTTATTTTTAGTAAGGAAAGCTAAACATTTTAAACACTAACATAGTTTGACGATGAATACATTGCACTCTATTGAATCTACAGCTTCAATTTGTAGTTTATGAAAAGGAACTTTTGGACATATTTGTTGAAACTGTGACACTGACTGTACTGTACCTAAGATTAAAGGTAAAACTTTTAATAAAGTTACCAGCCGTAGCTTAAAAACGATTGAAGCTTATCAGCAGAATGTCTGTATCGTTGGAGACTAATGTTTTTGAAGACTTCTCTTAATCAAGAAAGTGCAAGAAAACTGTTTTTTTTTTTTTAAACGTAACACTGTAATGTAAATATACATGTCTTTTTATCTGTCCTTTTAAAAAAATAAAATATATCACCATATGAATCATGAATTATCCACGGTTTATAAACATAACAGAAAGTTCAGTAGTATTTTTTTAAATAAAGTTTATCGTATATTGTTGTTATACAAATAAGTGGACATATGAATCTATATTTAAAGCTTAAAAATGTCTGTAGACAGAGCACTCAAAATGTCAATAAATTGTTACAAACAGTTGATCAATAACAACATTTTTATATTAAACTATGAACCTGTTTTGAATTATAAAAAACATTTGAAAAATCTGAGCATTTAGTTAAGAAAAAATAGTTATACAAAAATGGGTAATGAAAAGAGAATTTTTTTTCTTGCTGTGAAACGTATAAAACTTAGACAGACGGACAAACACTATTTCTAGAACTCGGCTTCGGCCATTTTGGAGCCGTTATTGTCACTGAGTGTTGTCCTCCCTTTGGCGTGCTACTTTCCTGCAGTGGATGAGTACGTAGAGAGGATGTATGAACACCAGCAAACTGAGGAGGCTGAGAGCAGCGTCCACCTGTAACACAACATCCATTAGTCAAAGGTCAGTCACAATATTTCACTACACTTGATACTGTATGTCACTGCTGACTATGTGGCTCCCGACGAAGATTTGATATTCCATCGACACTTCTGCAAAGTTACTTCTTGAGCACCTACCAAGAAGGGGTCTCCGTGCAGAGCTCCTTTGACCAGGGCAAAGCAGGGGTACTGCAGCAGGGAGATGATAGCAGAAAGGGCCATCAGCAGGCCGTACAGCTTCCCGAAGTGACACGCTGGAAAACTGACAAAAAGAAACATGCTATTTAGCACATATGCTAAACCAAAACATGTGCAGCTCTTAGTCTGTGGGAAGAATTGTAGTCAGTCAGTAGCTCAAACTGTAGTGAAGCTTATCAGGATTTCATTTAGTAGAGTGGTGCAGATGTTAGCATAAAAAATAAATTATATTCCCCCATTGGATTTCGGTATATTGCACAACATAAGCTTTGTGGCCCACATATGTCAATCATGCTTTTACGATTATTTCAGCAGGATAATCTCAACACCATTTTGCAATTGGCCGAAATAAAAAAACAACGTTAGGCTATAAACAAACTACATTATAGTCGCATGGCTGCGCATCACGTCCGGCAGTGGCTCAGTCAGTAGGGGCTTGGACTGTGAGCCGTAGGGTTGCCGGTTCAAGTCCCCGACCAGACCCAATTATGGAGTGTGGACTGCTACTTGGAGAGGTGCAGTTCACCTTGCCCTTGAGCAAGGCACCAGACACCCCCCCCCCACTCCCATTGCTCCCCGGGCGCTGTACAACGGCTGCCCACTGCTCCTAGTACTAGACTCCTGGTACTAGGATGGGTTAAAAGCAGAGGTCACTGTGTGTGCTGTGTGCTCTGCATGTGTGACCATTAAAGAGGGTTTCATCCCTTCTATTCTATTATATTATCACCGCTCTAAGGCGTCTAGTGTTTAGCATGGTGATGTTAAGTATTTTATTTAGTCACTTGTAAGCAACTGCTGTTTTTGTGACATATAAAGCTTTGGACCTTCATAAGTGTGTTATTTACTGATATACAGTATGTTATGTCATAGAACAAAACGTGAAAATCTCTCCGGCTCGTCTTAACTTAAAGTGACTCTTTATATGCCTCGAGAATGGCGCATGATTCCAGTGAGCAAAAATAGTCATGGCCATTACGAAGAAGAGCAGAAAGCAGTTCGTTAATTCGTGCTGCAACAACCTTAGCTCACTTTGGAGGAAATGTTCCGTTGTTGTTATTTCAGTGAAAAGGGGAAGGTAATGACTAAACGGCTTTGACGATAGCAAGTTGGTATATGAAGAACCACATGGCCTTAACCAAATTGGTCTTTCTGGATGATTGTGTGGTGAGGTGTTTCTTGTATTTTGTCCATCTTCCCTGTATGCGTGTAATTCAGAGTTGGGAAGTAACTAAGTACATTTACTAAAGTACTGGGTAAGTACAATTTTGAGATACTTGTACTTTACAGTACTTGAGTATTTCCATTTAATGCTACTTTTTACTTCAACTCAACTTCAATTCAGAGGTAAATCATGTACATTTACTCCACTACATTTATTTGGTAGCTTTAGTCACTTTGCAGATTTTAATTAATAATGTGAAATATTATCAACACTTAAATCTGACTTTCGCCTGGAATAAAACTCGCAAGCTATCCTTCAAAGTAATTCAAACTAGCTGCACCTTTACCAGCTTTTATAACGATTTAATGCATCAATAATTATAATCGAAACAAATCATATATATTATTCTGAAATGGACCAATATGCATAGTTAGTACTTTTACTTTTGGTACTTTAAGTATATTTTGATGCTTAGGGGAGAAGAGGGTAAGTTCAGTGGGTAAGTTGAACCACCCCCTGTAACCAAGCAACGCCTTATAGTTGTAATCACGTGACCAGAAATTATGCAAGCACCTCCCATGTATCATTGCCTGTGAAAGAGAGATACTCATTGTGGTCTGGTAAGTAAACATTTGTACTTCTTTTTTCTTGTCAAAGTAAATGTTCTAGATGTCAGCTATATTCTATTCTATTATCACCGCTCTAAGGTGGCTAATGTTCAGCATGGTAATGTTAAGTATTTTATTTAGCCACTTCTAAGCAACTGCTGTTTTTGTGACATATAAAGCTTTGGACCTTCATAAGTGTGTTATTTACTGACATACAGTATGTTATGTCATAGAACAAAACGTGAAAAACATTCTGTCACGTAAAAAAAAAAGTATCCAGGTTTAAACACATATATTGTATATGTTGATGTGTTGGCAACGATTAAGCTAAAGATGACTCTGAATTTTAATGCTAGGCTATTTTTTCTAAAATGGTGGCTATGGGGTAAAGTGAACCATGGGCCTTGGGGTAAGTTGAGCCACTTTTTCAATGGAGAAATGAATGAAAGTAGGCCAAGTTGATAATAAGAGCTCATTGTAGGCTACATTTAAAGTTGAATTTACCCTGTCTTTGATTGGTAAGCTGTATGAAATTGTATCACCATTTGTATGATTACTTTTCCTTTTAACATATTAAAAAAATCAATCAATTCAATCGAAATTTATATAAAAAATATTTGAAAAACTAAACTTGTATTTGGTTTGTTATTTATTGTTTATAGTTACCTTTAAGATTTATTGTAGGGATGCCCAGTTTGAACAGTGGTTCAATTTACCCCTAACCCGGGGCAAGTTGAGCCACAAGACCACTTATTTTTTAGAAGTAATATTTTCACTGCCCTTGATCAAAT
>NC_136912.1:36023966-36251068 GCF_949606895.1 Notothenia rossii | reverse complement strand
TGGATTAAAGCAGCGCTTGTGCTCTAGATGGTGTCTTTTCTTTTTAATGTTTTTAACCTGTTAGGCCCCAAGCCGGTTTTTCAGGTTTCAGGCTCGAAAATGACATTCCCAGAACAAATTACCATATCTTCCCTTCTAAAAGGGTTAAATTAATAATCTTTTTTTCTCAAAGTAATGATAAACCTGTGAGTTGGATGTAGAAAAGTCAGAATCAATATAGATGTTTTTTATTTTAAAGAAAATTCAGATTGAACATGGTAAAAAACTGTAAATTATAGTGTCCGTCCAAAACATATTTTGTACTTATAGTGAAAACTAACCTTGGATGATTGGGTTAGTAGACTAAAAGCTTTAGTAATCCAAAGTACAACAGATAATAAGTACCCTGTATCAACATTGATGCAAAACAAGTGATATTTGACCTTTTTAGACAGATTTAGCAAAAGAAAACCTCTTCTGGGGCCATTTGGGTGGATTTTCCATATCTCTGGCCCCCCTTCCTCGATTTTGACATGTGAAATCTCTTTCTGACCGTTAGAGCCAATAGAATCGAAGGGAAATCATCCCATAGACTCTCATGTTAAAAAAAGGTGGCGTCTTTGCGCATGCTAGCTTGCTACAGAACGTAGGAATATCCCTGCTCTGATATCTTGAAACGGAAAAGCAGTTTTATTGCTTATGGATTATCAGAACATTTCAAAGGGGTCACAGACACATTGGATTAACCTATGGATTAACTACATCATCGTTTTTCTCGTTTTAATGCCATTGAACACCAGTTTTGACCAGACAAAGACCAAGGTAAGCCATGTTAAAGTTTTGGCAACCTAGCGCGACATGTTTTGATGTAGGTTTTTGTTATTTTCTCCGTGAATTTGTAATCTTTGAGTGTTGAGGTGGTTACCAATAGATTCTGTGTCTCTTTACAATCATAAACAATGTGTTGGATGTGCAGCTAGGATAAGTAATAAGGGTGCTAGGAGTGATTTTCGGTGCAGTAATAGGTTAGCATTTTTCGCTCGGGTCTAATTCATAGGGGTAGGGAAGAGAGTTGACAGGGGACTCTGCCCAGTGCTCATGAACCAAATGAGGGATGTGTTAGAGGGGAAGGCTCTGGCTGTTTCTGCAGCCTCTGCTTCTACCTTCTCTCCCCACCCCGATACCAGTGCGTGCCTGCTGTAAAAGGCAGGTGCACGGGCTCTCACTGCCACTAAGAACGAGAAACAGAAAACCATTTAAATATAATTCATTGTGTGTGTTTTGGGAAGGATGTTGACCGAATGCCCGGTGTGCAGTCTCCGCTATCTGGCTTTGAATAAGCACCTTAAGCACAAACATGCAGTGCGGAACCTGGAGGAAAGAGGCATCATTCTTAAAATGGCCAGTGGTAGAATAAATGTTCGGACCAAACCCTGTCCCATCACAGGGTGTTCGTATGCTGGGAAGAAACTACACCGTCATGTAACTCGTGACCACCCTGAGTAACCCCGAGATGAGGCACATCAGGTCATGGCAAGGCTGAAGCATAGTGTGGCCATGCAGTTGCTCCATGACCTCCGAGAGACTAATCCCATCATTGCAATGGCTACATTATTGGATATAGACAATGAGGAGGAATACCCGGTGCACCCTCCACCCTTCTCCCCACATACCGAGTGTGACGAAGAGGACTGCATGCAGGTGAGGCTGGACAATGTGGCATTGAGGGCTCAGAAGGATGCCCTCATTGATGAGGTGAAGACCCTGTGCTCCAGGCTAAAACAGGGTCTAAAACCCAGGAAGCAGAATGTATACGATTTAAGGGCGTAGCAATCTCAAGTACCCCCGGCATGAACACAGTAGCCACCGGCAGCAATACCCCTCTCAAGACCCCGGTGAAGACTGTCATGCGGTCCATAGAAGCCTCTGCGAGTGAGACCCCTCTCAAGTCTGTGATGCGGTCCCCAGAAGCCTCCGGAAGCAAGACCCCGGTGAAGACTGTCATGCGGTCCCCAGAATCCTCCGGAAGCAAGACCCCGGTGAAGACTGTCATGCGGTCAGACAAAGCCTCCGGTAGTGAGACCCCGGTGAAGACTGTCATGCGGTCCCCAGAAGCCTCCGGTAGTGAGACCCCGGTGAAGACTGTCATGCGGTCCCCAGAAGCCTCCGGAAGCAAGACCCCGGTGAAGACTGTCATGCGGTCCCCAGAAGCCTCCGGAAGCAAGACCCCAGTGAAGACTGTCATGCGGTCCCCAGAAGCCTCCGGAAGCAAGACCCCGGTGAAGACTGTCATGCGGTCCCCAGAAGCCTCCGGAAGCAAGACCCCGGTGAAGACTGTCATGCGGTCCATAGAAGCCTCTGCGAGTGAGACCCCTCTCAAGTCTGTGATGCGGTCCCCAGAAGCCTCCGGAAGCAAGACCCCGGTGAAGACTGTCATGTGGTCCCCAGAAGCCTCCGGTAGTGAGACCCCGGTGAAGACTGTCATGCGGTCCATAGAAGCCTCTGCGAGTGAGACCCCTCTCAAGTCTGTGATGCGGTCCCCAGAAGCCTCCGGAAGCAAGACCCCGGTGAAGACTGTCATGCGGTCCGTAGAAGCCTCCTGTAGTGAGACCCCTGTATGCCAGAAGACCCGTGCGTCTGTCTCCAATAAGCTGAAAGCTAATCTGGCTAAGGACTGGCCCTCTCCCCAAAATCAATGGTCCACTGGGAAGGGAGGGGGGAATACCATGCGTGAAATCACATTGCCTAAAAGCATGGAGACGTACATTCAGACATACAGAGGTCATTGTGAGGGTCTCCCACCTACAGTAAAACGGAAAGAGAATTGTATGCCCAATGTCAGCCGGATAAAGAACTTCCTAGTATTCATGGCCCATGGTGTTGACCGGCTGTCAGACTGGCTGTTTCTAAAAGACACAAAGAGGGTCCGTGGCTGGAGCGGGTATATTTCAGAGTCGGGCTGGACAGTCACAACATCGCTGTTGTTCCTGAAGACTGTGAACCATTTCCTGAGGTACTTGTCTGCATCAAAGCTCCGGGGGTGCAGGCTCACCCAGTCTGATATGACCCACATCATCAGAGAGGCGAAAGCCAACATGAACGATTTGAAAAAGTCTGTCACTCTCCACCAGTTTAAGGTGAAGAAGTACAAGCTGGATCGTCTGCCGAGCCAGGCGGAGCTTCTCGCCGCCATGGCGGCCGCTGAGAAGCGCATCCCTGATCTCCTTGACCTGATGGCTAGCAATCCGACCTCAATCACCCAGTACCTGCTATATGGCTATCTAACCCTCCATTGGAGCCTCCTGTATGGCCACCGTCCGGGTGTGTACGCAAACATGACCAACACGGAGGTCTTTGAGGCGGACAGAAGGGGCACTGCTGAGGGCTACATCATCCACGTGCAGGATCACAAGACTGCCAAGACATTTGGTGAAGCACAGCTGGTGCTTACAATAAAGGAGTTTAGCTGGGTCATGCGGTGGATGGGGATAAAAGAGGGCTTGTCGGGTCCTCAGAGTGAATTCTTCCTTTTCACATTGGGGAAGCAGGCTTCCAAGAACCTGAACGCTCACTTGAAGAGGGCTTGGGCTGATGCTGGGCTAGAAACAGCCGTCACCTTCACCATCTTGCGCACTGCCCTGGCTGACAATATCAAGCATCACCAAGATCCAGAAAGCAGGTCGATTCTCGCTAGGTTTATGTGCCAC
Source organism: Notothenia rossii (assembly GCF_949606895.1). Classification (NCBI taxonomy): domain Eukaryota; kingdom Metazoa; phylum Chordata; class Actinopteri; order Perciformes; family Nototheniidae; genus Notothenia; species Notothenia rossii. The sequence continues at coordinate 36,247,382 of NC_136912.1, read as the reverse complement.
GACGTAAGCACTGCAGACCGGTTCTACGCGAATACGCCTGGAATAAAGGAGGCATTGAAGATCCGCTCCATGTTCAGGGCGGCGGCAGCAGCTGCAGCAGCATCATCATCATCAGAAGGAGGTCTACCACCGTCAGCTACCTCCGAAGAGGACTCAGGGGCGGAGAGCAGCGATACCTCTTCTTCAGGACCGATTGATACTCCTGATGAGGGGAAAGGGACCGTGGACTCAACCTTTTTTCCCCGGTGCACTGTACAAGTTAGACGGCTAATATGGCCCCCAGGCCCCTGTTAATCATGTTGTAATCATGTTGTTATTATGTTTATTTTGTATACTGTTTTTGTAAAAATGGTGTGATAATTAAATAAATAAAAAAACATTAGTATAACCTTGAAGGTTCCCAGGGGCAAATACAGTGCCAGGTATCAGACTATTTAAACAATGTGTACCAATGATTAAGACACCTTCCCTGGCTTGTAAAATGCGGTGATGCGCCCTGGACGTATCAGACTATTTTAAACAACTTTTCCCTGCCTTTCAAACACATATCCCTGGGTGTTTTAGCCTGTCATTTTGCAGGATATCATTTAACATTGACCCTCTCCTGAAAATGGACATATTCTGTGCATTTCCGGGAGAAGTTACATGTTAAATTATATCCTGCAAAATGACAGGCTAAAACGCTCTTCCATACGTTTAAAAACACTTTTCCCGACCATTTAAACATTATTTCTGGCTTGTAAAGTGCGGTGATGAGCCCTGACAGTATCAGACTATTTAAAGGGTTACCAGGAGCATGAGAATATCCTCCAAAGAAGGGGTGGTAGTGTCATGAATAAGGCCGAATATGGATGCCGATGTGCGGACGGTAAAGCACTGCAAAATCCACCCCCTTTAGGGTAACCAGGGGCATGAAGTTCTGTAGGGTGTGAACATCTGGGTTTAGTCCGTGGGGGAGTGCTTAAGTCCGGGGGCCCGGGGTCTCACGGTGCACGAGGTTATGGAAGTACCACTGTTGCCGGAGGTCCTCAGTCCGTCCTTTGGGGCTCTGTCAGGGGCTACAGAGAGGTGGTTTTCCCGGTCCCTCTCCTGGAGGTATGAAATAACCTGAGCTCCATGTGAGGGAGAGAGGCTGGAGGTCATTAGGCCGTCCTTTGGGGCTCTGTGAGGTGCCCAAGAGAGGTGCTTTTCCCGGTCAATTTGAATGGAAGTCTGACATGAGCAGAGTGTGCATGTGAGGGAGCCGTGCTGGAGCTGCTTAGTCCGTCCTTTGGGGCTCTGTGAGGTGTTTTTCCCGGTCTATTTTAATGTAAGTCTGACATGAGCAGAGTGTGCATGTGAGGGAGCCGTGCTGGAGCTGCTTAGTCCGTCCTTTGGGGCTCTGTGAGGGGCTAAATAGAGGTGTTTTTCCCGGTCTATTTTAATGTAAGTCTGACATGAGCAGAGTGTGCATGCTTTGAAACTAATCCACCCACGCTTAGTATGCTATTTTAGGGTATAAATTGTACCTTGTCACCATGCACTGTGCTCCCTGGGATGACGCGCCCTCCTGTGGGGACACATGAGAACTGCACTCAAATCACTTTGTGCTTTTTAAACAGTTTAACATATTTTGTTCCACATTTAAAAAAAAAACGCTTTCTGCCCTGGAAATCATTTCTAATCATTATTACCGTTATGGAGGGGCTGCAGGAACACTTTCCCCGCCTTGCAAACATTTATTCCTGGTTAAAATAATCAATTTGTTCCGCCTGCTTTCCGTCAGCACCTCTGCGGCTGTCGGATTAACACAGATGAATGCACTTTTAACACTCACGCAGCCAGAATTCCTGCTCTTTTCCTGGGTTACAAAGTGAGGTGAAGCAGCCTGTCCTCTGAGTCTCCCCGCCTCTCAGAGACTTATTTCTGGGTAAAAAAAAGCCATGTGCTCCGCCCCCTGGATCTCTGCATGTGTGTGTGCCTGTGAGTCTCTGGCTACTGTCCACATGCCCGCATTATGAGGCACTATTTTCGGATACATTTTCTCATTTTCACCACTTTTCATGTTTTTATTATGTATATTGTTATATTATTATTATTATTATTGTATATATGTATACTGTTTTTGTAAAAATCATGTGATTATTAAATAAATAATAAAACATGAATATAACCTTGAAGGTTCCCAGGGGCAAATACAGTGCCAGGTGTCAGACTATTTAAAATATGTTTACCCAGGATTCAGACACCTTCCCTGGCTTGTAAAATGCGGTGATGCGCCCTGGAGGTATCAGACTATTTTAAACAACTTTTCCCCGCCTTTCAAACACTTGTTCCTGGGTTATAGCCTGTCATTTTGCAGGATATAATTTAACATGGAATCTCTCCTGGAAATGGACATATTCTGTGCATTTCCAGGAGAGGTTACATGTTAAATTATATCCTGCAAAATGACAGGCTACAACTCTATTCCATACGTTTAAAAACACTTTTCCGACTATTTTAAACAACTTTTCCCCGCCTTTCAAACACTTGTTCCTGGGTTATAGCCTGTCATTTTGCAGGATATAATTTAACATGGAATCTCTCCTGGAAATGGACATATTCTGTGCATTTCCAGGAGAGGTTACATGTTAAATTATATCCTGCAAAATGACAGGCAACAACTCTCTTCCAGACGTTTAAAAACACTTTTCCGACTATTTTAAACAACTTTTCCCCGCCTTTCAAACACTTGTTCCTGGGTTATAGCCTGTCATTTTGCAGGATATAATTTAACATGGAATCTCTCCTGGAAATGGACATATTCTGTGCATTTCCAGGAGAGGTTACATGTTAAATTATATCCTGCAAAATGACAGGCTACAACTCTCTTCCAGACGTTTAAAAACACTTTTTCCGACCATTTAAACATTATTTCTGGCTTGTAAAGTGCGGTGATGAGCCCTGACAGTATCAGACTATTTAAAGGGTTACCAGGAGCATGAGAATATCCTCCACAGAAGGGGTGGTGGTGCCGTGAATAAGGCCGAATATGGATGCCGATGTGCGGACGGTAAAGCACCGCAAAATCCACCCCCTTTAGGGTAACCAGGGGCATGAAGTTCTGTAGGGTGTGAACATCTGGGTTTAGTCCGTGGGGGAGTGCTTAAGTCCGGGAGTCCGGGGACTCACGGTGTGCAAGGTTATGGAGGTGCCCATGTCAGGGACACATGCTGGAGGTCTGTGGTCCGTCCTTTGGGGGTCTTGGAGGGGCCACAGAGAGGAGATTTCCCCGGTCTCTGTCCTGGATGAGTGAAATAAACAGAGTCTCCATTTCAGGGACACATGCTGGAGGTCTCTCTCCCGAGAGTGGACGTCCATTGCCTGTAAATAGGTCTAACATTAGGTCTTTCACTTTGGCTAACCGCACCACTGTCGGTCGTCTCCCGAGAGTGGACGTCCATTGCCTGTAAATAGGGCTAACATTAGGTCTGTCACTTTGGCTAACCGCACCACTGTCTGTCGTCTCCCGAGAGTGGACATCCATTGCCCCTAAATAGGGTCAGGGAATGCTCCGGTTTTTGGACAAAATGAACATGGGATCACTCCGGTCAATGTACGTACTTCGTCTCACTGGAATATTAATGGCCAGATTGAATACAACATCGACCCAATTTCTCCGGTCAATGACAGGAGAGTTTTGAAAGTGACAAAACACTGTTCCACACATTTAAAAACACTGAATCAATGTTTACCCAGGATCCATGCATCTTCCCTGGCTTGTAAAATGTGGTGATGCGCCCTGGAGGTATCCTACTATTTAAAACATGTATACACTCATGTACACCATTCATAGGGTTCCCTAACACAATGCACATAGTCTGGAGCTCACTGGGGTCCTGCATATGCTTTACTCAGGCTTGTCCATTTGGCTATCAGATTGTTAACGAAATGGACAGATCCACAGTTTTCCCCCGAAAAATGATTTTTAATCATTATCTTTGCATTTAAATGATTGACTTTATAATTAATATGGTTCCTTAACACAATGCACATAGTCTGGAGCTCACTGGGGTCCTGCATATGCTTTAATCAGGCGTTTTAACACTTTTTCCCACAAAAATGATTTTTAATCACTTTTATTATATATTTTTACTCACTTTTATTATACTCACAGTGCTCAGTCCTTCACTCAATTTCAATTCCAAGGCAATTTGAGTTGCTAGCAGTCCAAATAACTATAGCAAATGCTCCTCTCACTGTTATTGGCTGTTATAGGCCTCCATCGGCCATCATGGATGCAACTACTAGCCTTACTGAATTGTTGTCTATGTTTTCTTCTGAAATCATATTATTGGGTGATTTAAATTGGGACTGGTTGAGGGATAAATCTTCACAGTTTAAGCAGGTTTGTGATTCTTTGAACTTAACTCAGCTTATTGATAGTCCCACTAGAATAAACCCTGCCAAACCCAATAACGATGCCCTTATAGATGTCATTCTAACAAATGCAGCTCATAAGTATGTGTCTGTTGGTGTTTTTCCTCATGATATGAGTGACCATTGCACTATTGCTTGCGTTAGGAGCACTAATTTGCCCCAAGCCAAGGGCCTTATTGTCCTCAGGCGCTGCTTCAAACACTTCTCTGAGCAGGCTTTCCTACACGATCTGGCGGAGGTTAAATGGCACTTCATTAGGCCTGTCACAATAATTAATTGTGTTGGACGATAAATCTTTCTGGAAATTATTGCGATAAACGATAATATTGTCGGCACAGTTTTAAGACCATTTTAGACATAATGATAATATATAATAATAATAATTCAAGTACATCATTTCAAACATAACTTTTTATTGAACATTCAACATTGCAAATGAAATGTGAAATAATATTAAAATATATAAATTAATAAATAAAACAAATTAATTAAATTATAATAAATTAATTAAATCACACACAACCAAAACAATAAATCAGTCAGGCTGGAAAACAGAGCTCTCTCTCATTCATATATATATAAATAAATAAATAAATAAATAAATATGAGCACACATTATCTCACAAGCAAAAAAAAACTCCTTAAAACAACAGTCAAGTGTACAGTCCACTGTCAAAGACCCAGATGCCTCAACAGGCCATATCCAAATCTGTTTTTCTAAGTTTTCGAGCAAGGAACACCAACATGTTTGCATTGTCGGGCGGGGGCTCTCCATCTCCAGCTGCCCTGTTTGCTCCCAGCTGGGAAAACGGAATGGGGTGGTTGTGTTTTAGGTGGTTTAAAATGCGTGGTATTGCCTGCTTTTGTCGCTACCTTTTTTAAACCAATGCGACACACCGCACGGCTCATTCAAGTCCGTAGGTTCGCCTCGTTGATTTGGTTTGAATCCAAAATACTGCCACACCGGAGAATCGAGATGTATCGTTAGGTTTTCTAACCAATTCCATTTCACTTTAAATTCCCCGCGAGTAAGTCACACGTTGTCTCCCGCTTGTCGCTATATTATTAATTTGGCTGCTACGCTGCTGCACGTGCACGCGGAGTGTCCTGACATGGCTGTGTGTCAGCCCCGCCCCTCACAGCGCGCCTGGCAGCCACAGCGCTCCAGGCTAAAATGCTGGTCACATCTTTATGTAAACGGCAATTTATCGAGCTCAGAAAAGTTATCGAGTCCATTTTTATTTATCGTACGATAAGTCGATTTATCGATTATCGCGACAGGCCTACACTTCATAGCATTAATTCCGTCTGTCGATGTTGCTGTCCAATTTTTTATTGATCACTTTTTATCGATTATTAATAGACATGCCCCCCTTAGAAAATTCAGAGTCAAGAATAGGAACACTCCATGGTTTACTAGAGAACTATCTGATCTAATTCATGATCGAAATAAGCAATGGTCTTTAGCTAGAAAGTCTAACACTAGTGATAACTGGCTTCTTTTTTGTGTCCTCGGAAATAAATGTTCAGCCCTTATTAAAAAAGCTAAAGCTGATTACTATCTGAGCTTAACCACTGATTGTTTTAATGACCATTCTAAGTTCTGGAAAACAATTAAATCACTTCAGAACAAGAAGGTTTCTAGTTTCCCACAAAAACTGAAGGTCAGTGATTCTTTTATTTCAGATTCAGATGGTATGTCTAATGCTTTCAATGCTCACTTCAAAAAGGCTGGTCACATTTTTGATGAGCAAAGTCATGACTCTAAATGGTCGTACTCACAGCCCTAGACAAGAGATGAGCTCCCCTGTTTTTGATTTTGTTTCTTTCTCGGTCTCTGAAGTCTTACAGGGTTTGCACTCAATTGATCCTAAAAAGTCTGCCGGGCCTGACGGCCTCGACCCGTTCTTTTTAAAAATTGCAGCTCAGATTATAGCACAACCAGTAACTGATATTTTGAATCTCTCCCTGTCCACTCACACACTGCCAGCTCTGTGGAAGCAAGCTCTGGTATCGCCCCTCTTGAAAGCTGGTGATCCCACTGAGTTAAATAATTATCGTCCTATCTCAAATCTTTCTGTGTTATCAAAGATTCTTGAGTCCCTAGTTTCTACTCAGCTAAAACTTTTTTTAAATTCACACAACATCCTTAACCCTATGCAATTTGGATTCAGATCAAAGCACAGTACTGTGACTGCCAGTCTGAAGGTCTTAGACGATATCAAGGCTGCTTTGGATAACAAATCTGTTTGTGTTGCATTGTTTATTGACCTAGCCAAAGCATTTGATACTGTAGATCACCACATTATGTCTAATGTTATGTTGGTGTCTCGTTTCGGTCATAATGCCATTTGCTGGTTTCAGAGTTATCTAACCGACCGTACTCAATGCGTCAGGTTGGGTAGCACTCTCTCTGACCCTGTCACATTGGAGAAGGGAGTTCCACAGGGCTCTATTTTGGGGCCTTTGCTCTTTTTATTATATGTAAACAATATTTGTAATCAGATGCAATTTTCTACCTATCATATGTATGCTGATGACACTATTGTATATTCATGTGCTCCTTCTCTGGATATGGCCGTTTCCAATTTAAAATCTGATTTTATCACGCTGCAGCATGCACTTCTTGATTCCAAACTGCTTTTGAACAGTAAGAAAACCAAAGCAATGCTTTTTGCTCCCAAGTCAGTGTCCTCTTGCCTCTCCATTGACACCCTTGATGGCGTCTCTGTTGAGTTTGTTGATACCTACAAATATCTTGGCTTTTGGTTGGACAGTAATCTGAACTTCAAACACCATATCGAAGTTCTAACAAAGAAATTGAAATTCACTCTTGGCTTCCTTTACAGACTTAAATGTTGTTTTTCAACTTCATCCCGTAAAAGGTTGGTCTCTGGCTTATTCCTGTCCCAGCTGGACTACGGTGACACCATTTATAGATTTGCCTGTCCCACTGTCTTGGCCAAACTTGACCCACTCTACCATGCTGCAATGCGTTATATATCAAATGCACCCTATAGGACTCATCATTGCACACTATAGCCTAACTGGATGGTCCTCACTCAGTATGCGTAGGATGCAGCATTGGTTTTTATTAATGTATAAAGCCATTTTAGGAAAGCTTCCACTCAACATATGTGCCAGATTTGCTCCAGTTTGTGACTTTTACAACCTCAGATCCAGTGCCTGGATACGGTTCCAGGTTCCTGCTGTGCAGACTGAGGCTGGAAAAAGGAGTCTCTTTTATTATGGTCCTTGGTCTTGGAATGACCTTCAATCACGCCTCAAACTGACGGCACTTGTCTCTATAGCCTGTTTTAAATTGAAGTTGTCAGAAGTCCTTACCACCAGCTGCTCTTGCAGTAATAAGTAGTGCCTTTCTTACTGTCCTAATGTGCACAATGTAGTAACTGCTTTTTTCGTCTTTTGTTTTCTTAGTTATGTTCTCTGTATTTTATATGTTTGTGTTATGTGTAACGTTGCTGCCTTCTTGGCCAGCTCAGCATTGTAAATGAGATTTTATCTCAATGCTTTTTATCAGGTGAAATAAAGGTTAAATAAAATAAAAATAATTATGGGGCTATATAAATCAAATTCCGGGTAATGCGGAGCACAATTGCACCTTTTACTATTTTAATTTATTTGTATTAAATATCTTTGGGCTATAAAAGTGACATTTTTGGATGACTTTGTCAGTTTATGGAGCGTATCCCATAAATCCTGGAAGTTCCAGGCCGAATTTGGGAGCTCATAGGCGGCCTGCAATGCGCCCCCACCCTTGGAAAGAAGAAAAAATCAAAGAAAACGGTCAATTATATCTTAAAATAATCGAAGATGAAGTTTTTGAATTTTTGCCAAAGTGCCAACGGAGGAGGGGCTAAACTAAGCTCAACCCTTCGGCGCTTCGGGCCGAAGCCCCAGAGACTTTTGCACCCCCCCGTTGCAACTTGCAACGGAGAGGGGAATTGAGACCCCCCCCTTCTCTGTAAAAAAAATTCATTCATCTTTTCCAGACTACTGTCTGCACGAAATCGGAAACCCAGTTTTTGAGAGGACTCAGAAAAAAAACGGCTGTGTAACTTCATGGAGGAATTCATCCGGTCCATGTGCACTCTGGCTCGGATACGTTTTGTTTCCTGGAGACCCCCCAGCATGGTTCTTCCCAAACTCTGGACATATGCAAGGGCAGTTGTCAAGGAATTATGAGACACAATTTTCGGATACATTTTAACACTTTCACCCATTTTCTACGGTTCTCCCAAAAGTAAAGTTTTTTTCACGGAAATAGGAGAAGATACACTGCCACTAACTCTGAGCACCATGACTCAAGTGCGGTGTGGCGGGGTGGGACCATTTAAGTCCGCAAGTAAACTCTTACTTTTGTCACAATGGAGGAATGCAAGGGGGGTTGTCAGGGAACTCTACCCGCATTATGAGACACTATTTTCTGATCCATTTTAACACTTTTTTGTTTTTACGGTTCTCCAAAAAGCAAACTCTTCCTTTTGTGGTCCGTGTACCATTCATTGAGGCATCGGACCCAATGTTTTTTGTCCCAACTGATTTCTCACTACTGATCGAATGGCAAACGCGACCCGCCATCGGAGGGCCTCCGCCGGCCCGGCCTCGTGCCAGTGCTCTGGCGGTCGGTTCCTCCGAACTGCGGGTTCGACTCTGATGGCCGGGAGGGACGAGGGAACCGTCGGGGGGGTCTGCTGGAGGCTTCTGCTGGAGTCCTGCGTTTCACCGGGACCTGGCTCAAAAAACTCGAAACCCTGACTCCAGTGCGGTGTGGCGGCCTTGCGCCTCCGGGTACCTGACTCCCCTGCCTCCTCCGTGTGCTGCGTGTGCTGCGTGGGGGTAACCCTGCGTGTCCGTTACCCTGCGTGTCTCTTACCTCCCGGGCCAACCGATATGAAGCGTTTCCAAGACGAACCGTCTGACTCAGGGGTCCCACCACGGGTTCCGCAGCGGGGTGGAAGTTCCACCTCCCCACTTCGCCGCGGAGTGCCAGGCAAACACCTGTTTCTCTAATCCTCAACTGTTGCATAGCGGCCTTAGTCTGCTGCGGCATTCAGCAATTGGCCTTGCTCCGGGCACCGGTTCCCTCAGGGACCACGGCTCGGTGGCTTCACATGATATAGGGTCGACCCTACTTCATCACAGGCTACCTGTTTGATCCTGCGTAACAACCACATATATGCTTCTCTGCAAAGAGGGAAATGCCTGGTCCCGCCCGGGTGTTCCTCTTTTGTGACAGTGTATTGAAGCATCGGACCCAATGTTGCCATCACCAGCCCCGCGGAGGTGGGACCATTTAAGCAAGTGCAGCGCATTTTCCCCGACAGTCCGCCAGCAGACCTGGAGGCTCTTGCCGGGTGCATCAAGCGTTCTCAGAACGCGAGGTGCTCCCCGACAGTCCGCCAGCAGACCTGGAGGCTCCTGCCGGGTGCTCCGTACCGTGCTCCCCGACAGTCCGCCGCCAGCAGACCTGGAGGCTCCTGCCGGGTGTACCGTACCATGCTCCCCGACAGTCCGCCATCAAACCTGGAGGCTCCTGCCGGGTGCTCCGCGCCATGCTCACCAACCCCGCGTATGTCCACCGTGCGCTTCCGGGTAGCACACTAACTCTGAGCACCATGACTCAAGTGCGATGTGATGGCCTCGCCCTGGCCGTCCACCATGCGCCTCCGGGTAACACACTAACTCTGAGCACCATGACTCAAGTGCGGCGAATGCCGTAGCGCATATATGCTTGTCTGAAAAGAGGGACATGCCTGGTCCCGCCCGGGTGTTCCTCTACGGCTAGTGTCCAGCCAGCTGCGGTATCAGCAAATTTGACCCGCCATTGGAGGGCCTCCTCCCTGGGTCCAGGTACCGGTGCTTGGCGGTCGGTTCCTCCAAACTGCGGGTTCGAATGTGCTCCTGGAGCGGACAAAGATATGTGTATTTGCCTGAAGGATGGAAATAAACAAAGAATGATATTTTAGAGGACATGACGGATATATGTGTTTTTTCCAGGCTTTTTGGAAATAAACCAAATGTGATTTTGCAGGGCATTACGTAGCTCATTTACCCATGTGATGTTGTGCAGTACATTACTGAGCTCATTTAACGATATGGTGTACCAGGAGAAGTGGGATGCGGCCATGTCCCAACTGGTCTCCGGAGGAATATAAGGAAAGTTGACAGGGGACTCTGCCCAGTGCTTATGGACCAAATGAGGGGTGTGTTAGAGGGGAAGGCTCTGGCTGTTTCTGCAGCCTCTGCTTCTACCTTCTCTCCCCACCCCGATACCAGCGCGTGCCTGCTGTAAAAGGCAGGTGCACAGGCTCTCACTGCCACTAACTCTGAGCCTGGCTCCCGAGCAGCACGTTCTCCCCGGCAGTCCGCCAGCAGATGAAAAACACCCACCTCTCCGCCTCTTCCAAGGGACGAGGGAACCGCGCGGGGGGGGGGTTTGCTGGAGGCTCCTGCCAGAGGCTCCTGCCGGGTGCTCCGTACTGCATTTCACCGGGACCTGGCTTGAAAGACTCGGAACCCTGACTCCAGTGCGGTGTGGCGGCCTCGACCTGGCCGTCCACCGTGCGCCTCCGGGTACCTGAATCCCCTGCTTCCTCCGGGGGCAGAACCATGAAACAAAAAACAATCAATGTATCGGACCCATCACCAGCCCCGCGTTGGTGCGGAGGTGGGACCATTTTAACCAGGTGGTAACCCAAGTCATTCCCTTGGTCCGTGTTCCCTGCATTGAAGCATCGGACCCATGGTTGCAATCACCGGTTAGCTAACGCATATAAACGGAGAAACAGAAAACCATTCAAATACAATTCATTGTTTGTGTTTTAGGAAGGATGTTGTCCGAATGCCTGGTGTGCAGACTCTGCTATCTGGCTTCGAATAAGCACCTTAAGCACAAACATGCAGTGCGGAACCTGGAGGAAAGAGGCATCATTCTTAAAATGGCCAGTGGCAGAATAAATGTTCGGACCAAACCCTGTCCCATCACAGGGTGTTCGTATGCTGGGAAGAGACTACACCGTCATGTAACTCGTGACCACCCTGAGTTCTCCCGAGATGAGGCACATCAGGTCATGGCAAGGCTGAAGCACAGTGTGGCCATGCAGTTGCTCCATGACCTCCGAGAGACTAATCCCATCATTGGAATGGCTACATCATTGGATATAGACAATGAGGAGGAATACCCGGTGCACCCTCCACCCTTCTCCCCACATACCGAGTGTGACGAAGAGGACTGCAGGCAGGTGAGGCTGGAAAATCTGGCATTGAGGGCTCAGAAGGATGCCCTCATTGATGAGATGAAAAACCTGCGCTCCAGGCTGAAGCAGGGACTAAAACCCAGGAAGCAGAGTGCCACTGCTGCTCTGCTTGAGGAAGACGAAGAATGTATACGATTTAAGGGCCTAGCAATCTCAAGTACCCCCGGCATGAACACAGTAGCCTCCGGCAGCAATACCCCTCTCAAGACCCTGGTGAAGACTGTGATGCGGTCCCCAGAAACCTCCGGTAGTGAGACCCCTCTCAAGTCTGTGATGCGGTCCCCAGAAGCCTCCGGAAGCAAGACCCCGGTGAAGACTGTCATGCGGTCTGAAGAAGCCTCCGGTAGTGAGACCCCTCTCAAGTCTGTAATGCGGTCCCCAGAAGCCTCCGGTATTGAGACCCAGGTGAACACTGTCATGCGGTCTGTAGAAGCCTCCGCTAGTGAGACCCCTCTCAAGTCTGTGATGCGGTCCCCAGAAGCCTCCGGAAGCAAGACCCCGGTGAAGACTGTCATGCGGTCCGTAGAAGCCTCGGGTAGTGAGACCCCTCTCAAGTCTGTGATGCGGTCCCCAGAAGCCTCCGGAAGCAAGACCCCGGTGAAGACTGTCATGCGGTCCGTAGAAGCCTCCGGTAGTGAGACCCCTCTCAAGTCTGTGATGTGGTCCCCAGAAGCCTCCGGTAGTGAGACCCCTCTCAAGTCTGTGATGCGGTCCCCAGAAGCCTCCGGTAGTGAGAACCCTGTATGCCAGAAGACCCGTGCGTCTGTCTCCAATAAGCTGAAAGGTAATCTGGCTAAGGACTGGCCCTCTCCCCGAAATCACTGGTCCACTGGGAAGGGACTGGGGAATACCATGCGTGAAATCACGTTGCCTAAAAGCATGGAGACGTTCATTCAGACATACAGAGGTCATTGTGAGGGTGTCGCACCGAAAGTAAAACGGAAAGAGAATTGTATGTCCAATGTCAGCCGGATAAAGAACTTCCTAGTATTCAGGGCCCATGGTGTTGACCGGCTGTCAGACTGGCTGTTTCTAAAAGACACAAAGAGGGTCCGTGGCTGGAGCGAGTATATTTCAAAGTCGGGCCGGGCAGTCACAAAATCGCTGTTGTTCCTGAAGACTGTGAACCATTTCCTGAGGTACTTGTCTGCGTCAAAGCTCCGGGGGTGCAGGCTCACCCAGTCTGATATGATCCACATCATCAGAGAGGTGACAGCCAACATGAATGATTTGAAAAAGTCTGTCACTGTCCACCAGTTTAAGGTGAAGAGGAACAAGCTGGATCGTCTGCCGAGTCAGGCGGAGCTTCTCGCCGCCATGGCGGCCGCTGAGAAGCGCATCCCTGATCTCCTTGACCTGATGGCTAGCGATCCGACCTCAATCACCCAGGGTTAGATAGCCATCCTGCTATATGGCTATCAAACCCTCCATTGGAGCCTCCTCTATGGCCACCGTCCGGGTGTGTACGCAAACATGACCAACACGGAGGTCTTTGAGGCGGACAGAAGGGGCACTGCTGAGGGCTACATCATCCATGTGCAGGATCACAAGACTGCCAAGACATTTGGCGAAGCACAGCTGGTGCTTACATTAAAGGAGTTTAGCTGGGTCATGCGGTGGATGGGGATAAAAGAGGGCTTGTCGGGTCCTCAGAGTGAATTCTTCCTTTTCACAACGGGGAAGCGCGCCTCCAAGAACCTGAACGCTCACTTGAAGAGGGCTTGGGCTGATGCTGGGCTAGAAACAGCCGTCACCTTCACCATCTTGCGCACTGCCCTGGCTGACAATATCAAGCATCACCAAGATCCAGAAAGCAGGTCGATTCTCGCTAGGTTTATGTGTCACGACGTAAGCACTGCAGACCGGTTCTACGCGAATACGCCTGGAATAAAGGAGGGATTGAAGATCCGCTCCATGTTCAGGGCGGCAGCAGCTGCAACAGCATCATCAGAAGGAGGTCTACCACCGTCAGCTACCTCCGAAGAGGGCTCAGGGGCGGAGAGCAGCGAAACCTCTTCTTCAGGGCCGGTTGATACTCCTGATGAGGGGACAGGGGCCGTGGACTCAACCTTTTTTCCCCGGTGCACCGTACAAGTTAGACGGCTAATATGGCCCCAGGCCCCTGCTAATCATGTTTTTATTATGTTTATTATGTTTATTATGTATATTTTGTTTACTGTTTTTGTAAAAATCGTGTGATAATTAAATAAATAATAAAACATTAGTATAACCTTGAAGGTTCCCAGGGGCAAATACAGTGCCAGGTATCAGACTATTTAAACAATGTTTACCCATGATTCAGACACCTTCCATGGCTTGTAAAATGTGGTTATGCGCCCTGGAGGTATCAGACTATTTTAAACAACTTTTCTCCGCCTTTCAAACACTTATTCCTGGGTTATAGCCTGTCATTTTGCACGATATAATTTAACATGTAACCTCTCCTGGAAATGCACATATTCTGTGCATTTCCAGGAGAGGTTACATGTTAAATTATATCGTGCAAAATGACAGGCTACAACTCTCTTCCAGACGTTTAAAAACACTTTCCACGACCATTTAAACATTATTTCTGGCTTGTAAAGTGCGGTGATGAGCCGTTGAGGTATCAGACTATTTAAAGGGTTACCAGGAGCATGAGAATATCCTCCACAGGGAGGGAGGGGGGGTGCCGTGAATAAGGCAGAATATGGATGCCGATGTGCGGACGGTAAAGCACCGCAAAATCCACCCCCTTTAGGGTTACCAGGGGCATGAGGTTCTGTAGGGTATGATCATCTGGGTTTAGTCCGTGGGGGAGTGCTTAAGTCCGGGGGCCCGGGGACTCACGGTGCACGAGGTTATGGAAGTGCCACTGTTGCCGGAGGTCCTTAGTCCGTCCTTTGGGGCTCTGTGAGGGGCTACAGAGAGGTGGTTTTCCCGGTCCCTCTCCAGGAGGTATGAAATAACCTGAGCTCCATGTGAGGGAGAGAGGCTGGAGGTCATTAGGCCGTCCTTTGGGGCTCTGTGAGGTGCCAAAGAGAGGTGCTTTTCCCGGTCCCTCTCCTGGAGGTGTGAAAAAACCCGTATTAGGAAGCCGAGCTGGAGCTACTTCGGGGGTCTGTGAGCAGCCACAGAGAGGTGCTTTTCCCGGTCTATTTCACGGAAGTCTGACATGAGCAGAGTGTGCATGCTTTGAAACTAATACACCCACGCTTAGCATGCTATTTTAGGGTATAAATCTTATCTTATCACCATGGATGTACCTGTATTTAAAAAAAGCTTACAGCACCGGGTATTCCCAGGCGGTCTCCCATCCAAGTACTGACCCGGCCCGACCCTGCATTACTATGGGTCTCTGAAACAATCATACTTTTACCACACTGTTAGCAGGCTTTAATCAGATTTTTAGTACTCTTTTCCCCGCAGAAACTAGTTTAAATCACCGTGGTCAGCATGGTGGGGATTTAGGAATGTATCTGTGTGTGGTGCGGAGCTTCCCTGCACTTTAAATCCATTGATTTTCCCTGTTTTTGTTGTATTTTTTACTTTTAATGCACTGTGCTCCCTGGGATGATGCGCCCTCCTGTGGGGACACATGAGAACTGCACTCAAATCACTTTTTGCTTTTTAAATAGTTTTTTCCACATTTAAAAAACACTTTCTGCCCTGGAAATCATTTCTAATCATTATTACCGTTATGGAGGGGCTGCAGGAACACTTTCCCCGCCTTGCTAACATTTAATCCTGGGTAAAATAATCCATTTGTTCCGCCTGCTTTCCGTCAGCACCTGCGGCTGTCGGATTAAAACAGTTTAATGCACTTTTAACACTCACGTACCCAGGATTCCTGCTCCTGGACCTCTGCATGTGTGTGTGCCTGTGAGCCTGGGGCCGTGAGAGCAGCGACTCTGCCGTTTTTACCTGCTTGTCCATTTGGCTATTGAAATGTTAACGAAACGGACGGATTTCCGTCCATTTGGCTATCAGAATGTTAACGAAATGGACAGACTTCCGTGCGCATCAGCGGCTGTCGGATTAAAACAGTTTAATGCGCTTTTAACACTCACTTAGCCAGGACTCCTGCTCCTTTCCTGGGTTACAAAGTGAGGTGACGCGGCCTGTCCTCTAGGTGGGCTCTGTGGGGGGGGTATCGCAGCCTGCTCCTCTCTGCCTGCTGCTGCTGCTGCGCTCTGCCTGCCGCTGCGCTCTGCCTCTATCCACACAACTTTCCCCCACCTCTCAGCGACTTATTGCTGGGTAAAAAAGCCATGTGCACCGCCCTGCTTCTCTGCACGTTTTTTGCCTGTGAGTCTGAGGCCCTGACCGCAGCGACTCGGCTGTTTTTACCTGCTTGTCCATTTGGCTATCAGAATGTTAACGAAACGGACGGATTTCCGTCCATTTGGCTATCAGATTGTTAACGAAATGGACAGATCCACCGTTTTCCCCCTAAAAATGATTTGTAATCGTTATTTTTGCCTTTAAATGATTGATGCTATCATTAATATGGTTCCTTAACACAATGCACATAGTCTGGAGCTCACTGGGGTCCTGCATATGCTTTAATCAGGCTTGTCCATTTGGCCATTCAAATGTTAACGAAACGGACGGATTTCCTTCCATTTGGCTATCCGAATGTTAACGAAACGGACAGACCTCCGTGCGCATCAGCGCATAGCTGTGGGAACATGTTTCAAATGGGGGGTGCTGTGGGGATGACACCAGGGCTGGTTCTGACCAATGTGCTGCCCTATAGGCAATATTTTAGCTGGCAATGAAAAACATCTACAAAGGACCAATACACTACAAAAAGATAAACATATTGACATGGTGGACAGCTTATATAAAAAGGCTTCAAATGTATTTAGTATTATAACATGTTTTAATTGGGGGGTGCACTTCACATACTCTAGGGGGGTCCGGGGTTGCCCCCCTGGGAAGATGTTTTTAACATTTTAAAGTAAAATGCTTCAATCTGGTGCACTTTGAGCGCCCAATTACTAGAGACTGATCTAGGGGGTACAACTCTAAACACCCATATGAGAAAGATCGGTTTGCATTTTATTAATCAAATAAGTATGTGAACATAACCAATAACCTACCATAGTCAATAACAAATAAATGCAACTTATTTTATTTTTGTTGGTCATTCATATCTTATTTTACCAGTTAACATTTATTTATTTATGCATATTTTTAAATCTCTCAATTTTTAAACGATATTTTTGGTTTACTGTCCTATAGTATACATTGGAATGATTTCAAACCTGCTTTTATTTATCCTAATAATTATAAAGGTGTGCCTTGGAAAGATTTGTTTACATAAATTGTGATCAATACGTTTGAGATTCACTGAGATAATTTAGACTAAAGTGAACTATCTAAACCCTCAGAGTCCTTTACCTCACTGAGCCTCTCAGTCTGACAGGACAGAACTCTCCCTCCACATTATTGTAGAAAAAGTTTCTTATATCCGTTAGCGCAACAGAAGCTAACAGCAATCCCCGCCGGTACCGGTGCACCCCCTCTCTCTATCTCTCTCACTTTGGCTGTGAGCTGCGGGCGCCTGATAAGCCAACATCCCCCACTTTCATCACTACAGCGCCCATCGTACAGGGCAAATGGAAAATGTAACCGCGGTGAAAAGGGTGTTATCTTTACTTAATTATGAATGTTGTTACATCAAGGCTTGACATTCGTTTTTTTGTATTATATTTGTATTATATCTTGTAGAAGTGTAGATCCCCTGTCCTCCACCAGGGGGTGCTGCAGCACCCTCAGCACCCCTACTTCCCACGGCCCTGCATCAGCGGCTGTCGGATTAAAACAGTTTAATACGCTTTTACCACTCACGCAGCCAGGATTCCTGGTCCTTTCCTGGGTTACATAGTGAGGTGACGCAGCCTGTCCTCTGGGGCAGCCTGCTCCTCTCTGGCTACTGTCCACATGCAAGCATTCTTCCAGGTAATGTCTGAGAGTCATTTCAAATGGTTTCAAACTCCTCTGGGTGTGCGCCATCATTGGAGTCTCCCCGCCTCTCAGAGACTTATTGCTGGGTAAAAAAAGCCATGTGCTCCGGCCCCTGGATCTCTGCACGTGTGTGTGCCTGTGAGTCTCTGGCTACTGTCCACATGCTCGCATTGTGAGGCACTATTTTCGGATACATTTTCTCATTTTCACCACTTTTCCCTGGGTAAAATTAGGTCTGTCACTTTGGGTGTGCGCCATCCGTGGAGTCTCCCCGCCCCGGATGTCCATTGCCCCTAAGTGGGGGCAGCCTGTGAGTCTCTGGCTACTGTCCAAATGCAAGCATTCGTCCAGGTAATGTCTGAGAGTCATTTCAAATGGTTTCAAACTGCTCTGGGTGTTCGCCATCCGTGGAGTCTCCCCGCTTTTCAGAGACCTATTGCTGGGTAAAAAAAGCCATGTGCTCCGCCCCCTTGATATCTGCACGTGTGTGTGCCTGTGAGTCTCTGGCTACTGTCCACATGCCCTCATTGTGAGGCACTATTTTCGGATACATTTTCTCATTTTCACCACTTTTCCCTGGGTAAAATTAGGTCTGTCACTTTGGCTAACCGCACCACTGTCGGTCGTCTCCCGAGAGTGGACATCCATTGCCCCTAAATAGGGTAAAATTAGGTCTGTCACTTTGGCTAACCGCACCACTGTCGGTCGTCTCCCGAGAGTGGACATCCATTGCCCCTAAGTGGGGGCAGCCTGCTCCTCTCTGGCTACTGTCCACATGCAAGCATTCTTCCAGGTAATGTCTGAGAGTCATTTCAAATGGTTTCAAACTGCTCCGGGTGTGCGCCATTTGCGGAGCCTCCCCGCCTTTCAGAGACCTATTGCTGGGTAAAAAAAGCCATGTGCTTCGCCCCCTGGATCTCTGCATGTGTGTGTGCCTGTGAGTCTCTGGCTACTGTCCACATGCCCGCATTATGAGGCACTATTTTTGGATACATTTTCTCATTTTCACCATTTTTCCCTGGGTAAAATTAGGTCTGTCACTTTGGCTAACCGCACCACTGTCGGTCGTCTCCCGAGAGTGGACATCCATTGCCCCTAAATAGGGTAAAATTAGGTCTGTCACTTTGGCTAACCGCACCACTGTCGGTCGTCTCCCGAGAGTGGACATCCATTGCCCCTAAGTGGGGTCAGCAAATTAGAGTTTCTTTTGGAAAAAAAAATGAAAAAGATTAGTTAAATTAGTTTTTTTCCGTTATATGGATATAAAAAATGCATAGTTTATTAAATATGAAGGTTCCTTAGACTTTGTTTCCTGCAAATAACGCGATTTCGGCCGTGGATACGGGTCCGTGGGGCTTAAGAGGTTTTAACTCAATAACAAGAGAAGTTATTTAAAAGAACCAACCCACTCTCTTCAGTCTGCTTACAAATGACAAAACTTTACACATTGGAAATGTGTGCAATAGATAAGCAGAAGTCCGATTTTGCGTTCATATGATACGCTAACCATTCCCATTGAGATCTGAGGCCGAGTTTTGCGTGTATATGATACTCCCACGTTACGTTTGCTATGAGCGTATCTTAATACGTTTATTTTCTACATATCTTTGCCATTTATTGTCTTGCTTATAATAATGATAATAATCATTTATAAATATCATTTTAGAGCACACATTTGAAATCGACAATCGGGCTCGATATATGGCTAAATTAAAATCAGTAGACGAGGCTGTAATTTCGCCAGCTGTTACTCTCATGAGTGAGGCAGAAAATAATAGTTGTATCATGCCAAAAAAGCTGCTGTGTCGTTTATTGCACCTCAAACATTAAAACAAATCCAGAGTTACGTGTTTCTGTACTTCCTCTAAGAAGAAAGGACAGTAACAGAAGAGCTCTGTGGCTTCAGGCTTGATCGCCGTTCAAATGACAGCATTGGTTTCCCCAAAAGTGGGCGGGGCTGTAAAGTGACATAGATTTTACTCTCATCTATTATTCAAAACCATTCTATTTATTCTAACGTAAATTACATGCCGTATATTTCGGACGTTTTTTGCCGTCTGTGAGGAAAATAAATGGAGCTTAGAGCCTCAAAATACTGAAATCTGTATTTTTTTAAATCTTTTTTTCCTTCTCATTTGTTAACTTTTCTAAATAACACACTGTTATTTTCTCAACAATAACACACAATTATCCTTGTTTTTATTTATTTGTTTAATTCTATAATCTTGGGCTTTTTAGCATGCTTTTTAGCCATAAATAAATTCACCGGAAAGAGACATAGGCCTATAAGGGACATTTTGAGTGATACACACCACAAACCCACTGAACTGATTACCCAAGATCCTCAGCTTGAAGCTCGTTGATTGGATGTTTTAGCCGCAATGCACGTTGGGATATGGTGTTAATGCGATATAATATCCGAAAACATTTAAATAAAATTAAATAATACTTTATTCCGAGTGTTCTTGCTTTTCTCTTTGGAAGTCATCACATAACGGCATTGGAATACACGGTTCGGATGCATTAAATTAAGCTTAGCGTAAATTCTTTCAGGAAGACTGGTTCCCACGCTCTCATTCACAATCCTCCCTCACTCACTCGACCCCTTTCTCAATCAGCAAAAGGCGCAACTCACCCCAGCTAAACCAACCGGCTGCGTCTAATTCCCAGCCAATTACAGCACACCTGGCAAAACGTTTAAATCTGCTCTTCTCTCCCCCGTCAGCATCGTTCAGGAGAATTGATGCAAGCATAATATCTACTCGCTGCGTCACTCGACACGATCAACAAATCATGTCCGATTCGGACCAAGATCCCTTCCAGGAGGATGCCGATCCCAGCAAGACCTGCGAAATTGCTTCCACATCCTCAGGCGGCCGGCGCACCAGCGCCCGGTTAGCCTCCCGAGCCGGCTCCCCCTCAGCAGAGACAGGCTTTCTCATTTCTCAACTCGACGAGCAGGGCATTTCCCCCGCTCCAGGCCTTCCCCTTTCTCAGCTCCG
Source organism: Notothenia rossii (assembly GCF_949606895.1). Taxonomy (NCBI): domain Eukaryota; kingdom Metazoa; phylum Chordata; class Actinopteri; order Perciformes; family Nototheniidae; genus Notothenia; species Notothenia rossii. The sequence goes on along the minus strand of NC_136912.1, from coordinate 36,226,747 downwards.
CGAGTTGGCAGTACTCGCTACAAACCGTCTCCCCATGCAGGAGTCAGACGATCCAGCAGTCCCCTTTGCCGGGCGTGGGCTCGGGCACTGTCGCGGGGGCAAAAGACTCTGCAAATCAGCCCACGCAGAGGCCCCTCCGGCTAAGAAGAAAAACCCTCTTCCCGCCAACCCTCCCTTCCCAGGGAGCTCCGCAGATCAGCAGTCACCAGACACCAGCATCATCTCATCGCTACAATCCCTGGCCAACTCCCCGCACAACATCGATGCTCGATTGCAATCACTGGAGAGAGCATCCACCTCCGCCTCTTCCACCATCACTGCAGCTCAATTTTCCACGTCGCTCCCAGGGCCTTCGCTGCGCCAGCCCATTTCACTTCCGCAAGAAGGGGCCATTGCTCATTCCCTGGCCTCAGCCACTCTAGCCCCACCCCTAGGTAGGCCTTACATGCCAAAGGCATCTAACATTTCAAACCGGCTGAGGGCAAAAATACTACAAGGCAAAGACATTAATCTGGTCAGCCTCCTTCTACCCTCTCCCGAGTGCGAAGCAAATATTTCCTCCGGGGGAGGAATAATAGCAGTCTTTAAGGCAGCAGATCCCCGCCTCAATAGAGACCTTAATATCGGGCAGTTCCTCGTAGCTTTCGGAGTCTACAGGGATGTGATCTGTTCCGTTTATCCCGAGAGAAGACACGAGGTCGACCGCTACCTGGCGCTAATCGCGGATCTAAACCAGAATTACGCAAAAAACATATTTCTGCACTACCATAAAAGCTTTTCCAGCAAAGCCGCTCACTTTATTTCTCAGGCAAACAGTCGTTTGGACTGGTCAGTGCTCGATACCGAGCTACTAGTAATGGCCACCGGAGGCTCCCCAATGATCTCCTGCTCTCAATGCGGTAAACCAGGCCACATTGCTCCCTTCTGCCTCATAGTAGCGCTATCATCCCCTCAAATCCTCCCGCCCCAGGCATTTCATGAAAGACAAAACCGCCAGGTGCGGCCATGGCAGGGTAACACGATCTGCAATAACTTCAATGAAAATGTGTGTACTTACCCAAACTGTCATTTTCTCCATATCTGTAGTTCCTGCAAGGATGCTCATCCCCGATCCGTTTGCCCCAGGCGCTCAGCCCCCCACAAGATGCAGAAACTGCGCGGTCAAAAACTCTTCTGAAATCTCACCCGTCCACACCAATTAACATTTCACTTCTGGCAGCAGAACTATCTTCCCATCCCGATCCCGTGTTCGTCGATTACGTCCTTTCAGGGCTTTCCCAAAATTTGAGAGTCTGGGTTCTCTCTCTCCCCACAACAACTTATGTAGCAAAAAATCTGCAGTCGGCCATTAAAGACCCAGAAACCGTCTCCCAGCTGCTAGAGAAAGAGGTCAGCAAGGGTTACATAATCGGGCCATGTACATCCCCACTTTTCTCCGTATTTCGCACAAGTCCACTCGGCGTAGCCACCAGGAAGTACTCAGGGAAGAAGAGGCTCATTTTCGATCTCTCAGCCACTCGTTCCGGCCCTTTCTCCAGCGTTAATAGCCTCATTCCATCAGAGCCATTCTCACTACACTACTCCACCGTCGACAACGCTATCAAACTCATCAAACTCACAGGCCAAGGCGCTTGGCTCTCCAAAGCCGACATCTCTGATGCATTTAAAATAGTTCACGTCCATCCCTCCCAGTCGAACATGTTCGGCATTAGATGGAATGCAAAATATTATTTTGCCGTCAGATTAACGTTCGGCTGCAGAAGCAGTCCCTGCATATTCAACTCCGTCTCTGAGGCACTAGTATGGATATTACTCAATCGAGCGAGAATTCCCTCCGTACTCCATCTGCTAGACGACTTCTTATTGCGACAACTCCGGCACATCCTTGAACAAACTTAAACACTGCTTCCAGGCGCTCGGAGTTCCTTTGGCAAAAGAGAAAACATCAGGTCCCGTCTCCAGTCTGGAGTTTCTCGGCATCACCCTGAACTCCATTGATTTGAAGGCATCCCTTCCCTCTGACAAACTGCAGCGCATTAGAGATATAGCTAAATCCCACTGCGAGGCAAAAAACCTCACAAAACAAAAACTGATCTCCCTCCTCGGACACCTGAATTTCGCCATCCCGCAAGGGCACTCCGTCATCTCCCGCCTTCTAACGCTGGCGTCTTCCGTCAATAATCTCCACGACCTGATTTCCCTAGACGAGGGCTGCCGCTCCGATTTACGCTTCTGGTCCCACCTCCTCGACCACTGGAACGGTATCTCGTTCTTCTACGATGACCTGGTGCATTCCTCTGACTCCCTGAGGTTTTTCACAGACGCCGCCCCATCCGTGGGTTTTGGGGGTCTTTTTTCAGGGAGAATGGTTCGCAGGCTTCTGGCCTTCCCCCATCTCCCATCTCGCTCCATCCTCTGCAATGACCGAAATGCACCCTATAGCCGTAGCTTGTCACGTATGGGGCCATCTCTGGACGCATTTCAGTCCTATGCGACAACGAAGCAGTAGTAGGCGTCATAAACAAAGGGCGTTCTTCTGCTAAAGACATCATGCCCTTTATGAGAAGCATCACATGGTCTTCAATCACTCATAACTTCATCATAAAGCTTGCCACGTTCCTGGTCACCTCAACACTTTCGCTGACGCTCTCTCTCATTTCAACTTTCAGGCTTTCTGGAGAATCTGCCCAGACGCCAATCCACGACCGATCAGAATTCCCCCCTTTCACCTCACAGCTCTATATTAAAACTCAACCCTATCACGATCTACCTCGACTCAGCTAGAGCTTTTATGAGAAAAGGCTTAGCCAAGTCTACTATCAAAACGTAAGACTTGGCCTGGCATACATTCGCCATGTTTTGCGTTACACTACGCATGCCTCTTAAACCCGTTACTATCAACAACGTGTGCGCCTTCATTTGCTATTGCACCGATTTTAAACAGTCTGAATGAAACGGCAGCTCTCAGCTGTGTATTTACACAACTAATGGCCCATCAACCACAGCTCTCTCCCCCCCCCTCCCCCCCTGATCTTTCTTCTCCAGCAGCTAAATTAACAGTAGGTTACTCTGAGTGACCATAGACTGTATGTAACAAGCTTACAGTTAGTGACGTAACAACACCATAAAAGCTGGTGGGTTGAAAGCAATACGGGAGGTAAAAATAACTAGAATAATTGTGATTCATTTATTGTGGCTTTTATGTTTTTAGGTATAAAATGTTATGTAATTCAGGCTTATAGTTCACCCTTCTCTAAAAGCCTTTAACAATGACAATATTCATAGTAATTTAATAAATCCTTCCAACACACATTGTAAAAAATAGCCTACTGTAAGTTAAGAAATCATTCCAATATGTACATCTTCTGATGTAACAACAATAACATTATAAATAGCAACATAGCTGAACATGGTATTGCACATTTAGCTTTGAGTGTTACTGACCTGAGATGTTTTTATTACATGAATTAAGGTGACTGAGGCTTTTTAACATACAGGGATGCAAACTCATCAGGTATGAAAAAGGTGACAAGGATCCGAGCCCCCGGCTCCCCCACCCCACGGAATAACAGAGGATTTTAGCAGTCAGAACAACTAAAGCAGCAGTGTTAATAATAACATAAACACCAAAGAGTCACATCTAATATAAATATATAAAAGCATTTATTTTAAATTGTGTAGCAGTCAGTTTATAATTTTGGCAGCACTGTTGAGCATTTTGAAAATGTATTTTCATGCCTCTGTGCAAGGCTTTCTATTTCCTCTGTCTTTCTATCTTTATAGCCACATGGTGTAAAGTAACGAAGTTCATAAACTCAACAAGTACTATACTTGGGCACAATTTTGAGATACTTTTACTTTATTTAAGTATTTCAATGTTTTGCTACTTTGTTATTCTACTCCACTACAGTTCAGAGGTACATGCTGTACTTTTCCTCCACTCCATGTATTTTTATACCTTTAGTTACTTTACCATTGTGGATGAATGATGTGAAATATAATCAAGTGTTAATTCCGACTTTAGTTCCACCTGGAGTAAATCCACAAGCTACCCTGCAGTATACAAAGTCATTCAAACTAGTTGCACCTTTACCAGCTTTGAGAACACTTTCATGATCAATCATTATAAAACCTATCATATCTATTATTCTGAAATGGACCAATCTGCACAATGACTACTTTTACTGTCGCTACTTTCACTATATTTTGATGATAATACTTTTCTACTTTTACTTGAGGAACATTTTGAATGCAGGACTTTTACTGTAAGAGAATATTCCTACACTCTGGGACTATTACTTTTACTCAAGTACAAGATCTGAGTACTTCTACTTTTACTCAAGTACAAGACCTGAGTACTTCTACTTTTGCTCTAGTACAAGATCTGTGTGCTTCTACTTTTACTCAAGTACAAGACCTGAGTGCTTCTACTTTTACTCAAGTACAATATTTGAGTAGGCTACTTCTACTTTTACTCTAGTACAAGATCTGTGTGCTTCTACTTTTACTCAAGTACAAGATCTGAGTTCTTCTACTTTTACTTAAGTACAAGACCTGAGTAATTCTACTTTTACTCAAGTACAATATCTGAGTACTTCTACTTTTACTCAAGTACAATATATATATATATATATATATATATATATATATATATATATATATATACTTATACCACCTCTGTTTATAGCCTATGAAAAAAACTATTAGAAATAGAAGGCTAAAGCTAACGTTAGCAGATAGTGACAATGTATGCTAGCTAGCTAGCTCAACGATTCCTTAAATAATATTGCCACAGAAAAAAAATTCAGTTCACATCACGCTCTGTCGCTCCGACAGGGAGCTCTGCTCTGAACACCTGAATGGCCCGTTCTAACAGCTGTTCACCAGCGGCCCAGTCTGTGCCACAGTGACTCCGGACGCACAGTTATTATTAACGAACGCACCTGTAGGTAATGTAGCTGCTGAAGCTAGACCATCATCTCGGAGCAGCAGAGCCTTATTATACATCCATGAGCAGAGCCGACAGGCAGGAAGACTCGAGCACACAGCTCGTACTTCATTATAATAGATAAAAAAATAACACCATGCGTGTCATGATGGCACATAACAGCTCACGGCCGCAGATTACTCCGGAACTCTAGAAAATGTTTTTATTGATTTAAAAAATAGTTGACATGCATCCGCTAAGAAAAATAGTCCGTTGTTACCGTTTTTTAAACAGTCTGCAGTCGGCAGTTCTCAGCTGTGTATTTACACAACTAATGGCCCATCAACCACAGCTCTCTCCCCCCCTCCCCCTTGATCTTTCTTCTCCAGAAGCTAAATTAATTTTAGGTTGTGTTGTGACAATCTTACAATTCGACACAACACTGTCATTGCAAGTGACCCTCAGTTAGTTGACTTTTATGTTCAACTGCTAAATTCGTTACTGATAAAAAAAAGGGCTTCTACTGTACCTAATTACCTTAACACTAGAACCGCCAGAGGTTTTTGTATAGGCCTACCTAAACCCGTCAAATCCCGCTATTAGAATGCAATTTTTAACAACATAGGGTGCTACATAACACACTTTCAGGAAAAGTCACGGACTGGGAGACTTTAATATTTTATTGAAAAAAAGTTACGTTGCACTCACAAAACACACATCACACAAATCGACCCGATTGGCGGTTCTAGTGTTAAATAAACTCACTAATTAATTAAACCAGTTCAATACGCATTATTATATTCTTATCATTCTTTATGAGCGCAGAAATAGTCTTAAAATCAGATCTGTTTTTTAAATGTAATCTGACGGCAGGCAGTTAGCTCTGATCACCTATGATAAATGCGCCGCACCTAATCGCTGGCCATTCAGCCACAGGCACTGTTCGAAATGGGGGGGAGCTAGGAGGAGCTTGGCTCCCCCGAAGAGGGAGGGAGCTCCCCTGAAGGCTGACTTTTAGATAAATAGGGGGAGCCCAAAACAATCGTGCATATTTGTGTCACACAGATTAGAAATGTTGAGTTTCTGTAAATAACAGTTCTTGAAATAAATAATAGTTATTGTTCATTACAGTTTCTGAATATTTGTTTTATATTTGTGAATATGTCTGGGTGTTGCCATCTGTACATGGCCTCGCTGCATTCTTACTTACGTTGCTATGGTTATGGCGGTGATGCCGGCGCGGTATTTGAAATGTTCATATTGATATTTTTTTAACTCTGGCTTTGTAATAAAAAATATGGCAAAACGAAAACAGCCAAGCGTCACATCTTTTGGATTCACAAGCAAAGAAGCAAAGGAGTCTAAAAATGACAACGTGAACGGAAAACAACTTTTAGTTGGCCGGCTGTAAGCGGCGTTAGGGTCGAGCTTGACAGCTCCACACCGAGGGAGAGGCCTGCCGATGCGGAGCCTGAAGAGGCTTCAACAACGGCCACATCCGCCGGCATAGTGACACCGTCTGTATTAGTAGAAGAGTGTTTTTATAGCAATTGATCGCATCCGCGCTGCTGCGCCAGTCAACAGAGCGTGCGTGTGACATATTTAGTAGCAGGATGTGCTCTGAAAAATAGGGCTCCCCGAAAGCAAATGGGTAATTCGAAAACTGACAGAGCTCCCTCTATACAAATCAAACTGTAGACGGTGTGAAAGCACCTATTGTTTTAAATAATGGTCGGAATGTGACCTGTGAGCCTTCTGAATTACCGTGGGACAGCACATTCTAAACTAAAATGTTCAATCAATAAAGTAACATCTTATCTTATCTTAATAATATCTTCATATTAATAATAATAATAATAAATCATACAGTATGTGTCCGAAAGGGAGCAGGAGGAAGCAAACACAAAAATATACAAAAAATATACTGCATATTAAAGCAAACGATTGTAAAGGTAAAAGTATGAGCATAACAAATAAAGAAGTGTAATGTAAACATTTACATTATAATTATGATTATTTAATATATAAAGACTTTATATGATTGAATTACAAGATTAGATATACTTTAGTTGATCTAAAATATTGATGTGTTCAAATGCTCTTCAAAACACAACTGAAAGTCCATGAAACTTGTCTTTCTGTATTTGTGAATGAAGCGCCATCTCCTGGTTAAAACCTGAAATTGAAAATCTGGCAACGCCCTCTTGGAAAATAGTGGGAGGGCTTAACATTCCTCTATACTGGTCTTTGGCAGGTCGTAGGCAGGAAGCTGTAAGCTGGAGTCTGAAATTCAGTGCTCCATCTGTATGACCCCAGCTTCGCCAGCATTTTCTCTCATCCCGCTGTCAAACTTATTCTTAGAGGCATATCCATATCCTGAATTTTCTCTCCATATTTAGACACACTGCTGGAAGCCCTATTTCTCCTGGCTTTTTATGCCTTTCTTAGATCCGGCGGATTCACCACTTCCTCTTTCACCTTCGATCCCAAAAGAGATATTTGCTTCCGATTTATCTTTTCACGCCAGCCATTACAGCCTATGTCTGAAGCATTCTAAATGCGGAGGCGCTTGCTCTGTCATAGTAGCCAGAACCGATTCTAAGTTCTGCCCCTACTCATCCATGATTACATTTCTGCGCATGAGACCCAAATCTAGCCCCTCGTCCCCTCTATTTCTTATCCCGGGCAATTTTCACCTAACAAAAAATCGCTTCAGCCAATATCTTAAGCAAATCCTCCTGAAATGCAACATGCCCCCCTCACACTAATCAGGGCATTCATTCAGGATCGGCGCAGCTACATCTGCGTCTAACCAGGGGATTTCCTCCTCCTCCCTGCAACAACTCGGACGCTGGTCATCCTCTGCCTTCACCTCCTACATCCGACCTGATATCCACACAGTGTTGGCTAATCAAAGATCTCTCAAACCCTAAACACTGGTAAGATACGCATCTAACTGCTGGTGGTGTAATTAGGCTACATCTCTCAGATAAGTCGTATTACATGCATGTCTCTAATTCTCTACTCTCGTTCTCGAAACAGGAGCTCGCTCCCCGCAACCAAATATACCATGGGGCCGGGAGATCAGACCCCAATACAAGCCCAGCCGCTCGGCGAGCTATCAAGAGCTATACTCCTCGACACATAAGCATCAGCGGGCCGGGAGATCAGACCCTATAACACAGCCCAGCAGCGCAGTGAGCTATCAGGAGCTATACTCCTCGTCACATAAGCATCAGCGGGCCGGGAGATGAGACCCTATAACAAAGCCCAGCAGCGCAGCGAGCTAACGGGAGCTATACTCCTCGCCACATAGCATCAGCGGGCCGGGAGATGAGACCCTATAACACAGCCCAGCAGCACAGCGAGCAATCAGGAGCTATACTCCTCGCCACATAAGCATCAGCGGGCCGGGAGATTAGACCCTATAACACAGCCCAGCAGCACAGCGAGCTATCAGGAGCATACTCCTGCCACATAGTATCAAGGGGCAGGGAGATCAGACCCTATAACATGCCCCAGCATCAGCCAAGCTAACAGGAGTTATTCTCTACGCAACACAAGCATCAAGAGGTAGGGAGATCAGACCCTATAACATATGCCTCAGCGTCAGCCAAGCTACAGGAGCTTCTCTCCACACAAATTGCATCGCACGGGAGCACGCACTACCCAACGCGGCCAAGCATCTCGCTAGTAGGCTATTAGGTCATATCGCACCAACAGCATCACATCGGGCCGCGAAGAGCTACCCCACACGGCGCTAGTAACGTCAGTAGATCAGTGAGGATTCTAACATACAACGTTGGCAGCTCTCTAATATGGGCTGCAGCTCACCCTATTCTAATTCGTTTTCCCTCTCTCCCACTGCATATTTCTGTCTAACCCTCTTGTTTCCACAGACTCGTCACATCGTAAGTATATGTCCACGTTCAGCACTGCGCTATTCGTAATAACACTCTGACATCGTTCACATCATTATTGTTTTGGGGGTTTCTCTTTCTAGTTGGCTTCCCTTCCCCCTAATTCATCACAGTATGATGGGGTCTAATTTCCAAAACACTATTGCACATATACGGCAATAAAAACATGTTATCAACTTCAACTAAGTCTCTCCTGATTGAAATGAAGCTTAGCGTAAATTATTTCAGGAAGACTGGTTCCCACGCTCTCATTCACAATTCTCCCTCACTCACTCGCCCCCTTTCTCAATCAGCAAAAGGCGCAACTCACCCCAGCTAAACCAACCGGCTGTGTCTCATTCCCAGCCCATTACAGCACACTCTTTCTAGTCGGCTTCCCCTCCCCCTAATTCATCACAGTATGATGGGGTCTAATCTCCAAAACACTATTGCACATATATAGCAATACAAACATGTTATCAACTTCAACTAAGTCTCTCCTGATTGAAATATTACACATCTGCCGTAGTTCTTAATTTATAGAGCCCTGATGAGAAGACTTCTGGACAAACTTGAAGAACACATAAAATCAATTTCAAGGACCGCCTACTTTCATCTACGTAACATTGCAAAGATCAGGCATATCTTGCCTCAAAACGATGCAGAGAAACTAGTCCATGCATTTGTTACTTCAAGGCTGGATTATTGTAACTCCTTATTATCAGGGTGTACCAAGAAGTCAGTCAAGTCGCTTCAGCTGATTCAAAATGCTGCAGCTCGTGTACTAACCAGAGTTAGGAAAAGGGACCACATTACTCCTGTTCTGGCTGCCTTACACTGGCTCCCTATAGAACACAGGGTAGAATTTAAAATTATTCTTCTCGCCTACAAAGCCCTTAATGGGCAGGCGCCATCTTACCTTACAGAAATCATTATACCCTACTGTCCTACTAGGGCAGGGGTCGGCAACCCGCGGCCCTCGGGCCGCATGCGGCCCTTTAAGCCCTCTGCTCTGGCTCCCTTGAGTTTAGACAAAAATAAGAAGGAAATAAAATAAAAGTATTTGTAGGACTATTTATATTTTGTTGCATGGTTGAAAATGTTTCGTATCTTGTATTTTGAGGTGATACTGTGACACATAAATAAAAAACAAAACGGTTTTAATTAGGTCAACTAAAATATGCGTCACATCCTGCTACGGTCCCGCGCGAGCGCCTTTTCTTTGAGGCGAATAACCTGACCCCCGGCTCGATGAGCGAACTATGGATAAATCAAAGAAAAGTACCGGAGGAACACAGGATTTAATTCAATTTAAACTATATAAATAAACTTTACTTACTTACTTACTAGAAGTTGTCAAAGGTGCTGCAGCCTTTTCGTGTCGAGGAACAACACGGGAGAGGAAGAGAGCTGACGATCTTCAGTCATAATTCAATGGGGAATGTCATTTATTTCAGAAAACAGTTTTTGTTATATTCCATGGAATGCTCTTAACGTCCCGATAGCAATGAATATATTAAATGCTTTGACAATAAATACATAAACAAATTAATCTGTGGAAGCCGTAGCGCTGTAAAAAGCACGACCAATAATTTTAGCCGGCCGGGCTAAAATGATTGGATGGCCTACCTGCCTGTCAGCCTTCCATCTGTGCACAAACTTATCTCGTGCCCTCATTGGTCATGTGCGCGTTCGTGTGTGTTGGAGGAGGGACTGTAAGAAAGTCTGAAGGAAGAGGTATATTTGTTCCGGTTGTGTATTTTCAAATTCTAGCGCACTCGAGCTGGTTTCTCCATTCTTACCTACCCTACCTTTAACTCTTTTTAGGGTGCAGCAATATGTTTTATTTATTTCAAAGTGGGCCCATTTTAATATTTTCTTTTTCCTTCAAATGTGCAGATCACTCCTCAAGTGCTGTGTTTAATTTATTTTAAAGTAGGCCTGTGTATTATTTCTAATTCTCCTTATAGGAGTTCTCTGTTTCTTATTAGAGGTTAACAGTTTTATATAATGTAATAAATAGCCTAATAAATGCAAAAAAAAAATAGTTTTTGTCTGATATAACAATAAATACAACCTATTAGCTATCAAGCTATGAAATAGGTTTTGCGGCTCCAGACAAAAAAATGTTTGGGAAAAAGGAGCAAAATGGCTCTTTTGGTCAAAAAGGTTGCAGACCCATGTACTAGGGCATTGCGTTCCAAGAATGCAGGGTTGTTGGTTGTTCCTAGAGTCTCTAAAGGTACAATGGGAGCCAGAGCCTTTTCTTATCAAGCTCCACTTTTGTGGAATCAGCTTCCAGTTTGTGTTCGGACGGCAGACACCCTATCCGTTTTTAAAAGTGCGCTTAAGACCTTCCTTTGTGATAAAGCTTATAGTTAGTAGTATACCTGTGTACTCTCATGCTCCGATTAACCCAGCTTCCCCAAATATCTTTCTTTTTGGTGTCTATATACGCCGGGATCCGGAGTCATGGATGATCCTGCGGTCCTGTGTCATGGATCACGAGTCCTGGATCTTGAGTCGTGGTTGTGGTCCTGGATCATAAGTCCTGGATGGATATCCTCGTGGATTCATCTTCCTATTATACACAGATGCATTTCCAAACATTTGGACTACCTATGTTACAAATGTATTATCTTTTCAATTTACACACGGCATCTATTGCACGTCTGTCCGTCCTTGGAGAGGGATCCCTCCTCTGTTGCTCTCCCTGAGGTTTCTCCCATTTTCCCCTTTAAATTGTGGGGTTTTCTCCAGAAGTTTTTCCTTGTACGATGTGAGGGTCTAAGGACAGAGGGTTTCGTATTGTCATACTGATATTCTGTACAAACTGTGAAGTCCACTGAGACAAATTCAACATTTGTGATATTGGGCTATATAAATAAACATTGATTGATTGATTGATTGATTGATTGATTGATTGATTGATTGAACTGCCGCCAAAACTGAATGTGACGTGGATCATAAATATATCAACAATTAAACAACATCTTACATTTCTTTTCACAAAATGCGTCTCCTTGCAGTATCAACATTAATTCAGCTAACTTTTATATTTGATCCAATTGGTAGATAGGTTATATTTACACCATAACGGTGCACAGCTGATATAAAAGGACATTTTTAAAGATATGAGTTGAGAGAATAGTCAGGGGATTTGGATGATGGGAGACACATTTATGGAATCACAATTTCAATAGCTTACCATTAAATGATGGATATACCTTTCTGTCTGTGATGCTTTACAAATCAGATATTAATGGGTGTGCATTCTTCCCTCGGGCGGTGATAAAGTTAGAGGGTGTAGTAGGAAGAAAGAAAATAGTTCCTCTATTAAACTGCTCCGAACAAGGTCTATTGATCATCTTGAGTATCCAGGACATGATTTCTGGAAAGAGACATTGCTGTTGAGTTTTTTAATCCTTTTTTTTTTTTCAGTCTGCCACCAGAACAATCTAGATTGATAAACAGCACTACATGTAAGACAAAAACTATCCCTTTAAGGTCATGTGACTTCTTTAGTTTTTCTTCTCATAGGGGAACCGTGATGTAATGCTTTCTTCTGAAGATGTTTAATTACTTTAAGAAAAAGACAACAGCCCTCAAAATGCTTTAATTTCCCATCCTTCCTCTGCTCCTGAGCCTCTTCATTTGGTCACATTTCCTGTTCTTTGTACAGACTCTCTTTCTGGCCCTTCAGTGAATCATAAGCCACTTTATACTACGGGGAAAAGAAGACTGTGGTTCCTTTTGGCTTCTCCTTTGGTAATGTTGAAACTGCACTTCCAGCTAAGCTGCTGTTCAATGGGATCTTGTTTGAGAAAAGAAGTGGAAAAAAGGGCGGACAGAGAAAGAGAGTAAATGGATCGAGACATGAACACTAAAAGATGCTTTGGTGGGGACTTCAGGTTATATCAGCAGGAATCATGAATTTTATTATAGTATAATTTTAAACCCCAACAGGCTTCCTTAGGGTCATATTGCGCATTAAATGAACTCTGAAGTTATTCATGGTTTCTTTCAAACCTGCCTTAACTTGCAATACCATCCTCAACATATCTAACAAAGAAATCAGAAACAGATTTATCACCAAGTAGATTTTCACATTGAAGGAATGTTTCATACACGATTATCGCAAATCAATTAAACACATTTGCGTGGGGGGGGGGGGTTATTAGTTCCACCTGTGCTGTTTTCCATCAGCCCTGCAACCACCTGCCTTCCTGTACACCTGCTCTTTATCTGCTGGTAAGTCCTACTTTTTGTTTAGTCTTTGGGGAATTCTTGTTTGTCGTACATCTGGAGATTCTGTTCTGTTTCGCCAATTTTGTAATGCCTTGTTTTTGCATACATGGGTTAACTAAACATTGGACTTTCCTATTTTTGACCAAAAATCAATATTTCCTTTGTAAAAACATGACCACAATGTTCACTAACCTTAACAACTCTTGCAAATTGCAAGCACAACGAAAAAGGTCCCCTACCTTTAACAACGTATTTGAATCCAAACAACGTTTCACTTCCCTTGACAAAGTACATATTTTAACCCTTGATTTTCCCCTCAACCATTACGGACAGGGTACCCCTTGAGAGTCAGTTTTCAACGGGCAGGGCGTCCCATTGACTTGCATAGAGCTCCCTGAACGTTGGTAATAGAGGAGTTGGGATCGCGGCGAAATGCTCTCCACAGATCCATTCTCACAGCGTTTATCAACCTTTTTCTTACTCAATATCAAGCCACACTTATTGTTTTTACTTCTTTATTTTAATTGAATAATGTAGGACTTATGTTGCCGTCAGTTATGGGGAGAGTAGGGGCTCAGAATACTGAAATCTGTGTTGTTTCATCGTTTTTTCCTTCTAATTGTGTATTCTTTTCTAAACCACACACTGTTATTTACTCAACGATAACACATAATTATCCTTATTTATTTGTTTGATTAATAAACACAAGTTGGAGTCCGTCAGGACCGAGGGTCGGAGCAGCTCATAGTAGTTGCTTTAGAGAATTTTACACCCGGAAGTAAGTATTCTCTCCGCTTCACTTGACAAACCCTGTGATAGTCCTCAAGCTCTGTGATTGGATGTTTGAGTGTGCGCCGAGGGTTACGCCGAGCGTCGAACAGCACTTTGAAATGGGATGTAACTACGGCAGACTGTCCAAAACTGGATTTGAACGGGTCCACCCCGTCCCCCCCTCCCCCACCCCGTCCCCAGAACTACACATGCTGGCTATTGTATGTTTTGCAACATGTTCTATGCTGGGAATTGTAGTTTTAAAAGAAGTTTTCGTATTTCCCATAATAAGAAGTTGCCAGTATTAAACTGTGTACTGTGGAGGTTTAGGGGATAGGAAACACTCAAATCTAAAACATATAATTAATAAATGGGTGAAAATTGCTTGTGCCCATAATGGGCAGCATTAATATACCCACATGACAGCTAAGGTCAGAAGAGCTTTATTTAACAGCTGGTCTTATGTCTGTGACCCCTTCTGTTGTTAATTGGTAAGCCTGAAACATGCACTTGTCAAGGTTCAGAGGCACATTTTGCAAATATTGCAGTAGCCATCGATCATCTTAAGATAAGATATACTTTATTGATCCCAAGTTGGAAACATTGAGTTACATCAGCATGTGATACAGTTGTAAATATGCAGTGGTGTTTATTTGTAAATCATTTAGTATAATCACACAAATTCTGTGTTTTATATTTAATAATTCTGTGTTCTTTATTTATTGAGTATTCAATACCTGACAAGGTCGGAGATAAAAACTTGGGTCGCAGGTTCCTCAACAGTGCATTACAAGACATCTATCAATATGTGTTTATACCTCCACCACCATAAACTGTCGTATTCTGCACATTTCTTATACTATCTACATACATCTTATAAGAGTATAATACATATGTATGATATCAGTTAAAATAAGTGCTTAAACATACAGTAGTTAACATTGCAGGAGAGCAATATATTAGTACTTTGTCAGGCTTAATATTTATACCCCCAAAGCTTTTTTCTTATTCAAAATAAGACCTTAACCTAAAGTATTCTTTATGTTTAAATAAAGCCTTATTAGTTTGTCTGTCTGAGTCTCCTATTAATATCTAATAATGAAAATAATACATTTCAATAACGTGCTTTAACCACCAGGTGTCCCTTTCTATCAGCTGTGCACCCTTATGGTGTAAATATCGATTGGATCAAATATAAAAGTCAGCCGAATTAGTATTGATACTGCAAGGAGACTTATATTGTGAAGAGAAATTGAAGATTTTGTTTAATTGCTGATATATTTATGATCCATGTCACATATTCAGTTTCGGCGGCAGTTCCTCATGTTTGTCTAGAAGTCTTTTCATCAGGGCTCTATAAATAGCAAACCTACGCAGATATGTAATATTTAATGCTGCCGAACCGTGTATTACAATGCCGTTATGTGATGATCTCCAAAGAGAAAAACAAGCAAACTCGGAATAACGTTTTTTTTTTATTTTTTTAAATATTTCCGGATTTCACATCAACAGGTGGTCCGGTTAACTAAAAATGTCCGTGCGGAACAATACCCCAACCCATAGATCCGTGGGTGAATAATTCAATCACCACATTACACACATCCCTTCAGATTTACATTTTAATTTACATTAAAGTATTTCCTGAGGCCTTCTAAAATGTTTTTAATATAATTAGGGTTGTAGTTGAAGAGTTTGTAAATTATTGCGTTGCTAGGCAACCGCAATCGCACAACGGCACGTCCATTAATTCCACAACCACACACATGGATTAACATTGATTTAATACATTAATGTAGCCTTTGTTTCTGCTAAAAGAGGTGTCAACCAGCTGGGACAACAAGAAAATCGGCGAAATTGAGTGTGACTATAAAAAAATAAATCATTATTATATTAATATTGACAATAACAACCGACCGTCGGGGTAGCATTTACCGGGGAGCGTTCTCATGGCGTCTATTATCAACGCTATAGGAGGTCTATGGGACGGCCTGCCAGTTGAAAACTGACTCTCAAGGGGGTACCCTGTGCGTAATAGAGTGACGGGGAGGGGCCCTGAACGTGTAAGGAGGTTGGGATGGGTGAATGGATGGATGTGTCAAACAAACAGGAGACCCTTGATAACGCCCTGTGGGAAATCAGAAGTCAATAAGGACTTTTCTACACTTAGGATTTGTCAAAAAGTGAGGTTGTCAAGTTTATGTTTAGTTTATTGTACAAATAAACTATGTGTTTGAAGCTACAACCGTAATCCTGAAAATTATGAGAATGGAGTTTAGTTTTATGTGAGTGTATTATTGTAAGAGATAGGGTTTTAGGTTAGAGATGTCAAGGACAAACATTAGATTGTGCCATTCATTTAGAGCAGTGGTTCTCAAAGTGGGGTCCGCGACCCCCCGGGGGTCCGTGGCTCTCTGCCAGGGGGTCCGTGAAAACTTTTCAGATTCATTAATTTAAATTATCATGATATCATTTTTTTCTTTTTTTTTTTACAAAAAGCTTCAAAGTTCAACAAATAATATTTTATTTTGTTAATCTAAAATAGTTCATAGATTACGTTCTAATCTAACAAATCTATACATTTAAAAATCAAGCGCGTCACCCGTTACCATGGAAACAACAATAACTAGTATGTCAGTCAGAGAGCGCCGCTGCTAGCATCATAGAGATATAACACGGCTAGCATAGATGAGAGTAACAAATGCGTCACTTCCGGGCAAAAATAACGGCTCCGCCCACTTTTGGGGGAAAACAATAGTGATGGGAATTCCGGCTCTTCTTGGTGAGCCGGATCATTTGGCTCGGCTCACCAAGAAGAGCCGGCTTTTTCGGCTCCCAAACGGCTATTCAGTTTACCACATATTATACCTTTTATAATTAAATCAAATGTAGCCCTGTTTTGACTAATGAATGATGTATATGCCTATGTGGACACATATATCACTTACATTAATCAATACATCCTTTGTACTGAAGTATTCAAAAGTAAAAATGTAAAAGTAAAAAAAAAAATGTTTTCATTGCATTTACAGACCCTTGTAACTCTCTGATACCACCCCATGAATGCACTGACTTGCTTGTAGAACCACGCTACACAAAACAGATAGCAACAACTATAAAAACTATTTTAAAAAAGGGGCTACTGTATCGACATTTTAAAATTATATTTAAAGAAAAGGCCGATTCTTTGAACTGCACGCCCCCCTGCAAGAGAGGGGAGCGTGCTCTGAGATCAGCTGCTGGGCTCTCAGAAGAGGGGGAGAAAAAGAGATCTCCCTCCTCCGTGTTTTATTCTTATAGAAGTAAGAAGAGAAGTAACGGGGCAGAAACCCTTTTTATGCATGCGGTCCAGACATAGACATCAAACGGCGACACATATTCAGTGTATATTTACTTTGGCATTAGGGCAGGGATATCTAGATACTTTCCAAGGTTTGAAATAATGAATTGTGCTACTTTTAAAGCAAGCAACGGTGTTTTCAAATCTGTAATCAAAAAGCTCCTCAAAAACACTATCGAAGCAGTTCCTGCCGTTACTACGATAGTTCAAACAGTAACAACGGACTATTTTTCTTTAGCGGATACATGTCAAATTAAATAAATACAACTATTTTTTAAATCAATAAAATCATTTTCTAAATCCATAAAAGCATTTCAATTAATATTGGGAGTCATGTCGTTACTTTGTTGAGAATGTGGCCATGTAATAAGCGGGATAATGTGCACATTGCATGATCATTGCATAGATCATGCCGATCTAGATCCCTCCGCAAAAAAAAAAGAAGAACCGGCTCGTTCGCGGGCGCGAACCGGATCCCGTCGTTCACTTAAAAGAGCCGGCTCTTTGAGCATCACTAGCTGTCAGTTGAACAGCGGTCAATGCAAATTCTGAAGTTTTTGCCAATCTAATCAGAAATCGAGATTTTTGGATCTTCAAAGAGCCCGATTCCAATGGCCAGACAGGCAAACAATCGCATTAAGCCATTAGAAATCGACGATCGGGCTCGATATATGGTTAAATATAGCAGTAGGCTCAGTGTGCGAAATACCCGTCAATAATCGGGGGGTCCCCATCTCCCGTTTATTGCGCAATATACCGGTCGAAGATTTCTCAATATGCAGTAGGCCTATACAATATTTCATGGATGCAATCCAAGACAATCAGTAGTAGCAGCGTTTCTCAACCGGGGCGCTGTCAAATAATTATATATTCTAACGTTCATATGAATGAATACGCGACCGTTAAAGAACCATCTGTTTTCGATTCTATGCGAGGAAATGGGAGCAGAGCTGGTCTCAGACGCACGCACGCACGCACACACACACACACACACACACACACACACACACACACACACACACACACACACACACACACACACACACACACACACACACACACACACACACACACACACCAACTTGAAGGCCAAGGCTAATTATGCTTTTCTTCTTAACCCCGGAATCCACACAGGACATACGCACACGCTCATCTTATGCACAGCAAAGATCGAAAAAATAGTCTTTTACCTTAAGTGAGAATAGACCAAAGATGCCTTGGCTCGACTTCTTCTCGTTGCCGTCCTGGTTTCCAAGAAGAAGAGAGACGATGTCCTGCTTTAATCCAGCTTTTCACGAACGGCACTGGGTCGAATTTGTCCAAAGGGGGTCCGTTTAGGTCCACAAACAGAAGCGAAGACAGGCTCTCCTCGCGCAACCTGTTGCGGCTCTGGTTGTCGGTGTTATTCACGGCGGAAAAGCCTCTCTCGCACTCAGCAGACGTGGGGAGGTAAGTGCGACTTGCTATGCATAGCCGTTCCAGTGTTTTGCCCGGTGGAGTGCCCTGCAATTTCCAGTCTCTAAACTGCCCCACGGCGACCCCGGCTGGTTCTCCGAGCGATTTAGCCAGACGGTGTACTTCTTGTTCGCCATACAAAGTCAAGTCTTCCCGCTCTCCTGGCCAAAAGCGCTTATCAAAAGCTTTGAGCGTCTGGACCAAGCTTGACTCCGGTAAGCGCTTGGTTAGAGTAGCAACCACCGATTCATAAAAACGAGGCTTGTTTATTTTCCCCTTGCCTTCTGTCAGCTCTACGTCCTTAAAAAAGCCCGATGAGACGCCCTGTTCAGCCTTCTTCGTTGATCTCCCCCCGGTCGTCTTCATGGCGGTCAAAACATTGATGGTTTGTTTGATGTGGACACTTGAGTCCACAAGTGTCATTTCTCTTCTCTGCAGCTTGAGAGACAGGCTCTGGAGTTCACGCAGGATGTCTTTCATGACAGCCAAATCTTTCACGAATCCTGAGGTGCTTGAGAAGTCCCTTGTATTTTTGCCTCTCAAGATCATTACGTGATGCGTTCTCACTGGATGTTTTAAAATGGAGTGCTAGTGCGGGGAAATCTTTCCATACAGCTTTTACTGTTTTAAAGCTGCTGGCAACCCATCTGATGGTGAAAATTTGACCTATTTTCAGTATTTCCATGTTGAGCTCGGCCGCTGCTTCTTTCAGCAATCTGGAATTCCTGGTTGACTGATTGTAGAGTGAGTATAAATGTGAAATAAATATCTCAAAGTGATTAGTGCCACCCACATCTTTAAGAGCATCTTTGACTGACAGTTCTAGTCTGTGCGCCAGGCAAGTGTACAGACTGCACGTTCGGAAAATTGTTTTTGAGTCTGACGACAAGCCCACTGGCTTTTCCCGTGAGCACTGCAGCCCCATCGGTGGCTATGCTTATTAGGTGCGTCTTCAAAAAGTCATCATTCATTCCAGCTTTATATAGACTCGCCATCATCGAGTTATAAATTGATTCAGCATCGACCCCATCTGTGAGTTCCACTATATCCAGGAAAACATTATCTACATCCCCCTTACCACTGACATCACATCTTACGTAAATGATTAGATAGGGACGACCGTGAACGGTACTTTCATCAATTGTGATTGATATCTTTGAATCCATTTCTTTCACATTAGAGACGAACTTGCGGCGCATTTCCTTTGCAATGTGACTTATTATTTCTGCGCATGCATGGTCAGATTTGTGGATATTCCCAACTTCGGCTCCATTCAGCTCCTGCATTGTCATGAGGGGGTTGAGCTTTTTATAAGATAGCCTTTCCTTTGCTACGGTGTAAGCTGTTCTAAACGAGACTGTTGTTTTCTTGAGTAAATCGGACTGTACATCAATGAAACAGTTTGGGAGGGTTTCTTTGTCTTTCATCTGTACTATTTCCACTGACCTTGTGTGGGCCTGGCTGTCCCTGTGTTTGTATATCTTCTTTCGTAGCTGTTTTGCATCAGGGCTAGTAACATCACCATTGATCCATTCTTCCGAGAGGTGTAAACCCGGTCCCTTTTCTGAGAGTAGCAACGTTTTTGCTTTCCTACACACTAAGCATCCTAACTTTCCAGCCTTAATGTCAAGCCAAGGGTTGCGGTCTTTCCATTCGCCCACCTGCTTCGTTGTCCAACCACCCGGCGGAAAGTCACTAGCAGCAGTGGCAGCTACCTCCGCAACTGCTGCGTCTTCTGAGCGCTCTGCCTCAACTTCACCTCCTTCTGGGGAGTGACTGGGCGGGACAGGAGCCCCCGACTCGCTAACGGTTCTGGTAGTGAGTGCTGTGCTAGCTGCTGCGTCATCAGCATCATCTCTGGGTGTCTCATGGTCATCTCATGGTGTCACTTTTTTGGATGTGAACCCAAAGTGCACGAGTGAAACACTTTGGTTTAGCTTTCTCTTAGACATTTGAGTCCTCTAATGTAACGTCTTTCTCTCCTCTTTGCCGCGCATGGCTAATTTGCATAATTTGTGTCCGCGTCACGCAGCGTACCCGTGTCACGCGGCTGGCTCTGCTTTTGACAGCCAAAATAGAAGTTATTTGTGAATAAATGTTTTGAATTATGAATACTGGACATAGTAGGCTTAAAAACATTTTAGTGACCATTGCAAGTGACAAATACATATTATAATTTCAGACCCCCCCTAAATGTTGCTGTTGAGGCTTTCAGGGGGGCTCAGGTGTTAAACGGGGGGGTCGAGCTCCCCCGGACCCCCCCGTATTTCGCACACTGAGTAGGCTATTTATTTTCATAGATGAGAGTAACATCTACGTCACTTTAAGGCCCCGCCCACTTTTGGGGGAAACAACGGCTGTCATTTGAATGGCGATCGAGCCTGAAGCCACAGAGATCTTCTGTTACTGTCCTTTCTTCTTATAGGAAGTACAGAAACACGTAACTCTGGATTTGTTTTAATGTTTGAGGTGCAATAAATGACACAGCAGCTTTTTGGCATGATAAAACTAAACTATTATGTTCTGCCTCACTCATGACTACTGATTTTAATTTAACCATATATCAAGACCGATTATCGATTACCAATGATCGAATATAATTGTTTGTCTGACTGGCCATCGTAATCGAGCTCTTTGAAGATCCAAAAATCAACGGTTTTCAAAAAAAATTGATCGGATGGGCAAAAACTTAAGACCCTGGATTGACCGCCATTCAAATGACAGCGTTGTTTTCCCCCAAAAGTGGGCGGGGCCGTAATTTTTGCCCGGAAGTGACGTAGGTGTTACTCTCATCTATACTACGAAGATGGACAGATATTTAAAACGACCGGTTACGGCTACAAATGAAGTAAATGAAAAATAAAAAACAAAAGTAAGGAAATACGATGAGGAGTATCTCCAATATGGATTTATTGAAGTGGAAGGGAAAACAAAATGTCTGATATGCCTGCGGTGTCTTGCCAATGAGGCGATGAAGCCTGCCAAATTGAAGAGGCACCTCGAGACCAAGCATCCAGATTATGTAAAAAATAGACCGGGCTTTTTTTGAGAGGAAGGGCGAGGACTACCGCAAGTAACAACAACAACGGATGGTTAATGTTACGTCTGTTTCTGCTAAAGAGCAGACGACGAATTTAGGACATGTCTGCTGATATCAAATCACAACTGCTGGAAAGACTGAGAGGGTCTAAATTTGCGATTCAATTGGATGAGTCCACTGATGTGTTCGGCTCTGCGCAGCTCATCGCATTGGCGCGAGAGGAGAGGGAGAGACGCAGAAGTGAGACTGACTAAGATTACTTTGAGCAACATGCATGGGAATAAGTTACAATATAATACATTTGTGTATATTTCTCGCTATTCAGATGGTCTGCTGCCTGGGGCTGCTGTTGCGCAATGTGCAGTAGTGTCCTCTTTTCGCACCATGACATTATCAGTTAGGAATTTGTTTTTCACTGCTTGAGAAAATGGACTTGTGGCTGAGAGCGTGTGAAAAATTTCAATTGTGTGAGAGTTGGCAGCCCTGTGAACTCGCTTGACATTATTATGTGTGAAACTGCCAATCAGATTTATTTATTTATTAATCGAAGGTGCCGGAACGCTGTTCTGGATCGTTCCGGCCCACTTTAACCCCTGTGTGTGTGTGTGTGTGTGTGTGTGTGTGTGTGTGTGTGTGTGTGTGTGTGTGTGTGTGTGTGTGTGTGTGTGTGTGTGTGTGTGTGTGTGTGTGTGTGTGTGTGTGTGTGTGTGTGTGTGTGTGTGTGTGTGTGTGTGTGTGTGTGTGTGTGTGTGTGTGTTCTGAAATGCACTTCAAATGATCACTTTTCTCTTGATTTCCCTTTGATATTTTGTTTAGGTACAGTGTTACTTGCAGCTAATTGATTGATTGTTTTATGGGTATTCTGTGTTGAGATGGTGCAAATATTTTTTAATACATATCTAATATCTTTCTATTACATTGCTCTTGTGTTGTTCTTTCACATAACTAAGACTATAGAAGTGTAAAAAATAGGCTGCGTCAGATTATTCCAAGGGACATACATGTCAAGTCAAGTCCATTTTTATTTATATAGCCCAAAATCGCAAATCAGAATGAGGTGGTCCTTGGTGTATTCTCTATCTTGTAAGGAGTCCTTGGCTGAAAAACAATTGAGAACCTCTGATTTAGAGGACTAAATAAGCATTGAAAGAACCCTAAAAACACAATAATGTCCAAAACCGTATCTTCTGAATATGATAAAAAAAACTTTCTTTTTGTTGTCATAATATGTTGTTTTTATTTATAACCCTCACAAATACAAGCCATAAAATTCCATTAAAAAAAATCTTTACCTTCCTTCTGAAAAATAACCCAACATCAAATAATTTTTGGACCGCATATGCCCTAAATGCAGTACTTATTAAGTCCCCCCACGCCCAAGAAGCTCCACTGTGTTCCTTTACAATCATAACTGTGGTGGTGGCGAAGTCGATAGGGACTTGGCTTGGCAACTGGAAGGTCACCAGTTCAAGTCCCGGTAATACCAAGTGCTACCGAGGTGTCCCTGAGCAAGGCACCGTTCCCTACACTGCTCCCCGGGCGCCGTTCAAAATGGCAGCACAGTGCTCCTAACACTAGGATGGGTCAAATGCAGAATTTCCCCACGGGGATTAATAAAGTATATCAAATCAAAAAAATACAAATAAAAAAATAACTTGCTCTGGCTTTGCCCTCAGAACTCCCACTGTTTTTTAATATGTTTAAAATTGTAACGTGTGCAGCTCAGCACCGTCGGTTGGTTTTCATCCACCGCTTTCATTACTGAGGCCGTAAACGTCTCCCTGAGCTGGGAAAGACAATGGAACATGAGAAAAAAGAGCAGACAGGAAGGAAAGCAGACAGAAGGTGTCAAAGGATAATATCATTTTGCATAAGAAAACAAAAAATTACAGTTTCTAGATAATTAACATTTAAAATGTCCTACATCCCGAGGAATTGTCCCCCCTTTACTTCCTGTTTTTTTTTTTTTTTATTTGCAGGGCAATTAATATGATCAGCTGTGCATGACTGGATTTGTAAAACAATGTTCTCTTCCTACTTGTATTCTAAGAAATGTCTTCCTTTCTCTCCGGTGCTAAATCTTTCCAATATTAAATTCAGTGCTAACAGGCTACAGAGTGCACTGTGGGAGATTTATGCCAAATGTTGCGAGGCTATTGTGCTTTATTCATAACACCTTCATATTTCATAAAAGCAGCTTAGGCAGAAGAAATTGAACTTTGATATGTTCTTCATTCTAACTTTTATTCCCATTTGTTGTAAGTCCACTAAATCCATTAAGAGAGCCCCGGCTTAAATCCTTGTGCTTCACCTGCTCGTTATTGTGTTTGAAAAAATAAGTGCAGCAGCTGAATGAAGTCGGCACTACTTTAACGGACTGCATATTCAAAAACATTCAGACAATACCTCACTTAGCCTTTATTCTTTATTGAACTTTTCATGGATATCTTAGCGAAGAGGTGGATTTGCAGGTACAATGTTGTGTTTAAGATACACCGATTGGTCAGTTTGATGTAAAATGAAAACCATTTCCATTTGTTATGATAAGAGATATTACCGAAAGAAAAATTCTGATTGGCCAAAAGTCTGGAAATCAGGCAAAAGATAATATTTAACAATATGCAGGGCTTTTATGGATTTTAAAAAAGTGTTAGTATTAATGTGGTAATATAAATATGTGTTTTTTTTTTCTTCTTTCAATTTCTTCTTGTATTTATCACAATTTACACATTTGTGTCAGGGGGCTTTACAGTTTTTCAGTGCACGACACCCTCTGTTCTTAGACATAATTGAACATTTACAACAAAGACAATGCAAATTCAAATACAATTATAAGGTGAATGTATATTAAAAAACACAAAACAAGATGGATCCAGGTGGATGTCAACGATCTTCCAGGTGCCACCAAAAGAAATAAACAATAAGACAAACAAATTAACCTGTAGAGGCAGCAGAAGACCAGGAACTATGATTTTCTACAAGATAAAATAAATGTTGTGTTTAATGTTATACACTGACTCTGGATTAGTACCTCAGAAAACCCAACCCAGTCTCATAAAAAAATGTGTAATAACTATGTTGGTCCACAATTTGGGAAGTAGTATTTCTACAAAAATGCCTCTGAAATTGTAAGATCCCTACGTTTTTTTTCACCATTCATTCCAATGGCTGGCATCTATGTCACGTGATCTTTACATTTCTCCCTGCAGAAAAGAAAAACATGGCCGAACTTCGTTTTATTCTCGGTGGAAAATGCCTATTCTAAGATTAGTTTGGCCATTAAAATGCGTTTTGATGTCATTTGATGCGAGAAATATGAGTTGTTATATCAGATTATGTGTGCAGTGGATGTACATGATCTTTAGTTTGCTAGTTATTACGAAGATTACTTCAGGAAATTGTGTCTATACAACGTTTTCATTGTTACCAAGGTGGTTGCTAGGGATGCTGCTATCGATATTATTTCTGTTATGTTGTGTAACTGTTTAACGGTGTTATCTTTTTTGCTACCCCCTTCCCCGTCAATGTATAGTGTTGGTCCACAGCACAAACGTATTAGTTTAACAAAATCTGCATCTAAAATTATGGCATAGATACGTTATTTTCCCCTGTGCAATTCTCCATTTACTCAACAATAACATATTATCCTTGTGTTTATTTATTTTTTTGATAAATAAACACAAGTTGGAGTCCGTCAGGACCGAGGGTCGGAGCAGCTCATTTGCTTTAGAGAATATTACACCCGGAAGTAAGTATTTTCTCCGCTTCGCTTGACAAACCCCGTGATAGTCCTCAAGCTCTGTGATTGGAGAGTGTGCTCCGAGGGTTACGCCGAGCGTCGAACAACACTTGAAATGGGATGGAACCACGGCAGACTGTCCAAAACTGTATTTGAACGGGTCCACCCCATCCCCCCCTCCCCCACCCCGTCCCAAGAACTAGACATGCTGGCTATTGTGTTTCGCAACATGTTCTCTATCTATGGCACGTCTCTACTGGGAATTGTAGTTTTAAAAGACGTTTTCGTATTTCCCATAATAAGAAGTTGCCAGTATTAAACTGTGTACATCCCTGGAGGTTTAGGGGATAGGAAACACTCAAATTTAAAACATATAATTAATAAATGGGTGAAAATTGCTTGTGCCCATTAGGGCTGGGCGATAAATCGATTTTATAAACTCAAGTGTGTAGTTCACGTCGACTTGTTTAAATGAAAATCTGTTTTCTCTTCCACATCCGCCAACGCTTCCATCTGGGCCCCCTTAGTTCGGAATGGGCTCAGCCCTCCCCAGCACAGTGCGCGCATTTACCAAATACAGTGATACACAAACAACATGACAACGAGCAGGGAATAACTTGTTCCAAAGAAAGGCCGTCATCCGTTATTTGGAATTGGTTTGCGTTGGCGAGGTCAGATTTAGTCCAGACAACACCCCGCTGCAAAGTATGTTTGAAGTCTTTTGCTAGCAAAGGCAGCAGTACGACAAATGTACTGCAGCACCTCAAACAAAAGCATCCTGCTGTATGGGAGAAATGTTGCGCGCAGCGGAATGAAAAAGACCGCGGCACTACAAGCACTTCATGCATAGCCGCCAAAATACAGTCCACCGTAACACAAACATTTTCAAACTGCATCCCATATGACAAGAATTCGGCCCGCTGGAAAGCCATTACAGATGCGGTCGGTATGTATATAGCAAAGGATATGGTGCCAATATATACGTTGGAAAAGCCGAGGTTTATTAACATGATTAAAGTTTTGGACCCCAGGTATGTGTTACCAAGCCGAAAGTTCTTCCCCGAAGTTGCCTTGCCTCAGCTATAATAGCACAAGACAACGGGTCGCAAAGGAGTTGGAAGAGGTGTCCTTATATTCTGCCACCAAAGATTTATGGTCGAGTCGGACGATGCAGCCGTATATGAGTCTTACTGTGCACTTTATTAACAACGACTGGACTCTGCGGAGCGTCTGCCTCCAAACGGCATACTTTCCAGAGGACCACACAGGTGAAATTATAGCCCAGGGGCTAAAAGATGCCCTAAACTCATGGAACCTTGCCGAAGACCGACTCATTTGCATGACTACTGACAGCGGCAGCAACATGATTAAAGCTCTGAAGGACAATGCGTGGCCCAACCTCCAGTGCTTTGGACACAGATTGAACAATGCTATCGGTAAGTAAGTCTAATGGCTATGCATCAAGTTGTGGAAATTGCGTGAAGAATGAGGCAAAACTATTTCTCACGTTGACCACGCAAGTGCGTGAGTCGTTTATTTCTGTGAATGACATAAAAGACATACCGCTCGTCTTAAAGGGGCTGTGGTCACTTAACAGCTAAACGTACAACATCACGACTGTGCATGTAAAACATGAAACACAACACACTGAAAGATGGTGAATTATGAATCTCACATTCACTAGAAAGTTACATTTTTCCCATTCGCAAGACAGTCTAATTAATGCATCATGTAATTAATGCATTATATCAAGCCAATATTTTTGACAAAATGTGTATGAATAAATAAATACCTTTCATAATGGTATATGTGTGTGTGTGTGTGTGTGTGTGTGTGTGTGTGTGTGTGTGTGTGTGTGTGTGTGTGTGTGTGTGTGTGTGTGTGTGTGTGTGTGTGTGTGTGTGTGTGTGTGTGTGTGTGTGTGTGTGTGTGTGTGTGTGTGTGTGTGTGTGTGTGTGTGTGTGTGTGTGTGTGTGTGTGTGTGTGTGTGCATTAATATTTTGCAGAAATTGAAGCAAGACAAGTTTGTGAATGTAGTGGTATGTTCCACTAAAATGTGTGTTGATGATGTATTCTTCATTTACTACAGAGAATGGTGTGAAGGACCCACGGATCGATCGTGCTATTGGGGCATGTGAAAAAGGCTATGTCTGCCTTTTCTTACAGCTGGAAAAAAATAAGAGACATGAGTGAAGTACAGGCAGAGCTTGGTCTACCCACTCATCATGGGGTTCACGCCAAAGAATGATTGAGAGATTTCTCGAACAGGAGAAGGCTGTATTCCGTGTCCTGTGTTCGGACAAGAAAAGTGCCCACTTGTCAAGATCTGGATGTGTTGGAGTTGATAAATAAAGCTGTAAAACCACTCCAAGAATTCACTGATGCACTCTCCGGGGAGTCTTATGTTAGTGTTTCATACATCAAACCAGTGCTCCATCTGTTCAAAACCAGTCTCCTACAGCCAGAGGAGGAAGACGCAGAGCTCACGAAAACAATAAAAGGAATAATAATGCGGTACCTTGACGACAAATACAGCGACCCTGTAAAAGATGAACTCTTGGACATGTCCTCACTGGTTGACAACCAGTGACCTACATGGACCCAGACAAGGTGGAACCAGTCAAAAAAAGAGCTGTTGCTGAGATGATGTCTCTACCTGCTCCTGCCAACAACAGGACACCACAGCTGCATGGCACGGCTGTGCAGGTGCGCCAAGAAGATGCACAGCCTCCACCCAAGAAAAAGATGACTTTAGCGGCCTTCTTCAAAAAGAATCCAGTGTCATCTCCCAACCAGTCAGAGGCAGAAAAGATAGAGACTGAGCTGAAATCTTTCTTATTGACCCCTGAGGTAGACCCAGACACCAATCCTCTTGAGTGGTGGAAGCGCCACCAACAGAATTTTCCTAGGCTAAGTGTCCTGGAAAAAAAATACCTCTTAATCCCAGCAACAAGTGCGCCCTCAGAGAGGGTTCTCAGTGTGTGTGTGTGTGGGGGGGGGGGGGGGGCATTGTTACATGCCACCGGGGATGTCTAAAGCCAGAGGTGGTAGACAGGCTTGTCTTCCTGGCTAAGAGTGGCTAATAGAAAATCGATTTAAATCGTAAATTGGATTGGAATTGATTTTGTGAAAAAACCGGGGATTTCTTTTTTTGGCCATATCGCCCAGCCCTAGTGCCCATAAAACATTAAAATAATAAATGGGTGAAAATTGCTTGTGCCCATAATGGGCAGCATTAATATATACCCACATGACTGCTAAGGTCAGAAGAGCTTTATTTAACAGCTGGTCTTATGTTTGTGACCCCTCCTGTTGTTAATTGATAAGCCTGAAACATGCACTTGTCAAGGTTCAGAGGCAAATTTTGCAAATATGGCAGTAGCCATCGATCATCTTAAGATGAGATATACTTTATTGATCCCAAGTTGGAAACATTTGCGTTACATCAGCATGTGTAACAGTTGTAAATATGCAGTGGTGTTTATTTGTAAATCATTTAGTATCATCGCACAAATTCTGTGTTTTATATTTAATAATTCTGTGTTCTTTATTTATTGATTGTTCAATACCTGACAAGGCCAGAGATGAAATATCTATATACATCTTATAATGGTATAATACATATGTATAATATCAGTTAAAATAATTGCTTCAACATAGTTAACATTGCTTGAAGTATGCACAAATATTGATATATGTCTTGTCACTATTGAGGAACCTGCGACCCACGTTTTTCATTCATTGCATGACTACACCATTTGTGTATATGATATGCCAATAAACCTTAGAAAATCTTGAAATCTTAAAAGGGATGTGCAAAATAGTCATTATATACAGTCTTTAATTAACTATTAGTAGAGAATAACGAGTAATGAATATACTTTATAGGGATCCTATTAATATCTAATAATAAACATAATGAAATTCAATAACATGCTTTAACCACCAGGTGTCCCTTTATATCAGCTGGGCATCTTTATGGTGTAAATGCAGCCTATCTACCAATTGGATCAAATATAAAAGTCAGCCGAATTAGTGTTGATACTGTAAAGAGACGTATTGTGTGAAAAGAAATGTAAGATGTTGTTTAATTGCTGATATATTTATGATCCACGTCACGTTTTCAGTTTTGGCGGCAGTTCTTCCTGTTTGTCTAGAAGTCTTCTCATCAGGGCTCTATAAATAGAGAACTACGGCAGATATGTAATATTTAATGCAGCCGAACCGTGTATTACAATGCCGTTATGTGATGACTTTCAAAGAGAAAAGCAAGCACACTCGTAATAAAGTATTATTTTATTTTAAAAAAATGTTTTCGGTCTGTTTCCGGGATATTTGTTTATGACGATGTGATGTGAGATGTGAGACTGGAATTGCACAGGGGAAAATAACGTATCTATGCCACAATTTTAGATGCGGATTTTGTTAAACTAATACGTTTGCGCTGTGGACCAACACTATACATTGACGGGGAAGGGGGTAGCAATAAAGATAACACCATTAAACAGTTACACAACATAACAGAAATAATATCAATAGCAGCATTCCTAGCAACCACCTTGGTAACAATGAAAACTTTGTATGGACACAATTTCCTGAAGTAATCTTCGTAATAACTAGCAAACTAAAGATCATGTACATCCACTGTTCACATAATCTGAAATAACAACTCATATTTCTCGCATCAAATGACATCAAAACGCATTTTAATGGCCAAACTAACTTTAAAATAGGCATTTTCCACCGAGAATAAAACGAAGTTCGCTCATGCTTTTTTTTTCTGCAGGGAGAAATTTGAAGATTACGTGACATAGACGCCAGCCATTGGAATGAATGGTGAAAAAAAACATAGGGATCCTACAATTTCAGAGGCGTTTTTGTAGAAATACTACGTCATACGTTGTGGACCAACGTAGTTATTACACGTTTTTTTGTGAGAATGGGTCGGAAAACCCTATTATTGCCATGTTCCAAGCAAACGTAGGAGCTTTTGTCTAGATCAGGGGTGTCAAACTCAAATACACAGTGGGCCAAAATTTAGAAATCGTTACTAGTCGAGGGCCAGACTGGTTCAATGTTTATTGCAAAACGTATTCAAATGAACTTATTGCACATATTAAACCTGGAACTAACAAAGCTTCAATAATTGCCTATAAAAACAACATTAAACATTAAATAATCAGTTGCATTAATTTCTTATGGCTCTATCTGCAGCTTTTCCGGAGTCATTTCTTATGATTACATTTTTCCACAGGCCAACAACAGCTTCAAAAGAACAATTTCTCTCCAAGAAAAAAACAAACATGCCCTGTTGTCGCAAGAAAAAAAGTGCAAAAGGAAACATCCACGTAAACTCAGTGTGCTGCTCTGTGATGCTAGTTTAAGCCAGATACTTGGCATCCCATCTTGGGTGCAAGTTCATCAATGTTTGGGGTCAGGCTCTGAGCTGAGGAAACCCTCAGGATTGAGTGAAGGTGTCCGTGCAATATACCGGCGGGCCAGATCTAATAGTAATTAGAAATTATCCAGCGGGCCAAAACTAAATCCACCAAGGGCTTGATTTGGCCCCCGGGCCTGGAGTTTGACATATGGGTTTCCCAAAGTGGGGGTCGCGAGGTGATTACAAAATAAAAAGATATATATATTATTAATAATAACGTGTGCATAGACATTTTTCAGGGGCGGACTAGCCATCTGTATAATTTCCCCGCAGCGAGGCTCCCCCCGTTGACAATCCACTAGCGCAGTGTTTCTCAAACTTTTTCATACCAAGGACCACTTAACCAATAAAAAAACACTCACGGACCACCTAACGCCACAAATATCCAAAAACAATAGGCCTGCTCACCACTCCAACAGTACATAACAGCCTAATAATGACAGCTTGACCTTCTCTACATCGCCTCGTTCACACAATAAATCAACAATACAAATACAACTACAGATCATAAGCATTTTGTTCACATGCGATTTAAAATGCTCTCAGGTTTTATACCTCTTATGAAATGTAGACTACATTTATTACGGAGTTTATGTCCGATACAACAGTTGACAGGGGCCGCCAGTCTCTGGCACCGTTATTTTGGGAGTCGCGGGCTGAACAGTTTGGGAACCCCTGGTCTAGATGACCCCAGGTTCTCAAGGTCTTAAACCCTTATTAGCAACGAGGTCAACTGCACAATTCCATAGCTCTCTCTTCATTCTTCTATGAATACTGCTGAATAGGTTTCAAATGGATCCTCTCAGCTGCTAACATGTAGGGGCATTCAAGAGAACTCCTGGTGGTAAGATATACAGTATATGAATTGTGTATACGTTCCCTTGACACAAAATATGCACTCCTCTTCTTGTACTCAGTGGACTATTACTACTTACAGGATTGATAGAGGCCACTTGACACAGGGAGTTATATATGAATTATAGTTGTCTGTGTGAGTGTCTTTTGAAGAGAAAAAATAAGAGATAAAGAAAAAGTACAAAAGTCAAGCATACTGTACCAGATTCACCATTGTCAGTGGACCGCCATAAACATATTTTGTGTGTGTTTGTGTGTGCGTGTGATAATAGCTGTGCTGGACTCTTTTACCTGCCAGTCACTGTTTGACGCTTGTTTGTCCTTCAAGTCTGGCACAAGCTTCTGAAATCACATAATCTGTCTTGCTGTAAGTGCAGACAAAGTAACCATAAAAAGACAAATCTGCTCCCATAATGACTCAGAATGTATTATACCACTAATTTAAAGTGCCTTAAATGTCAGATTTTGTATACACTTGTCCCTAAAGTAGCGTTTGGTATGGACCAGAGGAGCACAAGGTCAGGACAGATCCTTGTTAACAAGACTTGTAAAACGATCAGAAGGCATGAAGTGTTTTTCGTCACAAATCTGATGTCATTTTATCCTGGGATATGTTATAATGAAGTAAAGTCACATCTATGTTAGCTTGAAGACCCACCTTTGACAGCTTTTACACAGACCTTAATGGAGCCCTCATTTTTTCAGGTTACCATAAAGAAGTAAACAAACTAATAATAGTTTTACTTTACATTTTTTGTCATGTGCACTATAAACTGTGGTTTAGTAAGACTTATAAGACATGATGTCACTGTCATATTTTAAGCTTGTTTTAGGGTTAGGGTTGGACAAAAAAGAAAGTATAGCATTAAATATCGCAAATAAATGTGGCCATTGGTCAAGTAAGTGCCACACAATAGCTATTAATATTGTAAGAACCGTTATAATGTTCAGTTCAGTATTACAAATTACAAAACACATTTGCCAGTAATCCAGTTAGAATATAGAATAGAATATATCTTTATTGTCATCAGTGGTGTAGTGGGCGTTGGACGTGGGGGTACGCCGTCGCCGTACCCCATCTTATTTGGAGCATGATCTTTTTTTTAATAGTCTAATAAATATAAATTCACAAGAAGAAAGAGGCTAGCAGCACCGAAGCTACAAGTGAAGCTGCTAATAGTACTACATCATCAGAAGAGACGTGGATAATGCTAGCACTAACGTTAACGTTAGCTGCGCTACCATCGTTCCCCTGGATAGCCGTTTTAAGATCTATCCAGTGTTTCTAACAGCGTCTCTCAACAAGTTGCCCATCACTGCGGCTTGAGAGAAGAGAGAGAAGGGAGAAGAGAGAAGAGAGAGAGAGAGAGAGAGAGAGAGAGAGAGAGAGAGAGAGAGAGAGAGAGAGAGAGAGAGAGAGAGAGAGAGAGAGAGAGAGAGAGAGAGAGAAAGATAATTTGCGAGTTGCATATGAACTGGTAAGAAACATTTTTCGAAGAAGCAACCCACGTTGAGTGGTTACTTTGGTACTCCACACCCGCCCAAAAAACGTCAAACTGAACCTGCTCAAACAAAACGTGTATTCGCAGAGAAGTGGCTACAGGATGTAGGCTGGCTCCAAACCGATGACGAGCGCACTGAGACGTGGTGCAAAATATGCAGAGAAAATCTGAATCTTGCTGATAAAAGCAACGCCTTTTATATAGGTTGTACGAATTTTAGTCATCCAGCTTTTGAAAAGCATGAGAAGAGCAAAGAGCATGTGAAGATAGCTGACAAGTGCAACCAGGATAAGAACCCCAATCGTCCCCTCGACAGGTGGCAGGATAAACTCAATGAAGAACAGCGCCAAGCTCTGAGTAATATGTTTCTGTTGGCCTTTCACAAAGCCAAACATGCACGTCCTATGCGTTCATATGAGGAGGACATTGCGCTTCTCAAGAGGCTTGAAGTTAATGTTGGGACTGCTTATCATTCGAGAGAAGGGGGATCCCGCATCATGGACACCATCGCACAGGCAATCAGTTCAGAGTTGTAGGAAAAATTGAAGGCAGCTGAATTTTGGGGTGTGCTTTTTGATGGATCAGAAGACATAACGACAGTGGAGCAGGAAATTGTGTACATTGTGTCTGTGGGTAGCAAGGGAGAGTTTAGCTCAGATTTCATTGGGTTAATTAATTTGGGTGTGAAACGAACGGCACAGGACATAACAGACGGGCTGGAGCAACTCTTCCATGCTTGTGGCTTAGGAGTTGAGTGGAAGACGAAGTTGGTGTCTGTATGCACAGACGGAGCTGGAGTGAACGTCGGAGTTTACAACGGGGTAGTTCCCAAACTGCGTAAACTGGTGGCGATTGGGGATTCCCTTGTGCATATTCTTTGTACCGCCCACACCCTCAAGAACTGTCAGCTGATCGCATGGTTCCATACTGTGAGATATTTAATAGCTCCGTTGTCAAGCTGCTACGCTTTTATTTACAGAAAGGGGGCCCCAAAAGAACAGAACAATTTAAGATGATATGTGATGAGAATGGCATTGCCTTTGTAAAACTAGGAAAGTTTCACAACATTAGATGGCGTGCATGGAGACAAGAGACTCTTTTGAAAATATGGAGGCTATTACCTGCCATTCAATCTCAAGTGGCTACAAGTGATTACAGTGACCTAAAACATGTCTGCACAGAGCGTTTTAAGTGTTTCTTAGCCAACATGCTTGACACTGGAAACATTTTACAGTTCACCTCCCTCAAGTTCCAGCAAGAGAATTTGACTATTGGTGAATGCACAGGGTGTCCGCGGGGTCTTAAAAAGTATTCAAAGTTGATAAATCAATTTATCGAAAATTAAGGCTATTCAAAAGTATTAAACGGCATTTTCCAAGGTATTAAGAAGGTTCACAGCAACGACAACATGAAACACCCTTTAATTTACTGAAACGACATGTCGGGAACTATGGTCGGGAAACACCACAAGGCGGCCCCATGCATAGCGCGCCGTAAAATGCTGCTTATTATTTTAAGTTTCGTTGCCTTGCTCCGCTCTGTATGGGGGGGGGGATGGGGGGGGAACTAAACGACTACGGTAACGGGTCCCAAGGTGGGTAGACCGGCATACGCAACGCTCTGTGGGTCCAACGGCTCCGTGTGTGCCCGATATGATCATTTTCTGATATTGATGAAATAGCCCGCCTCCCTCTCCCCAGGTCTCCTGCTGCTGCTGGGCTGTCAGAAGAGGGGGAGGAAAAGAGAGGCAGTCACCGTTTATTAAATATTATTATATTATTATAAAGAGAACAGAGTCGTACAGAGAACAGAGTCGTTATCAATTTGTTTTAAAGATCAATAAATAACAAAGAAGCAGTGTCTGTCGTAGCCTGGCCTTTTTCAGTTTTCTTTTTCACCAGGTTTGAGGTGTTGGAGGTCCATGTCAGATGATTTGACATGCTGACTCCAAGGAACTTGAGGTCCTCCATGCTCTCCTCTGCTTCTCCATGTATGTGGAGGGGGAAGTGGACTTCCTTTCTTTTTCTCCTGAAGTCAATGATAAGCTCCTTGGTTTTAGAGGTGTTAAGGACCAGGTTGTTGTCCCTACACCACTCAACCAGATGTTCCACCTCTAGCCTGTGTGTAGGCCATCTCCTCATTATCTGTAATAAGCCCGACTACTGTGGTGTCATCTGCAAATGTAATTATGGTGTTGGAGGTGTTGATGGGGGTGCAGTCATGGGTTAAAAGTGTGAAGAGCATAGGGCTAAGCACACAGCCTTGTGGGGTTCCTGTGTTTAGGATGAGGGTGGATGATGTGTGATTACCGATTCTGACTTGTTGTGGTCGATCTGAAAGAAAGTCCATGACCCATGAGCACAGCGAAGAACCAAGGCCAAGGTTATCCAGTTTGCTGACCAGTTTTGGGGGGATAACAGTGTTGAATGCAGAGCTGAAATCCACAAACAGCATCCTCACATAACTGTTTGGTTCTTCCCGGTGTGTCAGAGTGGTGTGGAGAGCTGTGGAGATGGCGTCTTCTGTGGAGCGATTAGGCCGGTAGGCAAACTGATGTTCATCAAGATCAGGTGGGATGATGGTTCTGATATTTTCAAGCACAAGTTTCTCAAAGCACTTCATAACTATTGGTGTAAGCACCACTGGGTGATAGTCATTGAGACCATTTGCAGATGTTTTGTTTGGCACTGGGAAGATGGTGGAGGATTTTGGGCATGTTGTAGTGAGAGGTTGAATATATCAGTAAGCACCCCTGGGAGCTAGCTTTGATTTTCTTCAAGGTGGTCCTCACCTGATGGTGCTGTAGAACCATCGTTGTCCCCCCAGCAGGTGGTTGGATGAGTGGAACAGATCCTCCTCTCTGAGTGTCAAAGCGGACAAAGAACTGATTCAGGACATCAGGCAGTTCTGCGTTCTATCTTGGCAGCAGGTTGGTGGTTTTGTAGTCAGTGAGTGACTTGATGCCATTCCACGTGCTGCAAGGATTTTTGTTGTAAAGTGGTCCTCAATGCATTGTGTGTGTGATCACGCTTTGCATCCCTGATGCCCCTCTTGAGCTTCCCCCGAGCTTCGCAACCAATGGACTCAAAACAAACATCCCAAAAAACATCCAACATTTGTTTAGACAAATCATTACACATTTTACCTTTGATAAAAACAACAGAAGAGCTTAAGACCACCTTTGATTGATATTGTGGTACATTAGAGGAATAAGAACATTTAATGTTGGATAGGAGTAGTTTCCCAATCCCCCGCTACACTATAAACGTTCAACTTTTGTAAGTTCTTCAACAAAGTTTGACACTGCTGGAGTGGCGGTGGATCAAATCATCACCAGTTACCAGTGCTGCTCATTGCTATTGCAAATTCTTCATGGACACAACATTTGCCCACGTCAGAAAAGCCCTCCCTCAATAGTGAATTATAATGCAGATTCCCCTTCAAATTCCCAGCAGAGCGTTGGCTCATATTGCTTTGGAAAAACCACCACTTTTCGTCAATTGTAATTGGCATACCGCCAAGTACAAGTTGGTTGTATGTTTCTTTAAAGTACATGTACCTCTTCATGTTGAGTATTCATCATGTTGTCCATTATTTGCCATGTCCCATCCCTTGATTCAGGGCCGGACTGGGACAATAAGTCAGGCCGGGAATTATACACCCAGCCAGGCCACTACCAGTTTTCTTTTGTGCCATTTTCCTGGATTTATTTGTCAATATTTACAGCGTTGCTGCCCATAGTGATAGCCCTAAAAAAAATTGCAAATCTATTTAGGAACCTATGTGAACATATTTTAAGTGGAGGTGGACCTAAAATCCTCTAGGGGGGTCCGGGGGCAAGCACCCCCGGTAAGATTTTTTTTTTAAATGTTGGATTTAAATGCCTCAATCTGGTGCACTTTGAGGGGGAAATAAAGAGACTACACCCATATGAAACAGAACTGTATACATTAAAATAATCATAAAATCATAAGAACATGGCCATAACCAATAACATACCATCTCCAATATGAAAAAACATTTAAACTTGTTTATTTATTTGTTTTTGGTTCATCTATAGTTGTGAGTGTAGTTATCAGTCTCTCAGTCTGACAGGAGAGGACTCTCCTCCACCTTGTTGACAACTCATTATGTCCGTTAGCGCCGCTAGCTAGCACCAGATGCTAGCAACAACAATACACGTAACCGGTGTGCGCGCTTTCTCTCTCGCTCACTCGCGCCACACATACACACCCTCCCAAGCTTGAATGACACACAGAGACCAATCGAGGGCATTGTGTATGATCTGTTTGAAAGTGACCCTGTCGGCAGGCCACATGATGTAGACAGCCAGTCACCCTCTGTGAGGCAGAGTCAGACCCACATTTGCTTAGCGTTGCGTTCACAATACATACGTATACAAAAAAACCTCAGGCCAGCAGGCCACTTCACAGGCCAGGCCATCGGGAAACCTCCCGGTCCTCCTGATGGCCAGTCCGGGCCTGCCTTGATTTGTCATTGTTGGCATCCAACTCCTTTAGTGTGAACGATCAATGCTCAACACATAGTGGGGGAGTCCTCAACATGTTGATCAATGCCTTTTATAGTCAATGCATTGCAACAACACAAGCTCACACTATT
The DNA here is from genome assembly GCF_949606895.1 of Notothenia rossii. NCBI lineage: Eukaryota > Metazoa > Chordata > Actinopteri > Perciformes > Nototheniidae > Notothenia > Notothenia rossii. The sequence continues at coordinate 36,188,914 of NC_136912.1, read as the reverse complement.
CCTGTTGTGCAACATTTCTAGCCAAGCATAGGATTGTTCACGTTGAGCTGGTACCAGCATGCAGAACATTGAAAATCTGCCATCATGCAGGGGTTTTATTATTCTGTTTTACCACTTTCTCTGTGTACTTGTCAACAAAAGCTAAAAAGGCCATTTATGTGTCATTTTCAAAGCACCAACTGCATTTTTCAATAAATAGGTAGAGATGGAATTACATTTTTTTGCTAGATCAATGAATTCTTTCTTTCTTATTTAATCAGAATCAGAAAAAGGTTTATTACCATGCAGGTAGGTTTACAGTTATGAGGAATTTGACCCCTTAACAGTGCCACCCAGAAACAATATATTTGCATTTTGTCTTTGTTAAGATCACTGTTTCGGATTCGCGGAAAAAGGTAGGACCCAAATGCAGACTACAAAAAGGTAAAGCTTATAAACAAAAGCAAGTTTTATTTAAAAGCTGAAAAACAAAAACATGGCATGAATCAAAAACATAGATAGTACAAGGTAGCACAAATACACAAAACTGACTGTGACCAACATGGAGGGAGACAGGAGAGACAAACAATGAACCGACGAGAAAACACAGGAAAAGACAAGGCTAAATACAGGGAGGGGTAATCACGAGACGAGAAACAGCCGGGCAGGGGAGGCAGAAACACAAGGGCAACAGGTGAACACAATCAGACAATCAGACACACCAGGGAAACTAACAGGAAGGCAAACACAGGGAGAAGGACCAGACAAGAAACAAAGAGGAAAACATGAGACAGGGGCCCTTTCTCATTTCATCAAATCCCCCTCCTCGACTCCTTGACTCCTCGGTCCTCCGGTAGTGACCCGGAAATGAATTTCAGTGCGCCATGTTGAAGGACATCTAATTTCTCTAAATGCACTTCGAGGACCGAGTATCGAGCGTCGAGGAGGCTCTCTGGAGGAGCTATAACCGAGGATACACTTATGGGTCCTCCACGGTCCTCCACGACTCCTTCGTGGATGCATTTCCGGGAACAGAGATGTTTCAAAGAGTCGTGACGCACGGCCGGACTTATCTCAGCCAATGACAGCTCTGCATGCATCCCCTGGATATTATTTTATTAACTGCTCTCATCTTGACGCGATGTTTACAGTGAGAACAGCTGTGAGGTCCGTGCAGAAAGCAGAGCAGTGTGTATATAATATATATCACTCAGTATAACAGGCCTACTCTCTTTATTTGCTTTAGTTTAGTAGATATCTACAAACAAAGAGTCGATATTTTTCTAAAACCATTTAGTGCTTCACATAATAAAATACACAATGGCTGTAGCCTGTTTTAGGAGCTGTAGGTGTGTTTGTGTGGTACATTGTGTAGGTGTGTGAGTGTGTGTGTAGATGCAGTGGACAGACAGGTCTCAGTTGGTTTGGTGTCCTCTGCTTACTTTTAATACTTGTAAATAAAACTTTTGGCCCGTAATTTATTGTCCTCATTGTAGCGACCAGAGAGGGGGGGGGGGGATATATCCAGTCTCTGATAGTGTTACGTTATTATCGGTTATTATGCGAGTGCTCTGTTTGATTCTGAAATTGTATATAGTTATATAAATATATACATATATGTGTGTGTGTGTGTGTGTGTGTGTGTGTGTGTGTGTGTGTGTGTGTGTGTGTGTGTGTGTGTGTGTGTGTGTGTGTGTGTGTGTCCGCATCTGTAGCCTGTTATTGTCTCATTATACCGCACTGTGAATGAATTAAAAGTAAATATATAAGTCATCATGAACACATCTGTCCATCAGACAGAGGGCTGCTGTGCCTCCTGTCATCATTAATGGACGTCTCTTTAAAATGACCGCTCAGAGGAGAGGAGTTCTCATTTCTCTAACCGCCTGCTGTTTCCCCTCCTCGGCTCCTCCGCTCGCATCTCCTGAGGGCGGGACTAAGTATCGAGGATAGGACTCGAGGAGGGGAGTCGAGGAGGGGAGTTAGAGAAATGAGAAAGGGCCAGGGAGAACAAAACAGCAAAACAACACCCATAACAAGAAATACAAAACAAAAAACGTGACAAAACATGAGGATCGTGACAGTCCTTTCTTTGGGCACTCAATTCAAATATTTTATTAACCTCCACTATATATATTAGCCCCAACATTAATTTATTAGTCAATCGCAATCATTGATGTGAATGTTTGACATATCCTCAATAGGGATGTCTGTCTTTCTTTACATGTAATATAACTAAATGGCATTCCCTTTTATTACATCAGCTTGACAAAATCCCTGTGAGTTGGATTCTCTTATTACTGTCGGGCCCAGAGTAAAAACGTAACTAGCAGAAGCTGAGGGATTTAGGGACTTTTCCCCCTGTGTTTTGCCTCTGAGGCTAGATTATGTCCGATCTTCTCAATTAATGCTGTTGTAAAACTGCAACTCAGCGCTTCAAAATAAACTCCCTGCATTATGTATACCCAAATCAACTAGTTACAAGTTTAACTAACCTTACATTCTCCTTAAATTCTGATATAATTGTGAATCAAATAATTCCGTAAAACAAAGCAGCAATAAATGAATCATTATCAGGTTTTTAATAATGAAACTGATCGATTTTAAGAAGCCCTTTCCACTGTTCATTTATTATTGGTATTTCAGCAAACCTGTCTTTCCTGAACTTCTGCTACAAATCAAAAACAGACTGACATTAGATGTTCAATCAGCCCAGAGATATCCACTGAATCCCCAAACTGCCATTTTAAAATGTCGACGGTGCTTCTCAGAGCGCAGCGCGAGAAATACACCAGCTTACGCTCCTTAATAATCATTACTTTTGAAGAGAGCAGGGACAGAGGTCATTAAAAGTTTATGCCAGTGAAACCAAATGTGATCAAACGTGGCCTTTTTACAGGTTGCTGAGAGAGAATGAAAAAAGACTATCACAGTTGTTCATTAAAACCATCTCTCATTGTTACTGCTGAGTAACGCAATATTATTGCTTTCAACTGACCTAATACAGTTAGGTGAAATCTGTTGACATTATAGATTTAATTAAAGTCCACGTTTCTGTTTTTTCTGGGGGTGTCAACAGTTATGATTTGGCACTAATAATTAATCTGGGAACCCTAATGCATTACAAAAAATGAATGCAAATTCATTCAGTTTGAACCCTTTATTTCCCCCTGTCATTCCAGCTCAGATTTTTACCATGAAATGCATGGCAGGGAAAAGGCAAGAAAAACTGAAGAACCAATGCAGGCTACATGTATTGCTTCACTTGTTGGCTTTAGGTGTGGTGAAAATGGAGGAAAAGACAGTCTGAGATAGCCAGTTATTGAAGTTTCACAGTAGTTGGAGAAAGAGGAAGATCTGGCCAAGAATAAAAGATAGTGCCTCGAAATAGTGGCACCTAGAATACTATAAGAACATTATGCCCTGTGTAGCACACATTATACAGCGGGTGATCGCAGGGTGTCAGAGGATTTGTCGGAAACATTTCTAACTACCTGCCCTCTGATTCCTCGTATCAGTTTGCATGCATTTCTTTATTACAATACCACATGTGCATTTTTATTTTTTCTGAATAAAATGTGATTGATTGATTGATTGAATTGATTGACACCATTAGTTAAAATTCTCTTCTCCCTCTCCTTGATTAATTATCTGTCTGTGAGATGATGTTTGTGTAGTCGTGTGGCTCAGACTCTGTTAGGCCACAATAACTATATATGTTTACATTATGTTTGCCTATTACACTCACTTTAAGCTTGATGGTCTTTCTAAACATTGTTTTATTACTTTCCAGCTGCCAAAACTCATGAGAGGATCTGACAAAAGCATTAACACATTCATCTAAAAGCCTTGAGTTATTACTGGGCTTAGAGATTTGTACTTAACCAACAATGATTTACTTATATCTTCACCCTGGATTTTGACTCTCAGGCTAAAGTATATACATTATGTCCCATATTGTCAATTGAGGTTATAATAGAACTGCAGCAGTTAATCAGGGCTTGAATAAGAACCCACTCCTCTAGTTTATTATTTGTTTTACAATAACTTAGTAGTCTCCAAAAATGAAGAAATCGAGCATCAATGAATGAGAGTAAATCACAGCACTATTTGAAGACATTTTTTTTTTGGGGCCATTCTTTTATTGTATGATTTATTTCAATGAAGGCTATTCATGTGTATAAAAAGAGGGTGCCTTGGACGATTCTAATGATTTTAGAAATGTAACTTGTCGGTTTGGATAGGTTTTCCTTATCCGAAATGAGTGTACGTGAAAGTATGATTGTAAGGCCCTGTGAGTTTAATTGATGGTTTGTGATGTTGGGCTATATAAATAAACTCACATGACTAATTCATCTTGAATGTCGGCTCCCACAGACTTTGAAAGATGTGATAATCAGCTATATGAAAGTGATACATGAGAAAAAATGTCTTCTTTCGGTAGGGGTCAGTGTTGCTCCATCCAAATTTGTGAGACAACCAGCCTTCACCACTGTTAGTGGATTGAGCAGTTTGTGTGTGTGTGAATGCTAGTGTATCATTTGGAGTGAACCTTGTCCACACACACACACACACACACACACACACACACACACACACACACACACACACACACACACACACAAGGGGAGAGTGAGGATGATAGTGATGGATTCTGTTTTCCCTGTTTCACTTTTGGTAAAGAGACACCCAATGCCAAAGGACACACACACACTTACACACATTCTTCGTCTTTTCAGAGCAGATGGAATGAATCCCTACAAGGGCCAAGAAGAGAGAGAAAAATGTCAAACACCCACTTCCCTGTTAGCTTTTCTCTTCGTCGACTGATTGTCAATTTTGAATGTGTCTCTCTTAATTTTACAGTGTGTGTGTGTGCACAAGCTGCTATTCGTAGGAAACACAAGTAGGATGAACTTTGTGCTTGAATATGTATGTGTTATCAGTGTCAGGATGATTTAGGCTGCATACTGTTCATCTAAATCTACTCCCTCTCCTTCCCCCTCACCAAAACGATGGCTTGTTACGGGAGCCAAGAAGGACAAAATCCAAGCCTACATTTCATCTTCCTGGCTTAAGCCTGCCACTATCTGGACAAACTATTGACGGTTTCCCGAGCCAGCAGACAGAGGCCTGTCCCTCAATGTTCTGAGGGAGGGAGATAGAGAGCGGCAGACAGTTGCTGGAGATGGAGGACGAGAGACATATCGGATTAGCTGAGTTGCAGTTATTCCATTACCTCTCGGGCCTGGCAGTGTCTGTGTACATAGTTCCCCACACTGTGTTTGGGCTGCACATTTTTTCCTGCTGAAGCAAAAGGAAAAATGGTGAGAAAATTGATTGAGCTCCTTTAATTGCATTCTGAACGGCGGTTCTGGAAACCTCAGAATTAAAAGTATCCCGGGCTGTCCTCTGACGATTCTGGCTTTTTGAGAAGCTTAGCAGCGTAATATTTAATAACCCCTGAGTAAACACTGGGAGGGATTGCTCGATAAATAATTGAAGGGAAATTTATAAATAATTTCCCCTCTTAATCTACTCCAGTGCACTGCCGCCAGGTCCCCGAAGTGATGCTTATCCCTCTGGACAGACGGGGAGTCTCGGCCTCCGCCTCATGGGGGCGCTCTGGTTATACGGCAGAAACCTCCTCCTGAAGAAATTAAATAAATAAATGTGTTATTCACATACACACAAAAAACTAGTACTCCTCGCTTCTAAGAAACAGGCCCTAACCCTCTATTAAAATCCTGTTTTTGAGAAGACTACTTTTATTATCGCCGCTGTCTCAGATTTCTGGGCGTTTTCAGGAAATGAGAGAAGTTTTGTGCTCCCCGAGCAGCTGCAGAGCTGGGACTATACAAAGCATCAGGCAGTATATTGAGGCTGGCCTGTTCCACTTTGGTCTCAGATGGAGGTTTCCATCATGTGTCCTAATCCAAAAATTGCAATTAAGTGGTGATATTACACCTTTGTGCTTTTCCTACCTCAATTATTTCCCGTTTTCCTTTTCTCTCCTTTTTTCTCTCCCTCATCCCCTCTCTGCTTCAGCCAGTAGTGCCGTTGTATACAATTAACAACTGTTTGCTAATAAGAACGAGTGGGGGCTCATTATTCATTATATCATTAACTTTTAATTGCTCTGTGCTAATCCTAATAACCATCTTGCACGGTTTAATCGGTTGTCACTTTCTTCCGCCACCGCAACATCAGTGGTCTTTGACATGAAGGCTCCCATGAGGCTTTGCTCATGATGGAAACGTTTTGGATTCAAACTGTGGCGTTAGAGATCGGATGGGGGATTATAATTTTAAAATGCTGGGTATAAATCGTACTCAGACTTGGGAAGTAAAGGAAAACGGGATAACATGATTAGGACACAAAAACTGAAATCATATTAGAAGTAATCAGATTGGTGGTAGGCTACATTTCATAAAGAATTGTAGAAATAGCAGAATTACGACGTCATGTTATAGCCTATTACATTTTAATATAAAGAACACTATATTATGAATGATACACGTTGACACATTACAACTCTTCACAAGTCTCAGAAGTGAAATGAGTGTCGATAAAACCAGAGCTTGATTTCCATTTTATCCTTGTGGCATTTAGTTGAAAGAATATTTCTCTAGGTGGGACGTTTTTAAATCTTGGTTTCTTTTTTTCTATAGGCTTACTTTCTGTTGTCTTACATAAAACACTTAAAGAGGCCCTTTTATGCTTTTCCATTTCCTGTGTGTTCTATAGATTTCTGTTCATGTAAAGTAGTCTGCAAATGCAAGGTGCAAGTTTCTCTCCCAGAGTGCCCCCCCCCCCCCCCCTCCCTGAAACACCTCGATTGGACTCTTTTGTTTACTTATGTAACACGTGTGTCCCCTATTGGATAGCACTCTTAACACATTGTACGTGATAGGCTAAGGGGCAGAATATTTCCGACGCATCTATAAGTGGTTGACCAATCACAACAGAGCCGGCCAGCTAGCCAATCAGAGCAGACTGGGCTCTCATTAGCATAATCTGTTCTTTTTAAGTTAAAGACATGTTAAAGACATCAATTTTAACATTTATTGGCAACGCATTTAATATTAAGCTAATTCTAAAGTAATCAGGCTACTTTTATATTTTGATACTTTGATTAGGTTAGTGATACGGGTGATTTGGTAAATCACCCTATACCAACCCTGGTTGTATTAATATTAAACACATTCCAATGATGTCCCATCATTTCAGCTTCCTCTCTTTCTGTCCCCCCATCTCTCTCAAGTGTCCCCATTTCTTCCCCTCTTTATCCATCTCCCTACGTCTTCCCCTCATCGGTCCCACAGCGCCTCCATAAATTGTACGCAGGTCCTAACTCCAGGAGATGCTGACACCCCTGAATGGCAGGGAGGAAGAGCGGAGGCAGGGCGGATCCTCCCTCCATCACTCATTGCCGGAGTACAGGGGGTTGGGGGGGGGGGGTCTGGACACGGGTGTGACGGGAGGAAGGGACAGAGAGATACTGTGTGGGGGAGGAGGGGTGAGGGAGGGAGCAGCCACCCAACACAGTCATCAAGTCCCTTCCATCCATCATCTGCCTCAGCGCAAAGGCTGCTTCATCAGCATCAGCTGCAGCCACATTATATGCATGTGTGTGTGCATGTGGACATTCACAGGTAGGTTAATGAATATTAGTTGTTGAATATAAGTGTGTGAAAAATTTACTCTCGTTATAAGTGTTGCATGCGCAGTCCGCACCCCTTCAATGCAAGTGATAGGAGCTGCTCGGGGGGCACCAAACTGCGCCCAAAGCAGCTGTTGACACCGCCAACAACTAGGGGGCAGCAGGAGCGCCAGAGTGAGTGATTGACGTTTGAATGAGAGAGAGTTAGACGGAGACGGAGTGTAAAAAAAACTAGATAGTGAATATGGAGAAGGAAAATTATGTTTAATCACTTAAAGAAACACTCTTTGAGAGGAGGACACTGGAGGGAAAGCTGAAAGTAAAAGAGCTCGGACCTGATCAGCCTGACAGGCAGGAGTTAAGGACAGAGGAAGGCAATGTTCTTTTTCAAGGACCTGAGGCCTGTACTACGAAGCTGGTTCAACCTAACCTGGATATGTTTGAGTTAGCCGGTTGGCCTAATCCAAAACATACGCGCTCTCGCTAAACGGTACTACGACATGGGTTATCAAGTAGATCGCTCAAACCAGCCGTGCCCTATCTAGTTAGGTGCGCGTTCACATGAAAGGGGTGGTATTTGGAGCATTCGACCAATCACAAACATGGAGAAGCGTACTGACAGCGCAGCATCATACTTCCTGAATGAAAAGTCAACTATAATATTAGACATATGAAGAAGTTAAACTTTAAACATCCATGACTTAAACACTGTGTCCATGATAAAAGCCACATAGTTGCACCTGCAAGGTGAATACAGCTGGTTTTTTGCATAAAAATGGGATTATGGATTATCAATAATTTTTTCAAAGTGACAGACACATTGCTATAACCTATGGATTAAACTTCAGCTGCGTTTTTTCTCGTTTTAATGCCATTGAACACGACTTTTGATCAGAATAACAGCTAAAGTGAGCATATCTCCGTGTTTTGCTACCGAAAGCTTGTGTGTTGTCTGTATTTGCTTCCCCTGTCTCGAGTTCTGATCGCTCAGTGATGATCTCTATAATCTGTGGACTCTCAGGATGTTATCTAAGCTTGTTTGTGCAGATCCAATAAGTATATCAGGGGTAGACATTAAGGGTAAAATGCCACTGGCCCTCCGGGCCGGTGGAATTGTATTATCACTGGCCCCACCATTGTAGCCACTGGCCCGGAGCATTCGTCCAAAGAAAATCGACTTATAATGAAAAAGATTAACACATTTGTTGCAATAGTAATTTATGCACTAACTACATTACTACTTGTACGACAAAATTTGAATCATCAGTTCTTCCTCATTTTCCTCAATTGTTCATATTTGGTTTATTAAAATAATTGTTAAAAAATGTCTGCTATTATTATGAGTATTATTATTTGTATAATGCGCTTTCTGCCTTCCTGTCATTAGGAGTTAGAAATGTAATGGCTATGTTATAGATTAGATTACAACCTTCATTATCCTAAACTGCTGGGACATTTCCCTATAGCCAATACCTTTATATTGTCTACTCTTCACTTACTTGTCAGCATAGGTCGTCATTGATGTACAGAGCCGACAGAAGACCTTGTTTATATTGGCATCATATTGAGAGGTGCAGTGACGCGTCATAAAACCAGGAAGTAAGCCGCTGGTTCTCTCGACAAAAAGCAATGGGATTTCTCCATAGGGTTTTGGAAAATAGCTGGAAATAAGGTCTGTGGAAACTAACCTGTTTGATAAATGCACGTTTTCTCCGCCAGATAATCTCCTTGTTTTGTTACCCTACTTTTATAATTTTCGAATCATAAATCTAATCGATAGATTATAAAAGGGCTTTAGGATGTGTTACAGTGTGGCTAAAACCTTCTCTCCCTCTTCTTCTCATACTCCCTGTCACTCTCCTTTAACTCCTCCGGTGACTTTCTTTTATTTGAAGATTGTTTTCTGCCCGGCGCTTGGCCGGTTACCGCTGGTATTAAAAACATTTAGGCGAATGGTTAGGTGGCGCGATAGTCTGTAGTGAAGAAGGAGCGCGCTGCCGCTCACGGGAGCCTGCTCGCGCTGCGCTGCGCAGCAAATAGCTGTTTGCTTTTCACTCAACAACGAGAACCGCCTCACCAAACGCTATGTTGTAGCGTTAATAAACGAAACAATTTAACTAAATTGCTAGTCAAAATAACAATACAGGACAATTTTTTTTTTTAAAGCAACATTTTTAATGGCCCGAGCGGGCAAGTGGAAAGTATGTTATGCTGGCCCGGGGTGTCTAAATAGTGCTTCCGGGCCAGCGGGCCATTTATAATGTCGAGCCCTGTATATTGATCAGTGTAGCCAGAGTTCTGTGCTAACGGCCTTAAGATTGTTTCGCTCGTAGCTAATTCAGAGGCTCGGGGCTAGCTTTGTAGGTTTTACATTTTTTTTTCTTTTTTAAAAGATCAGTTAGCTGAGTTTCTTCCCGTTACATGGATATAAAACATTCATAGTTTATTGAATATTAAGATACCCTCAGACGACGCGTTTTTCCCCCCGGTATCGGGGTGCGGTGTAGAAGCAACACACTCTCACTCCATAATCGTCCAGGAGCGACGTTTGGTCAGGGTCCCGTGGCGTACAGTTGTGACGCTCCTAGGCTCCTTCAGCTTCATAAAGGGACGCAAATAGCTTTCAACTGATTGCAATGTATTCCCATCTGCGGCGGGATTTGACGCTCATGGAAGCACGGCATTCTTTTGTGTCGGCTGCCCTTGAAGGCAATGTGAGCTTCCATTCCCATTGGATAACGGAGAATTGTACACCCGGAAGTAAGTATTCCCCTTACTGTCGATTTATTTTACAGTGATATCTGCACTACTCACCCTAACCCTAACCCGTGATTAGTTCTCAAGCTCTGTGATTGGTTGACCTCCAACTGCATTCCATATGAAAAAAAAACGTTTCGTAAAATATAAAATCATACTTTATTCAGCAGTGCTTGCTTTACTCTTTGAAAGTCATCACATGAATGAATTGTAATAAATGGTTCGGCTATATTAAATATATTACACATCTGTCGTAGTTCTTTATTTTTTATTTATCTACAGAGATCGGGCTCAGAATAGACCGGAAACTATTATTTTACCGTTCGGTTTGAATTTCAAATAAAGTTATTAGTAATATTTTGTTTTGATATTATTGTTTTTTATTAACTACTAGACCGCTGGGTCATGCTAAGACCATCTTTTCTGTGTTGCTGTGGGTTTTTTCCATCGCTTTTGTGTTACAAATATCAAAACAATAACTAAATATATCCGTCGTAAACTAAACCAGAAACAGCAGTATATTTTATGTTGTTAACACTGTAAACTTGACAGCTTTTTAACCCAAACCACCTACTGGTTAAAGCACGTTATTACACGTTTAGAGTAATGCAATGCAGGTAGATTGTGTTGCTTTTTAATGACTGTTTAAAATGCCTTTTTCTTAATGTCTTTTATTAATATTAACTACTTGTTAATTGTTGCTAGGGACGCTGCTATCGATATTATTTCTGTTATGTTTTGTAATTGCTTAATGGTGTTATCTTTATTGCTACCCCGTTCCCAGTCAATGTATAGTGTTGGTCCACAGCGCAAACGTATTTGTTTAACAAAATCTGCATCTAAAATTGTGGCATAGATAGCCTACGCTATTTTCCCCTGTGCAATTCTCCATTTACTCAACAATAACACATAATTATCCTTGTGTTTATTTATTTGTTTGATTAATAAACACAAGTTGGAGTCCGTCAGGACCGAGGGTCGGAGCAGCTCATTTGCTTTAGAGAATATTACACCCGGAAGTAAATAATCTCTCCACTTCGCTTGACAAACCCCATGATATTCCTCAAGCTCTGTGATTGGAGAGTGTGCTCCGAGGGTTACGCCGAGCGTCGAGCAGCACTTGAAATGGGATGGAAACCGGCAGACTGTCCAAAACTGGATTTGAACGGGTCCACCGCGTCCCCCCCTCCCCCACCCCGTCCCCAGAACTACACATGCTGGCTATTGTGTTTCGCAACATGTTCTCTATCTATGGCACGTCTCTACTGGGAGATGTAGTTTTAAAAGACGTTTTCGTATTTCCCATAATAAGAAGTTGCCAGTATTAAACTGTGTACATCCCTGGAGGTTTAGGGGATAGGAAACACTCACATTTAAAACATATAATTAATAAATGGGTGAAAATTGCTTGTGCCCATAATGGGCAGCATTAATATATATACCCACATGCCAGCTAAGGTCAGAAGAGCTTTATTTAACAGCTGGTCTTATGTTTGTGACCCCTCCTGTTGTTAATTGATAACATTACATTACATTAATTGATAAGCCTGAAACATGCACTTGTCAAGGTTCAGAGGCAAATTTTGCAAATATGGCAGTAGCAATCGATCATCTTAAGATAAGATATACTTTATTGATCCCAAGTTGGAAACATTTGCGTTACATCAGCATGTGTAACAGTTTTAAATATGCAGTGGTGTTTATTTGTAAATCCTTTAGTATAATCACACAAATTCTGTGTTTTATATTGAATAATTCTGTGTTCTTTATTTATTGATTGTTCAATACCTGACAAGGCCGGAGATGAAATATCTATATACATCCTATAAGAGTATAATACATATGTATAATATCAGTTAAAATAAGTGCTTCAACATAGTTAACATTGCTGGAGGTATGCACAAATATTGATAGATGTCTTGTCATGCACTATTGAGGAACCTGCGACCCAAGTTTTTCATTCATTGCATAACTACACCGTTTGTGTATATGATATGTCAATAAACCTTAGAAAATCTTGAAATCTTGAAAGGGATGTGCAAAATAGTCATTATATACAGTCTTTAATGAACTATTAGTAGAGGATAACGAGTAATGAATATACTTTATAGGGATCCTATTAATATCTAATAATACAAATAATGAAATTCAATAACATGCTTTAACCCTGTCCCTTTCTATCAGCTGTGCACCTTTATGGTGTAAATACAGCCTAATTGGATAAAATATACAAGTCAGCCAAATTAGTGTTGATCCTGCAAAGAGACGTATTGTGTGAAAAGAAATGTAAGATGTTGTTTAATTGCTGATATATTTATGATCCACGTCACATTTTCAGTGTTGGCGGCAGTTCCTCATGTTTGTCTAGAAGTCTTCTCATCAGGGCTCTATAAATAGAGAACTACGGCAGATATGTAATATTTAATGCAGGCGAACCGTGTATTACAATGCCGTTATGTGATGACTTTCAAAGAGAAAAGCAAGCACACTCGGAATAAAGTATTATTTAATTTTTTTTAAATGTTTTCGGTCGGTTTCCGGTATTTGTTAATGACGATGTGATGTGAGATGTGAGACTGGAATTGCACAGGGGAAAATAACGTATCTTTAGATGCAGATTTTGTTAAACTAATACGTTTGCGCTGTGGACCAACACTATACATTGACGGGGAAGGGGGTAGCAATAAAGATAACACCATTAAACAGTTACACAACATAACAGAAATAATATCGATAGCAGCGTCCCTAGCAACTACCTTGGTAACAATGAAAAGGTTCTATGGACGCAATTTCCTGAAGTAATCTTTGTAATAACTAGCAAACTAAAGATCATGTACATCCACTGCACAAATAATCTGAAATAACAACTCACATTTCTCGCATCAAATGACATCAGAATGCATTTTAATGACCAAACTAACTTTAAAATAGGCATTTTCCACCGAGAATAAAACGAAGTTCGGCCATGTTTTTTTTTTCTGCAGGGAGAAATTTGAAGATCACGTGAAATAGACGCCAGCCATTGGAATGAATGGTGAAAAAAAACGGGGTTTGTCAAACAGAGCACATGGTGTAGTCCTTAACGATAGCTGGGGATTCTGGGTAGTGTCGTGTCTTCTGCCATCCTTTTCTCCGAAAAAATATGTGTTTCTCCGAATCGAAGGGGAAAAATACAAAAGCATTGCACACAATTTAAACCAATCAATGTTGTGTAATTAACAAGGATAATCTGGTGTTTTTTAGTCGATGAGTAGTGCAGATATCACTGTAAAATCAATCGACAGTAAGGGGAATACTTACTTCCGGGTGTACAATTCTCCGTTATCCAATGGGAATGGACGCTCACATTGCCTTTTAAGGGCAGCCGACACAAACAAATGCCTTGCTTCCATGAGCGTCAAATCCAGCCGTAGATGGGAATACATTGCAATCAGTTGAAAGCTATTTGCGTCCCTTTATGAAGCGGAAGGAGCCTAGGAGCGTCACAACTGCACGCCACGGGACCCTGACCAAACGTCGCTCCTGGATGATTATGTAGTGAGAGTGTGTTGGTAGAAGAGGTTAAGGTTTCACAATTCCACTAAGGTAAGACTGAAGCACTCTTTGGTGCACCAGTAAATTGTAAAGTTAATATTATTATAATGATCCCACTCTGCGCCCCAAAAAAGCTGTTGTGGCCGATGTAATCCCAGAAGTACACTCTCCTGGAAATAGTGTGTAAGGCTATTGTACTGACCTTTAGTTACTCTGGCTCAACTCTGTGATTTTATAGTTTCCTTTTAGACAGAAAGCTTTATCTGTTGCTAAAGTAACGCAAAGTAAGTGCTAACTGCTGGTAACAGTTGCCACTGTCAGCTAATTAGCTGTTAGCGATGTTTGGTTGGGTTAGCAAAGGCTGGCTTGTTTTTACAAAGCACAGGAACAACTATACATTTTTCCAGGTGTGGGAATCTGACGTCATTGTCACCTGACGGTGTCACCTGATGCGGTCACATGACCGGTGACCGGGTAAACAGGAAGCCATAAAAAGTTTGCCGTCAGTTCAAGAAAGTCTCTCTTGGCTGCCTGTCACTGGTCTTCTCCCTCTCACAAAGGGTGAGTGCAAGACAAGATTTTACCATTGACGGAGGGAAACTCTCCCGACAGGCACAAGACCGGAGCTTAATGTACACAACCGGCCCAGCTACCCGGGATATTAAGTGACCATTTCCCCGGCAGGATTAAGCTGAGTTGGAAATTTACTCTGTGAAAGACCAGGCCAGCCACTGTCCTATCGTGTTTCTTTTGTATTTTCTTGTTCATTTTCTTCATGTGCAGTGTATGGCAGTATAATCATTTTATTGTTTTATCGTCGTAGGTTGCGCTCCTCTGCGGCGTAGGCCTGGGCCCGGGTGGAACGCTGCCTGCCTTCAGTGTAGGGACTGCATGGTGTGACACTTTCTTTTCTGTATGCTAAATATCTCACTGTTATTATTTTATATTTGAGATTTTGGTTTGAATATTGCATGCTTTTGTTGATTTGGTGTGGGCTTTTCTTGTTTTTGTCCCTCACGATTAGTAGGCACTGCAACCCGGCGGACCGGGCCGGCCCAACTGAGGAGGGTAACTTATATACGTGTTGAATTGTATTTGCCATTTTTTACACTTTACATGGATTGACATTTTAAACTATTTCCAACATTTGTTAAATAAAGCTGCGTATATTTTTGGAATTCATGCCTCTGTCATAATTGAACCTATTAAGGGAAGCTTTAAAATCGGTCCACGACTTACATTTAGGGTCCACGGGTTCCTCCTTCCCCTTAGCAGGAGGTGGCGTTGTCAGTGACTAGCTTTACATATGGTAACCTCAGTCACGGTTACCACACAGGTGTAAATGAATTGCCGATGAAACTGTGTAGGACCGCTGAATCTCTTTGGTTTGGATGAAATTGGATTAGCTAGCAGTCATTCCTTGGTGACGGCCATCTTTGCATGTGAAGTGTTTTTTTAACATGGTTCTTGCAACAATTACAACTACTTCCAATTACGAACCAGACCTACATATCGTATTCCATATAGTGCAGTGTACTTATTATTGCAAGTTTGTTTTAATTATGACCAAGTACCATAATATTAAACTATTCTAAATAGGGGTGCACCGAATGGGAAATTCTTGGCCGAAACCGATACCGAAAATAAGAAACAGTTGGCCGAAAACCGAATGCCGAAAGGCCGAAAATGATTAATAGAAATATATATATATATATATATATATATATATATATATATATATAATGTATACATTTTTTACCAATGTTGTTCAGCTGCCTGATTATGGAAAAAGACATGATTATGGCAAAACTTAACTTAAATAATAATCACTATTATGGGTCCATAAAACATTTATTCAGCACATTTGAATGCATACAGTACCTTAATTCCAAGTCAAGTGCATTTTCTTTTCTCTGTTGGATAACTACAACAAAGTGCATTCAGAACAAAGCCAAGGTGCTTTAAAACTACATAAACATCTAGGCCAGGAGGCCTACAACAAAATAGTGTAAATAAAGACTGTAACAGCCAGGCCTTCAACAACAACAAATGCACCTATAAGTGCATGCATACAAATGTGCAAACTGGATAAATCCACATGAATGTAACTATTTACAAATGAAATTACAATTGAATTTCAAGAATCTGTAAATAAGGCTGTCTGTCCTCATAAGCAAAGTAGTAAACATTGTATAAAGATACATAAAGTGAAAACTGGATACAAAATCCAGAATCAATTACAAATTAAATTACAATTTCAAGAATCTGCAAATAAGGTGGTCTGTCCTCATGAGCAATGTAAACAACATTGTATCATTTAGATACCGAAAGTACAATATATTGAACACTGTGCTGGCTGCTGTCATTTCCCACTAATGATAACCTGAGATGGTGAATTATAACTCACAATGAAAATTGTTCAGGAAAGTGGGTATAGAGTAGACATGTAGAACTAGATAAGCTTATGATAAGCCAGCCTCGTCTACTTATTAAGGAAAAGTGGGAGGTTCTTTTTAATGAACATTAGCTTCTCTGCTTTATCAGCCATAAGTCTGCTCCTCTTCTCATCAAGCACATGAGAGGCAGCGCTGAACAGTCTCTCGCTGTCAGTGCTTGTGATTTGATCTTACTCCGCATATTTGTCCGGGTGTTTTGATTTCAAGTGGTGGAGTAATCCCGAAGTGGTGAAAGTCTTTTCAGTTACACCCCCTCGAGAAATGTCAGCTGAACACGTTTTACAAATCGCAATCCGTGGCTCTTTCACTGCGGTCAAGCCAGCCGTCTTTCACTTTTGCGTGGTCAAACCAGCCGCCCCTGTATTTTGAGTGCGCGATTAGTTACAGGTTTACGGTAATGCATTAAAACAGCCCTGGGAAGCTGTTGTAATTGACTGAAGTGACTTTCGAATACATTTTCGAATACATAAGTACATACATACATAAGTAGTTTATGAAACTGCCAGTTTTGTACTTAGTACTTCTTAGAGTACTTGCAAACATAATATGAAGTACTTTTACTGTGTACTTTTCAGTAATTTGAGTTTCAAAGTCCCCCCCAGAGAACAAGAATGAGCATTTTTGTCTAACTTTGGTGTGGGATAAAAAGCATTTCTTCCATAAGTAGTTTATGAAACTGCCAGTTTTGTACTTAGTACTTCTTAGAGTACTTGCAAACATAATATGAAGTACTTTTACTGTGTACTTTTTCAGTAATTTGAGTTTCAAAGCCCCCCCCAGAGAACAAGAATGAGCATTTTTGTCTAACTTTGGTGTGGGATAAAAAGCATTTCTTCCATAAGTAGTTTATGAAACTGCCAGTTTTGTACTTAGTACTTCTTAGACTACTTGCACAAATAATTTGAAGTACTTTTACTGTGTACTTTTCAGTAATTTGAGTTTCAAAGTCCCCCCCAGAGAACAAGAATGAGCATTTTTGTCTAACTTTGGTGTGGGATAAAAAGCATTTCTTCCATAAGTAGTTTATGAAACTGCCAGTTTTGTACTTAGTACTTCTTAGACTACTTGCAAACATAATATGAAGTACTTTTACTGTGTACTTTTCAGTAATTTGAGTTTCAAAGCCCCCCCCAGAGAACAAGAATGAGCATTTTTGTCTAACTTTGGTGTGGGATAAAAAGCATTTCTTCCATAAGTAGTTTATGAAACTGCCAGTTTTGTACTTAGTACTTCTTAGAGTACTTGCAAACATAATATGAAGTACTTTTACTGTGTACTTTTCAGTAATTTGAGTTTCAAAGTCCCCCCCAGAGAACAAGAATGAGCATTTTTGTCTAACTTTGGTGTGGGATAAAAAGCATTTCTTCCATAAGTAGTTTATGAAACTGCCAGTTTTGTACTTAGTACTTCTTAGAGTACTTGCAAACATAATATGAAGTACTTTTACTGTGTACTTTTTCAGTAATTTGAGTTTCAAAGCCCCCCCCAGAGAACAAGAATGAGCATTTTTGTCTAACTTTGGTGTGGGATAAAAAGCATTTCTTCCATAAGTAGTTTATGAAACTGCCAGTTTTGTACTTAGTACTTCTTAGACTACTTGCACAAATAATTTGAAGTACTTTTACTGTGTACTTTTCAGTAATTTGAGTTTCAAAGTCCCCCCCAGAGAACAAGAATGAGCATTTTTGTCTAACTTTGGTGTGGGATAAAAAGCATTTCTTCCATAAGTAGTTTATGAAACTGCCAGTTTTGTACTTAGTACTTCTTAGACTACTTGCAAACATAATATGAAGTACTTTTACTGTGTACTTTTCAGTAATTTGAGTTTCAAAGCCCCCCCCAGAGAACAAGAATGAGCATTTTTGTCTAACTTTGGTGTGGGATAAAAAGCATTTCTTCCATAAGTAGTTTATGAAACTGCCAGTTTTGTACTTAGTACTTCTTAGAGTACTTGCAAACATAATATGAAGTACTTTTACTGTGTACTTTTCAGTAATTTGAGTTTCAAAGTCCCCCCCAGAGAACAAGATTGAGCATTTTCGTCTAACTTTGTTGTGGGATAAAAATAATTTCTTCCATAAGTAGTTTATGAAACTGCCAGTTTTGTACTTAGTACTTCTTAGACTACTTGCACAAATAATTTGAAGTACTTTTACTGTGTACTTTTCAGTAATTTGAGTTT
Organism: Notothenia rossii; assembly: GCF_949606895.1. Classification (NCBI taxonomy): domain Eukaryota; kingdom Metazoa; phylum Chordata; class Actinopteri; order Perciformes; family Nototheniidae; genus Notothenia; species Notothenia rossii. The sequence continues at coordinate 36,170,343 of NC_136912.1, read as the reverse complement.
CAAAGTCCCCCCCAGAGAACAAGAATGAGCATTTTTGTCTAACTTTGGTGTGGGATAAAAAGCATTTCTTCCATAAGTAGTTTATAAAACTGCCAGTTTTGTACTTAGTACTTCTTAGACTACTTGCAAACATAATATGAAGTACTTTTACTGTGTACTTTTCAGTAATTTGAGTTTCAAAGCCCCCCCCCAGAGAACAAGAATGAGCATTTTTGTCTAACTTTGGTGTGGGATAAAAAGCATTTCTTCCATAAGTAGTTTATGAAACTGCCAGTTTTGTACTTAGTACTTCTTAGACTACTTGCACAAATAATTTGAAGTACTTTTACTGTGTACTTTTCAGTAATTTGAGTTTCAAAGTCCCCCCCAGAGAACAAGAATGAGCATTTTTGTCTAACTTTGGTGTGGGATAAAAAGCATTTCTTCCATAAGTAGTTTATGAAACTGCCAGTTTTGTACTTAGTACTTCTTAGACTACTTGCAAACATAATATGAAGTACTTTTACTGTGTACTTTTCAGTAATTTGAGTTTCAAAGCCCCCCCCAGAGAACAAGAATGAGCATTTTCGTCTAACTTTGTTGTGGGATAAAAATAATTTCTTCCATAAGTAGTTTATGAAACTGCCAGTTTTGTACTTAGTACTTCTTAGACTACTTGCAAACATAATATGAAAATGAAAATGAAAATGAAAGCTTATCAACTTAAACACTGTCATTCAGTGATTGTGTATGTATGAAAAAAACAGGCAAACAGATTTTTCCCCCTTTTTCTTTATTCTTCTGCCCTAGTTGCAGAGAAAGCAATTCCAATTGCTTGCCCTGGCTTCTTGGAGTTGGTCCTGATTCATCCCCAGGCACTGCTCATGGAACCATCTTTCACAGGTGTCACACTGTATCTGTAAAATGAAATGAGTGACCATCAAATCTGATACATCTTGTCATCGGAAATGATGAAGTAATGAAGTGCAATAGAGAATAATTTGGGCAAAATTAGATTCATGTCAACTTTATTACATGTAGCTATATTCTGTAGCATACTCGCCTCAAACACCAGTTTCATATCTGAAAATAACTATATTATGTCTCCATTTTCAGTTTTTCAAATACAAATGTTTTTGAGGTAGTTATAGCTAGAAGATTTATAGTTCTGGGAAAACCCCATGTTGCATCACTATAATGTAGTTACCTTTTGGTATTCTTAATTGGTCAGTTATGTATTGCATATGACCTGCTTCTCCCTGCTTCCCATATTTTGATAGTGACTTACAGGATGTTGGTGTGTGAAAGAGGACAACAGCAGATAACACAACAAACGTCTTTCCAAGTGGTCCGTTTTCCATTAGGAGTGTTGCCTCAAGGTATAACTTGGTTTCCAGGCCTGATCTGGTGGACATGTACCGTCAGTCTCCCAGCGGCGTAGAGTGAGGTGGAGGAACCGCGGGGTGCGTTAATTCAGTGCCCCATATTGCTATTTTCCAAGCTATTGTAGCTTTGTCATATTTGTCAACGCTGCATTGAGGCTATTGTCATCATGTGGGTGGACTTAGGCTCAAACCTGGGGTGAAGTTACACTTTAATTGAATATGTTGCTATTAGACATGATTAGAATTGTCAGTATCCCTATTCCACTGCTCATCACATTTTATATTCTCTCTGTTCATTATATGTGTAAACAATGTATATGCATTACCATTTATCTGAGAGAAGTTGTCTTGACTGTTTTTTTAGTAAATCAATTTATATTGGTTCCAGTCATTTTGAATAGAGTTAATGTGTGTGGGCTGCAGCTGGGGCGATGCACGAGGTTGCCGTAAAAAAATTATTCAGCATGCGCTGAAAAGTAGAAATCGAAGCATGGCCCTGCGGCGTTTTCGCTGGACCGCCTGATCTGGATAGACCCAGTGACTCAACAGTTTTGTAAATACATCTAATATCATAAATTGAATTTGATTAGAATATGATGAAGCACTATTATAACTACACTACGACAAACACTCACCCAATCTGTAGTGGGAGGCCCAGATCCTGGGGGCTTTGAGGCAGAGCACATTGCACAGTTGTTCTCCATGTTAAACACTGCAGGAAAGAAAATATGTTATTTAGACATACTGTATATGTATACAGTTAACAGTTTATTGGCAGCAGAAGTGCAGTCAAATTCTATGCAGCTGTTCAGCTGTAAATTATAGCTTATGAACTCTAAATGGATCATGAATGGGATCATCAACACAGGTTTAATCTGTTTTTAAGGATGGATGTTTTAAAAAGAAGACTATGTACACAGTGTGAACAGAACAACATATAAGCAGACATACATAAACAATCCGTAATATTCTAAACATTACTAGGCAATGACCTGTATGCAACAAATTTAAAAATGCAGCAATTTATATTTGTCACTGTTTCACTCTAAGCCCTGTTTTGTGTTCCATATTTCACCCATGCCTCCTGCCGCTCTGCCTGTAAGCTTCTGTTTTTTTTTCAATAAACCACCTATAAACTGTTCCTGGATGCCTGGTACAATCGGTATTCGTTTCCTCTTCCCTGCTCTCCTGACACAAACCGTGACAGTTTAAGTGTCAGTATTTACATTCCTTATTGCAGCAGGAAAAAAAGTTATTCTTCAACTGTTAATGTCTCAATGGAGTGTGTGTGAGAGAAATATAAGTTATGGGTTCAACTGAGATATGTATGGAATATTTGGTTTGGGCCCTGTGCTTAAAATCAATGATGCTGTCGGCTATAAATGCAGTAGTGTGTGGACTCAAAGGCAATTTTACAGGCTGTAGTTATTGTAGATTTGTTTGATTGCATTGGATTAATAGAAGTTCATCATTTCCATAACAACTAACTAAGAACCATAACGTAAAGCAGGACAAATGACTTACAAACCTGAACCATTGAGTATTGAAAGTGCAAACTTTCTCCTCTCACAAGCCATCTCCTTTTTGGATGTCCCAAAGGACATAACTGGTAATGCAGGAAAGGCCTCCATCACTGCTCTTGCCATCTACACACCAACACACAGAATCACACTTGTCATCTGCGCTACATTGTTTTTGCCAGTAAAATTCCAAAATTGAATTGATATTTCAATAAAAATGATCAAACTATTAATAACTAATAGTTGTAATGAGGTAATTAACACAACTTGAAGAATGTACATGACAAACTACATGGGCTGTGTCAACAACCAGCCCTCTCATCAGTTTTACACAATTCCCCTAAAAAATAAACAGAAAATTGATAATTCAGAAACTAATGACTTATTTTTTAACATCATTGACTATTTTATACTTTAAACTTGTATAATAATCAAGACACTGAAATAAATATAAGAATATGTAGCAGAAGCATAAATATTACATATAGTAGTTAAAGTAAAAAACTACGTTACCATGGTAACAATGACCCCACAGCTACTGCCATCACGTTGAACTGGATGGTGCATGGTTGCTCCTCTCCATTTGACAGTCCCCCAGTCCTCCTTGCCATAGCAGGTCCTCCTCATCTTGAAGTATTCCCTTTGTAAAACACATTGTGGAATAGTCTCTAATGTAACTCCCAACAGACACATGTAGAATAAAAATCTTTAAATATTGTGTAAAATAAAAACACTCCATCCGAACAGTATGGACACTGGAAAATATTGTAGGTTACCTTGCTTACTGAGCTACTTCATTTACAATTGTGTACACAGATACTAAGGGCGGGATAAGGAAATATCATTTAAAAAACAGCTGAGACCACCAAGCACAAAATAAATGCTTCAGTGGTGTGGGTTTGGGAACTTCTGTTAACATACTTGTACATGTTTACTTAAACACAAAGCACTAAATATAATTCTAAGATCACTTTATATCTAATTTGCTGACTTACCGTACTCTTTTCGCAGCATTTTCCGAGTCTGCTTTCTCTTTGGAATTTGCCGCTGGATCCACCAAAAATACTGATGTTATGGCGGGAAATAAGTACTAAAAAAAAAAGTGATGTTATTTCAAAACAGCATCAAACATATATACATATTTAAATGAAAGGGATTTCTGAATGAAAACAATCACTAACCAGCAACTTCCAGTGTGTTCTTTCAATATTTACAAAGGCGATCACGGCTTGATAATCATTAAAGTTGATCTATAACAGCAATAAAAATACTTTTTTTTAAGTTTTCCTAGGAATATGATGCCTTATTTTATTAAAAATAAATCATGGTGTTTCAATTTGTATATTAAATTACAAAATAGAAAACCCAAAGTACTATAACACAACATGTACACATGCAAGTAAGCCATTTCACAGCCAAATTTTGTCTCTACAAGGTGATGAAAAGACAACATGCCTGGTTCCTGTGCCGAAGAAGATACATCCACGCACACACAGTGACTACAGACCGGTGACAGTGTTGCTGTTGTGCTGCTGAGTTTATTGTATTTTGCTACTCTGGCACAACAATTTCCTTCTGGATGAATAAAGTATTATTTTATCTTATCTTAAGGAAAGAACGATAAAAGTGAATCAAACCAGCAGTCAAACATGGTGGTGGAAATATTACATTCTCTAGGAGTGACTTTGCCATTGGATTACTGAAAAAGTACACAGTAAAAGTACTTCATATTATGTTTGCAAGTAGTCTAAGAAGTACTAAGTACAAAACTGGCAGTTTCATAAACTACTTATGGAAGAAATGCTTTTTATCCCACACCAAAGTTAGACAAAAATGCTCATTCTTGTTCTCTGGGGGGGACTTTGAAACTCAAATTACTGAAAAGTACACAGTAAAAGTACTTCAAATTATTTGTGCAAGTAGTCTAAGAAGTACTAAGTACAAAACTGGCAGTTTCATAAACTACTTATGGAAGAAATGCTTTTTATCCCACACCAAAGTTAGACAAAAATGCTCATTCTTGTTCTCTGGGGGGGGGCTTTGAAACTCAAATTACTGAAAAAGTACACAGTAAAAGTACTTCATATTATGTTTGCAAGTACTCTAAGAAGTACTAAGTACAAAACTGGCAGTTTCATAAACTACTTATGGAAGAAATGCTTTTTATCCCACACCAAAGTTAGACAAAAATGCTCATTCTTGTTCTCTGGGGGGGGCTTTGAAACTCAAATTACTGAAAAGTACACAGTAAAAGTACTTCATATTATGTTTGCAAGTAGTCTAAGAAGTACTAAGTACAAAACTGGCAGTTTCATAAACTACTTATGGAAGAAATGCTTTTTATCCCACACCAAAGTTAGACAAAAATGCTCATTCTTGTTCTCTGGGGGGGGCTTTGAAACTCAAATTACTGAAAAGTACACAGTAAAAGTACTTCAAATTATTTGTGCAAGTAGTCTAAGAAGTACTAAGTACAAAACTGGCAGTTTCATAAACTACTTATGGAAGAAATGCTTTTTATCCCACACCAAAGTTAGACGAAAATGCTCATTCTTGTTCTCTGGGGGGGACTTTGAAACTCAAATTACTGAAAAGTACACAGTAAAAGTACTTCATATTATGTTTGCAAGTAGTCTAAGAAGTACTAAGTACAAAACTGGCAGTTTTATAAACTACTTATGGAAGAAATTATTTTTATCCCACACCAAAGTTAGACGAAAATGCTCAATCTTGTTCTCTGGGGGGGACTTTGAAACTCAAATTACTGAAAAAGTACACAGTAAAAGTACTTCATATTATGTTTGCAAGTAGTCTAAGAAGTACTAAGTACAAAACTGGCAGTTTTATAAACTACTTATGGAAGAAATGCTTTTTATCCCACACCAAAGTTAGACAAAAATGCTCATTCTTGTTCTCTGGGGGGGACTTTGAAACTCAAATTACTGAAAAGTACACAGTAAAAGTACTTCAAATTATTTGTGCAAGTAGTCTAAGAAGTACTAAGTACAAAACTGGCAGTTTCATAAACTACTTATGGAAGAAATGCTTTTTATCCCACACCAAAGTTAGACAAAAATGCTCATTCTTGTTCTCTGGGGGGGACTTTGAAACTCAAATTACTGAAAAGTACACAGTAAAAGTACTTCATATTATGTTTGCAAGTAGTCTAAGAAGTACTAAGTACAAAACTGGCAGTTTTATAAACTACTTATGGAAGAAATGCTTTTTATCCCACACCAAAGTTAGACAAAAATGCTCAATCTTGTTCTCTGGGGGGGACTTTGAAACTCAAATTACTGAAAAAGTACACAGTAAAAGTACTTCATATTATGTTTGCAAGTAGTCTAAGAAGTACTAAGTACAAAACTGGCAGTTTTATAAACTACTTATGGAAGAAATGCTTTTTATCCAACACCAAAGTTAGACAAAAATGCTCATTCTTGTTCTCTGGGGGGGGCTTTGAAACTCAAATTACTGAAAAGTACACAGTAAAAGTACTTCATATTTTGTTTGCAAGTACTCTAAGAAGTACTAAGTACAAAACTGGCAGTTTCATAAACTACTTATGGAAGAAATGCTTTTTATCCCACACCAAAGTTAGACAAAAATGCTCATTCTTGTTCTCTGGGGGGGACTTTGAAACTCAAATTACTGAAAAGTACACAGTAAAAGTACTTCATATTATGTTTGCAAGTACTCTAAGAAGTACTAAGTACAAAACTGGCAGTTTCATAAACTACTTATGTATGTATGTACTTATGTATTCGAAAATGTATTCGAAAGTCACTTCAGTCAATTACAACAGCTTCCCAGGGCTGTTTTAATGCATTACCGTAAACCTGTAACTAATCGCGCACTCAAAATACAGGGGCGGCTGGTTTGACCACGCAAAAGTGAAAGACGGCTGGCTTGACCGCAGTGCTCTTTCGCTGATATTTTTAAATATCTCCAAGCGCCAGACATGTTGGCTGTGAGCCAGCTGCGAGCATGGTCGCGCGCCGCGCTTGTCGCCGCGTTTTGATTACGTCATCACAACAACACGTTAGCTTACCAACGTAACCCTGTTCCCTGACATTCGGTGATATTTTTTCGGTGCTAAAATGGTTAAAAAGGCCCTTTCGGCTTTCATCCCTAATTCTAAAGATGCTATTAGAATGACAGTTGAATAAGCACTTGCAGTTTGGAAAGCAACACCCACCCAGGCACAACAAATGCTTTAAAAAAACATCCTGAAATTTCCATAAAAACTGTGCTCTATTCAATTGAGCCTTTTTTGTTCTTTTTTATTGCCTCCCACGGCTCTGCCACCTCATTCCTTCCAGTCTTCAGTTGCCTTTGGCACCATATTGCTAATTGTGCTTTAAGAGTGCAATCTAATTGTTCAGCAAAAAAATCTGGGCTGGAAGAATTATCCCAGGCTTTTAACACTTGTTTATTATTCAGCCATGCCAGAACCAGTGGCTAATGCTTTTACACTCAACTCATGTAGGTGTAATTGTTGATGAATACAAGATCTATTTTGGCTACATGTGACCTTGGATAATTTTCATTTGGCTTAATCTGTTTCCACATGGGAGAAGTCTCCTTTTCTAACCCCGTCATTGATATTTAGTGCGAATGCTCTTTTGCAAGTCTCCTTCACTTCATTATACGTGCTGCCTGCTCCCACCTCTCCTACACCCTGTTTAGACAAAAAGCCAAACTTTCCATAACGCTCTCTCTCTCTGCTACCCCTCTTCCGAGGAAAGGGCAAATTAATGATGCTGGCTTTATTGACTAAAAACTTTTCCCTCGCTTTCCTCTCCTCCCTTTTTGCTAATGAGCAATGCTAGCTCTATTGACCTACTTGTGGACTTAAAGGAAATCCAATCACAAATGCCTCAGGTCGCTTTCTTCCCACTTTAGGAGATTAAAAGATTCAATTCTCCCTGCCTATCCACATTATTTCTCCTTTCGTCTGTCTGCGTTGCCGCCTGCCCCTCCCTTCAAACCGACTGTCGCTCTCTTACTCCTCCTTCTTACTCCCTAACTAAGTTTTCAGGCTCTTTCACAAGCTTGTTTTTTGTCTTTCCCATTCAGACGATGCAAGGAGAGCAGAGGAGAGGAGAGCAGTCATGCAGATAATTATCAGCAGTAGACAAGGGTGTTATCAGGACATAATGGAGCTGGCGGACAGTGTGATCTAGCCGGTTCCAGAAGGACAATGAATCATTGGCCACAGCACATCTGCAAAGTCTATAAATATTCACGAAAACACACACACATACACACATGCAGTGTTAGAAAAAGCAGGCCAGTCGTTAGGAATATTAGACAGGGGCAAAACATAAAAAAATAGGCCCGTCATCCGAAGGTACAGAATAACGTTTTTCACCAGGACCCACAAATAGTTTCAACTGTCCGCAAAATCATTGAACATCTTATTTATTCCTTGATGTTATCTTTTTAATTTGTTATTATCAGCTGCAGTGGTTATTCACATTAAAAAACATAGTTCAAATCAAAAAATATATATTTCTATTAGTTTTTTTCTTTGACAAAAAAAACATTTGAAAACATCTTTAAGCAACTGTACTCTGAGGGTTCGAGTTATAAACTGAGCTCTATGGGGGTCTTTAAAATTAACGCATGCGTGAGCGCACACACACACACACACACACACACACACACACACACACACACACACACACACACACACACACACACACACACACACACACACACACACACACACACACACACACACACACACACACACACACACACACACACACACACACACACACACACACACACACACACACACACACACACACACACACACACACACACACACACACACACACACACACACACACACACACACACACACATTTTTAGGGGGAAATAAAGAGACTAGATCTATGGAAATACCCATATGAAAAAGATGCCACATCATGTAGACCAGGGATGGGCAACTTGGATGGTGGTGGGGGCCACATAATGTATGTACTGGTCACCAGGGGGCCGCAGATTCACTTGGAACACACACACACACACACACACACACACACACACACACACACACAAATGATATGTATTATATGTAATTATTAACAAATTAAGTCTGACATCTTTATTGACATTTTACAATCTAATAAGCTCACTAAACAAATATCAGTTCACAGAAATGTTATTTAATTTGTACAAGTGGCATGTTTGTATTGAACAGGTTAACAGTGGAATAAAACTATTTTAAACTATTGGAAAGCACGGAAAATGTGGGTGCATTAAGATTAACCATTAAGATGACATAAACATGAAGTCATGAACACTAACCCAGACATTAGTTGTCTAACTTGAACCTAGCTAAGACACTTGTAGCCTCTGCTGACGCACAATAAGGGGAATGTCAACACAGACACTGTCAACCCGCACTCTGCTGTTCCTCAGCGCCGCTCCCCCTCCCCCCGCTGAAATTATGAATGAAAAGCGTATAGTCATCATAGATAACACGGCAGGGTCCTTTACAGTTTGTTTTCATCCGATTTCAAATAAACAAAGTCATGGTTTTTATAATATTAAACTTGTTTCGCCAAATTCAGATGATAAATACAACTTTTAATCTTGTAACGACATAATTACAATGGCAATTTAACGTCACAGCAGACATAACAACAGCCGGTGTTTCTTGTGAGTGTTTCCCGGGAAACAAACACAATACACACAAACGCGTCACAGATTATTTTGCGGTATTTGGCTGCCGAACGAAATCATGTACGCAGCTCGCGACGTAACTAGAAGTATGGTGGATGGTATCAGTACTACTTTTTTTATAAATGAATTATGTTGTTTATAAATGAATCTGAGGGCCGCAAAAAGAGGAGGTGGGTGCCGCCATTTGCCCATCCCTGATGTAGGCAGACAGTCACCCTGTGTGTGAGGCAAACCCACATTTGCGCAGCGTTGCGTTCACAATAGCCTATTAAAAAAAGAAAGAATCGCCAGGCCATCGGGAAACCTCCTGGTCCTCCCGATGGCCAGTCCGGGCCTGCCAGCAGCCCTCTACTAGCTACAAACTTAAATACTAAAAGGTTCAACTACGCACACACACATCATCTTGGCTCGCGCAGCACGCTCACATGCATAGCTTGCGCACTAATGTATTGTTCACCTTGGAGGTGCAGTGCAGGCATATTGTCATTCAAGAGATGCGTTGTTCTTTTGGAAAACATGTTTTTCTTTTAGCCTATTTACCTCGTTAACGTAAATAATACTCATTGCATTGACACATTCATTATTTGTGATTAAAATAATGGTTGTTGGTAATGCCGTTAGCGACCCCCACAGATGTATGATTTCACTGCCTCCATGGGAGCTCAGACACCTCCTTATGGGAGCTCAGCTCCCATTGGCTCCCACATAACTCAAACCCTGGGTACTCTCCTGGGGGAAAAAAGTGCCCCAGTTGTGATTGGCAGGGCGAATTGCAAACCACGCTCCGTAAAACTCTGAAATGTTTTGTAGAGCCGCCATTGTATTTGCTGGCTATAACATTATTAGCATTAGCATTAGCCCCGCGCACCAACGGAGAGAGAATAACTTATGGCAACACAAAAAAAAAACATGGGAGCGGTGGAGATGAGGAGGTGTCGGCTTTCTGGCGATTTACTCGGAAGGCTTAGTGAAGCCAGTCCCCAACTCTGGGGACTTCCGGCCGGGGAATTCGGGTGCAGTATACGCCGTGAAGTTGTTTGCGGCCTGCCAGTAAACCCAAAGCAGAGGAAGACGAAGTGACGTCAGCGGCTCATTTGCGTAATCTTCCCTCAGGGAACTTATTCCGGTGTGAACGTGATCTGTACTTAGTGCCCTGGGGTAATAAGTGCCGGCCGGCACTAAGTACGGCAAAGTACTTGGTGTGAACGCGGCTATTGGCTCTGAATACGGTACGATACGATAATACTGATAAAGTCTGAATTTTGACATGTTATTCGTGACTACTGCAAAGTTGAATTTTTTTATCACTGGGCTCTGAGGGTAAATGTTTTTCTATAACAAACTAGATAAAACGTTAATGCCCTGGCAATGGATAACATGGTTTTATATTTGATTTGATTACATGTATTAATGTTTAAGTTGAGATTTACAAGAACTATTGTAATCGTGCTGTGTAAATGGAATACTGCTGTTAAAAACTACCTGATCCCACCAGAATGCGTGACTCCACCACGACTCCTTAACACCGCATTGTGGTGGAGTCTCGAACTTTGCTACATTTACGTGCCTGCACCACGCAAACAACCCCAATGTAAAGTGAATGAGGCTCCTTTGTTGTGGTGCACACACGCATTTCTACAACGTCCAGCAGTGAGCTTTTATTCTATAAGGCGTTTTTTTTTAATCTAGCTTTTAGTAAATCACGGGAGGCTTCTTTTATTTTATTTTTATTCATAATAATTTGTGTTTTTCGTCAGAATGTATTATGGCAACCATGTCTCCTAAAGATTACATTCCCACAGAACTAAACTGCATTCTCAATTTCGTTTAGCTAGAAACGTATTTTCTCCCACAATACGTTCGTTATGAACGTATCTTAAATACTTTTATTTTCTACACATCTTCTAGAAGCATATTTTCTCCCACATTACATTTCTTATGAACGTATCTTAAATACGTTTATTTTCTACATTTCTTTGTCATTTATTGTCTTGCTTATAATAATAATAATAGTCATTTATAAATATCATTTTAGAGCACACATTTGAAATCAGTAGGCAAGGCTGTAATTTTGCCAGCTGTTACTCTCATGAGCGAGGCAGAAAATAATAGTTTTAACATGCCAAAAAGCTGCTGTGTCGTTTATTGCACCTCAAACATTAAAACAAATCCAGAGTTACGTGTTTCTGTACTTCCTCTAAGAAGAAAGGACAGTAACAGAAGATCTCTGTGGCTTCAGGCTTGATCACCGTTCAAATGATTTTTGTTTTCCCCAAAAGTGGGCGGGGCTGTAAAGTGACGTAGATTTTACTCTCATCTATTGTTCAAAACCATTCTATTTATTCTAACGTACACTGTAAAAAAAAAAAGTTGTTTTTACGGTAAAAACCTGGCAGCTTTGTTGCCAGAATAATGATGTAAAAAATATGGTAAACTGTAAACAACTTTACAGAACAACGTGTATATTTTACAGTTTAAAACAGTTGTAATTTACATTTTAAATCTGTAATTTCAACAGCCCTTTTCTGCTGAATTAGCATGATCACGTTGCTATTAAACTGATTATTTCAGTAAGATTTACATGCAGTTGTTGTCTATTGTACATTGAATCCCATTAAATTTAACAGAAAAATACCAAACAAATAACACTGTTTAACTGTAAAAGCATCAGTGTAATGCTGTAATTTAACTGAATTTTCCCGCAAATTGTAATCAAAAGTTGTGTATAATTTAGTGTATTTTGCCGTAGTAATGACGAGTTTTACGGTGAAAGCAACCTCTAACTACTGCAATTTTAATTTTCTGTAAAATGTATTTATTACAATTAAAATGCAGCAAAAACTGTTCTATGAATAACAATCTCAAATATATAGTATAAAAGCGCCTGTAAGGATTATTGCTCAGTGGAAAAAAAATGTTTTTCCTATACATTAGTCAGATTGAAAGATTTCATTTAAACTACACTGCCTTCGTATATATATGTTTGACTATTACCAGAAATGTGAAGAATGTAATCCAGGGTACACAGATTAAGCATTTAAAATTAAAAATGCAAAGCTAGATAAACCTCAAGAGCCACTATATTAAAAATTGAAAAAATTCCAACAAGAACTTGCCTTTCCAAGAATTTATTATATATATATATATATATATATATATATATATATAATAGCAGTGATCAAAAACATCTGTCATTTCTCAACATACATATTGGTAAAACATACAAACTAAGGCTGCACAATAAACAAACTTCAAGCTGAACAAAGTTGAGAGGTTACTTACAAATGATTTATGGGAAATAATGTTTATAAAACAAAAAACAAAACAAAACCACCCAGTGGAGTGTAACACGTCAACATTTTTACACTCAACAGTGATGTCCTAAGCTTTTACATCCACATAAACCAACCGAAGATTGTTTAAGCAACTTCACTTTGTAACAGCAAACCCCAAGAGTGGCTACAATGACCTTAAAATAATAGTTTGACATTTTGAGAGTTACATATTGCATTTTTTTTTTAATTAGTTAAAAGAACAATTTAATTAGAAAAAAGGCACTTCAAATTTTAACTACGATTTAAACAATCAAACAAACTGTAACTTGGGCACATCGCCACATGCCATTGATCTTACTGTCCATATTCAGACATCACGCCACTCATGGTCCGAAAGTTCCTGTATCAAGGTGAGGACTCTCGGGTTCACCTGAAGACGGGATGCGCGTGTCTTCTCCACTTTGGTGCCCTTCTCTGGGTTGATGGAGAAAAAACACCTTAAAATAGAAAAACAAACAAACAACAGAATTAATAATGAAATAGCTTGCCTAACAACAAAAAAATTCACATCAATCTTATTATTTTGAAGCCAAAATGACAATTATCTTAACCCCCAATTCACTGAAGCAGCTGCTTTAGATTTGTTGCAGTTTAATAAAATAAATTGTTGGATAAAACCCATCCCAAAAAACACATACCTCTGGACAAACTCCAGGGTGGACGCCAGCTCTGACGGGTAGGCGATGTTGAAGCAATAATAGCTCCCAAACATCATGGACAGGGCAGAAACCAAGGAGGGGATGTTGTCCTGTACTATGTTTCGATCCACACTCAGCATGTATCGCTTTGAAGAATAGCATGATCGTCCTAAAAAAGAAGAAAAACACAATTCAAACTAAATTAAAACAAGACTTGTCTTCCTGAAACATTTCACAAAACAATTTTAGCACATATGTTATTACATTTTAAGGTCTGTTAAATTGCTCTCACCATCAATACAAAAATGTATGTATGTGTATTTGCAGGTTAAGGGGAGATAAAGGGGATAGTTTAGGGGATAGTTCATATTGTTTGAAGGGGGGTTGTAGGAGCTACAGTTTGGAGAAACAGAGAGGAGAACCAGCAGACAGCTAAGCAATGCACTGCTGTGGACATAGTTAAGCCACCAAAAAAACTAAAACAATATTACTCTTAGTGTATGCTACATTAAAGAATATTTTCAAAGCTCTACCTTGCTGTCAGACAGCTATACAGTCTGTTTCTGATAGGGACTGAAGCAGCAGGGTACATTTGTGACAATATTCTAAATATAGCGTACATGTAAACTGAATTTTTAGGTGGCTAAAATACGTTTCGCTGCTGCACCCATCCACAGCTTTACATACGTACCCGTACTCCTGCCTGTTCCTCCAAAGACATGCAAGTAATACACTGACTATGGATAAGTATCCATAAGCATCCAAACTAGCCCTTTACGAGCTTACAGTAACAAAAAACATTGTGCAACATAAACGTCTCAAATTAGACAGAAAAGAGAGAAAGAAGTGGCAGAAAGAACAGAAAAAAAGTAGTGAACGTTTTTACTTACCACACACAACAATGGTGGGAGTCAACTGAACTTGGTCCATCTGTACTTCCCCTGCCAGGCATGTGTCCTCCACATAACAGAGCATCGTGTCTTCCTTCTCATCAAAGTAGGACAGTAGAAGCAGCACCATGTCTTTGACGTCTTCAGAACAACCACTTAGCTCTCCTCTCATCACTTTGAACTTGGTTAAAGCCTGTAGCAACCTTTTGCTCTTGTACACAGCAACCGTATTCATGTAGTTCAGGAGTCGTTTCTCCTTCAGATCCAAATTCCGTGTGAAAGTTTCTTGAAGCTCACTTCCTGTGAGTTCCTTGAAGTGGACTGCCATGCCAAGGTCGTCGAACCAAAACGGCCACTCTTGCAGGAGGGATTTTATATTTGTCCCCTGGTTGACTTGTTTACGCTGCGTGTAGAACGTTGACTTCATTAGAAGTTTGACCTCCTCTGGATTTACATCAGTTTGCTTAGACATCACCCTCAGTTTTTCCTTTTTCTCCTGCTGGCTCTCTTCGGTCTCTCCAAGGGGCAGGAATTTTAAATCCCATTTAATGCACCCATAAGTGTCCTGGATTGCTGCTCTCTGTTCTGGA
Organism: Notothenia rossii; assembly: GCF_949606895.1. Classification (NCBI taxonomy): domain Eukaryota; kingdom Metazoa; phylum Chordata; class Actinopteri; order Perciformes; family Nototheniidae; genus Notothenia; species Notothenia rossii. The sequence goes on along the minus strand of NC_136912.1, from coordinate 36,155,310 downwards.
GGGACTTCATCTGTGTCTGACTCGTCGGTGCCATTCTTTCGTTTTCTTATTTTTGGGGTCGTGGATCGCTTCACATTCTCTATCCTATTTTGCAATTGCTTGACCAGAGAGTGATACCCTGGCCCGATCACGTCTCCCTCTATTATGTCTTGAAGAGACGTAGGATACTTTGCCACTATCTTTTTTGCAACTTCAATAGTGTGTCTTTTACTTAAGCAAGTACTTTTTCGCTTCATTTCACACACCAGAATCCGTACCATCTCTCTTCTCATTTGTGGACTAGGTCGTTTTCCTCTGTCCAGTGTCTGCATCAGTTCCTCTGGGAACTTATCCCACGGTATCACAAAGCTATCCATCCAGTCTATATCAGGCCTTTTGCAGCTGTCGGAAGAGGTTGAGGATGAACTTCTGGGTGAATAGGACATCAAGGATGCAGAAGGTCCTGGCGAGCCACCAACAGATGAGCTGCTGGATTCAGGAGTCTGGCCTGCAAAACACACACATATTAACAAAAAGAGTTATGAGGAACACAGTTTTAATGTTTCTATATTTCTGATGTATCTTTTATGCAGGCCACTTTGGGCACTGGTTGCATCCTGTACTAAAATAGTCACAAGTATACATACATCTCAGCTTCCAAGCAGCAAGGACTTTTCTGGCTTGAATTGGCCTCAAAGCTGACAGCAAATCTGCTTCATTAACAAACTGGAAATCCTCATAGGTCTCCACCCCAAGGGATTGTAAAGTCTCTTCCAGAATATCTTTTTTCATCTCTGGAAGGTCAGGCAAGACCTCAGTGATGGCACTGCATATAAATGTTTGCTCCATGTCTGTCATCTCTGGAATCATGGAAGAACGACACTTTTCGGTTTTCAAAATTACAAATGAAAGACAAAGATAATTAGACATTTAGTCAAGTAATACTGTACATACATTATATACAGATAAGAGGAACCTCTAATTTGAGTATAGGGTGTGATTGAGGATGTATACTTTTTATTTCTGTACATTGCAGAACAAAAACTGCTGTCACTTTAATATATTTTTTTTATACTGTATGTCTGTGGAAACACTAGTATTGTTTTCTGAAAAGCCAAACTCTCTCACTGCATGTTTGATTCAGTGTGAGAAAAAGTTTTTAGAGAGTACTTGTCCATGGACAAGTGAGTTTGGCAATTTACTTGTCCGAATACATTTTTCACTTGTCCAGAATGGACACAAATTGGGGCCACTGGAATCTTCTTCTTCTCCATCGTATTTTACATTTTCCCACGGTTTTACGACACCGCTAACGTAAGTGAGCGGTGAGATTTTACTGCATCACACATAGGGTTGGGTATCGTTTGGATTTGAACGATTCCGGTTCTGCTTTTCGATTCCAGTCATTTTCGGTTCTCGATTCCGGTTCTTTGAGAGGGTAAAAATAAGTCCCATGAAAAACTGGGAAAAAAATATATTTATGAAAACATTAAGTCAAATCTGTATTCCTATTTCCAAATCACTTCATACTGTTTAATCTATTACGGTTATTGAATAGAATTATATGAAAATAATCTCTGCATTGTTTATTTAGTTTTAAGTGGTGCAGTTTGAGAATGTACAATTGGCCCAGTCTCCTCTGATGTTACACTGCAACCTGCCTGTGAGACAGAGTCCAACCACACATGTTCAACGCATAGGCCTTATAATAATAATAATAATAATAATAATATATTATATTTATAGCCTAAGGCCTAGCGCTTTTCTACAACTCAAAGACGCTTGCACGCTTACACATGTCCTGCAATACACATGTCCTGCAATACACATGCTGCAGCTGCCCAGCTGCTCACTGTTTGTAAAAGTAAATAAATAGTATTTTCATTTCAATAATGTACTTTCTATACCCTGCTTCATAAACAATACTGACATCCCTGTGCTCCTCCGAGTCTGGGGGTCCGGGGATGTGAGGAAAGCGCTAGGACACAGGGAGGCTGCTACACTTCATAAATGAAATGGCGGTCAATATTAACAACACAGGAGCTAAAACGCTTAATAACCTTCATTACGCGTTAAAGAAAGAACATAAGAAAGTTTGACAAAGATGAGGCTGTTAAACGGGCATCAGATCCGCTGTGTGTAGAAAGAGAGAGAGAGAGAGACGCTGAGCCGCACCGTGCAGCGATCAGCTGATACGGAGCATAGAGAGAGAGAGCTGCGGTCCGCGGGGCTCGGCCTCCTGTCCTCACAACTCTTATCAATCCCGGGACCGGACAATTGTTATTTCTTGTTCCTACTCGGAACCGAGTTTTGCTTCCCAACTCTGCCACTGTGCTACACTTCCCGCCCCGCCCCCGTCTAACTGTACAGAAAGCGGCGAGATGCATTTCCTTAGGAATCGACAAGCAGAACCGAAACTAACATTTCTAAACGAACAATGGTGGACACGTACAATTTGCGAATGAGTTCTGCCTTTTGTAAACTGAATTTATCAATAATTTTTCAATAAATCAGGGCGAAAAACGTCACTTGTCCGCCGGACAAGTCAATTGAAAGATCTACTTGTCCGATATTGTAAATAACACGTCCCGGACGGTGGGACGTGTACTTTTTCGCACACTGTGATTGAATCACTGTAAAGACTGGAGTAAAAATTACAACTGTCTTTGACTTGCAGAAGTTGACTGCATCCTGGCCCAGCTGAAAGATATGCTTGAAACATCTGATGTCTTTCGGATAAAGTTAGGCAGATGTTTTTAAAGTTTTTCAAATACCTGGCACATCTCTTGAAGTAGCTGTGTTTACTTTCAAAACGCATTGTCCATACTCTAATCAAGGGGCCAAATTTCAAGATGAGTGCCGGATAGTGTCTCATGAAATGGTGCTTTGGTTTTAGTGGACTCTCAGGAAAGAAACACTTCCTTGTTTCCAAATATTCTTGGATTGTAATGTCAAGATAGGCTACCTGTGACAACGAAATCTTTTGTGCACAAATCAGATCAACAATATCTTTAAGCTGGAGAGTCAACTGCCACACATCATCTTCTGGATTTTGCACTTTGTCTCCAATTAATACAGGCAGCAATCTTAACAAATTCCAGTTCTGAATGGCTTGACCTGAGAGCTTGAATACGTCAGAGTTGACAGCACAGGGCTTAGTGAGAGCATCAGATCCTTTGTACTTGAACTGTTTTATGCGCCGGTTCAAAAGTGAATATGTAAACCATTTCTTTTTCTTAATAAAATACTTTAAGTACAGTGCAACATCGTAGGATAAGACACCCTCAAATATGTCATGGCCTAAACAAGGTGGGAGACCTGGCTTGCAAACATGAAAAGATGTCAGAGCATTGAAGACAGAGTTTGCCTTTATGCCTTTGATGTGTGGACTGTCTTCAACTTGTAGATCAGCAACAGCAGAATCGTAACCTTCGGGTGTGCGCTGTGGCCCACATACATTTGGATCATCACTCTTAAACTCACTTTGTGTGATTTCACAGTACCTGCAAAAGTACTTTGAACGACTAAAGTTTTCATTGAACCCACCAATACCGTGTGAACCCAAGTTATCACCCGCAATGCAGTACAGAGCCCCTTTGACCATGTCTCCAACTGTTGTAATTATTCCATTTTCCTCCAAATCTTTTAAATCCACTAACATCTCTGAGAACACCTTAGCAAATCCAAATTGTTTTAGGTCATTCTCTCCACACAATAAAACCAGGGACATGTGATCAGTATTAGAGCGCACATGAGCAGGTAGATTTGCCACAGAAAGATAGACTGCAACAACTTTGTGTTTTTTCCTAGCAGAGCCAAGGGGGTTGACAATTTCAAAAGCATCCTGGTACAGAATTAGCTTCAGGCATCCTGGATTTTCAATGAAGAACTGGTTGGACTTAAAGTTGTGTCCATCACTTATGTCACCAAAAACATCTGAGTCTGTTTCACATGACTGCTGTGACATTGAATTCTTCCAAAATTCTGATTCTAATAAGCCACTTACTGTTTGTTTCAGAGGTATGTAGTAAGCAAACCTTTGTGTCATATTTTCATCATTTCCTAATGTTACTTTTTTAGGCTCTATGTATTTGAACATCTTTTTGAATGTCTGAGCTCTTGAATATGTTGTTCTCAGTGGTCCCTGGTGACAGACTGAGAACAGATCGGAATCCTTCACACAATCACAGATTTTAGCAATAGCATCATCAGTTAGAGACATGTCATCTTTTAAAAGTGAACGTAGTTTACTTAAAATGTAATCCTGTCCCAACTCATGCACATTTTGCATCTCTTCGACAATGGTCTGTATTGTTGAAGCTGGAAGAAGGAGCTGCCCTTGCAATTTTAAGTAGAATAAGCATACATTCCTAAGATAGGTCTCATTGAAATGCTGTGGCAAATCAGTGCTTTCATTTGTTGTTGCATCATTTGGGCTCTGGGAAGCATTTTCATGTGCAGAACACGGAGAAATGGCTTCCCTGTACATGTCACTTATGCTATCAACTAGGGATGTAACGATACCAAAAACTCACGGTACGATAATATCGCGATAACAAGTCCACGGTACGGTATTTATCGCGATATTGAATAATAAAGGGAAGAAAAAAAAAATCATAAATTTTTTTTTTTCAATAAAACATTTTTTTATTCGGAAAATATTTCTTTATTACATAATAAATCTGATTTTTACAGCCTTTTTGTAGGATAGCAGTATTTTAAAGTGTCAAAAACAAAGTGACAGTAACAGACTGGAACAAGAAAACCAGTGTTTTTGTACCTACTGGTACTACCCAACAAAGTAAGCATTTTCTTTATGCCACTGCATCTCACAAATAAACAAGGACATTTAATAATCAGACCCTGCAATAAAATAAATCAAGTTTCACTTTAGTTTTTCAAGTAACTCAACTCAAACTCACTAGTCACTCACTCAGCATCATCAGACAGGTTTTTAGGAATATGAGAATGTCCACATTTCCAGGTATTTATAAGCTGGGGTGTTTGGGCATTTACAATATCCCCTGCTCTGGAAACAACTCTCTCGCTTGGTACTGATGTTGCTGGGACACCAGTGGTCGCGTTAACCGAATATTTTATTTAACAATGACGGAAAAATCTGAAAGCAGTCTGTCATTTTGACAGATTAGAACAAACTCGGAACAGCGCCAACGTTTCCCCGCAGCGAGGCTCTGGTGTTATGCCGTGTTATGCATGCCCTCCAAAAGGAAATGATATAGTTCCCAAACCGTACTTTGCCGTACAGATCAATACATGTCTGGGAGGTTTTGCTTCACGCTGTGCGCGTCCCGCGAGGTGCATGCACACACGGCATAACACCGCCCCCCCCCCCCACCCCCCGTTGACAGTTCACGAGCATGCTCTATCGTGAACTGTTCAGACCCGACGGGTAATAAGGGATTATGACGGATATTTTACGATCCTGTCTGTCAAAATGACGGACAGCGAAAAAGTCTAACGCCAGGCTTATTGACATGGCGAGATATAACTATATGGTTGGTACTTGTCAATGTCTCTAGGTGTGTAAATGTAGCCCTGTAAATACGATGTCCTTTTGTGTTATCTGTTGTTTTATTTTCATGTTGTAACCTACTTGCTGCCATGTTGGACAGGTCTCTCTTGAAAAAGAGATCGATGATCTCAATGGGACCACCTGGTTAAATAAAGGTTTAAAAAAAAAAAAGTGTTTTAAAAAATTTTTTTTTTTTTTTAAATTATTATTTTTTAAAAAATCGCGGTAGATTTTGTCAGTCTCACGACGGTATTGGGAAATTTATTTACCGCGATACCGCGATATTCGGTATATCGTTACATCCCTACTATCAACAGAACATGCTCTGTGTTTTCTGGACATATGAGCAGTAAATGACGATTTTACAGTGAAAGTATTTGTACAACCAGTTACTGGACATAACACAGGTCGTCCCTCCACTATATGATCTTTTAAGTGGGATATAAGTTCTTTCACTGTTTGAAATTGGCGCGCACATAACGAAATTGCACATTTCAAATCTGTAACAATGGCTCTAGCAGTGGCTGCAGGCACATTGTGAATCCGATAAAAGTGAGCTTTAAAAGATGCGTAAGTACAAAATGTTCGCTTGCAGTTCGTGCCAACCCATTTGAAAAAACACTGGGGTTCGTTCCTATGCACTCTAGAATGCAGCACATAACCCTTCAAAGTCTGTAGCGTTTTGCTGCAAAAACGGCAGGTAATCATTTTTAGGGGTTCCTATGCAATGCAGAACATAACCCCTCAACGGTTAGCTTACCAGTGCTACAGATGTGATCCTCCGCTCATGTGCACACAGCTCCACGTGGTCCGTGGCAGGCAGACTTGAGGCCGACTTGGCCGCGTAACCGTTAACCTGCAAATACGGCAGGTAATCATTTTTAGCACGCTAACACGACTGCCCGTTAACTTTGAACCCGCTCAGATGTAGCTTCAAACCCCCCGCTTCATAACAGCATGAATTAAATGAAAATAAAGAGTTCAGCTTTTAGCATGATACTTCAATAACGTTACCAGACTATTTAAATTAACTCCCGGTGTTACAGTACAAGTTGAGTCATGACAACTGGCGACATTCTATTATTTTCGTCATAGGAATCCGGGGCGTGTACATTGAGGACCCATTGTTGACTTACCAGGAAAGAAACATCGTTTGTCGTTTACGTTCATCTTTTGCTATATCTGCCTCCATAGGATCACTTTGCTGCACATTCAGTACTCGTATGTGAGGTTGTGGGGGAGAGGTCGATATCGTGACGCTTACAGGGAGGTATCGAACATTACAAAGTAGGTGACTGTGTAGATGCCTGTTCAAAATATTGCAAACTTGAATAAATCATTTAAATTATATTATTTGTTTCCGACTTTCATTTGTTCATCGTTCTTAATGTGATGTATATTAGCTTTGATAGCTGTCCATACCTTCAAACAGCCTAAAAGTAAAACACAAGTTGTTTATTCACAAACGCTCATCGAGATGACTGGATCACTCATGACAAGTTGTGATCAGCTCCGATTAAATTGTGATATCAATTCTGTAGCTATTCTCCAGGGAGCACGTTTTTTTGATGAAATACCTGTATCCCTCTCATCACAACAAGACTCTACACTGTGCAGGAAAAACAATTACATACATGAAAATAACCTTGATGCATGGGAATGAAACACACAAACTATCTTCCGTGGCTATGCTGATATGTCACAGTAACAGTCAACCACATAAAAGTAAGTCCAGCGGGGCACACGTTGAATACATATAAAACATTTGTACATCATTCTTAATGTGATGTATAGTAGCTTTGATAGCCTAAAAGTAAAACACAAGTTGTTTATTCACAGCCCGAAAGCAACATCGAGATGACTGGATCATCTGCAGTGTTGGGCAAGTTACTTCCAAAATGTAAGACAGTACATTACTTACTAATGTCTTTTTTAAGTAATAGGCTACGTTACATTACAATATTACTGTCTCTGAAATGTAATTACTAACACTACTTTTATATTAGCCTATTTTTGAGTTACTCTACCAAAATAACCTTAAAAGAATGGCTAAGTATTTTAAATGCTAAAATGTAGTTAAGTGCAGCTCATTATACATCCAGTGAAGGACAATGTGGTATAGCATAACAACTGTGTAGGCCATTAAGGCTACTCACAACTTTTATTACACGGCTTAGTTGAATACTCGATTCTGATTCATTGAACCTGTGACACGTTGTTAATACAGTAGTACAGACCACTGTTGATGACTACAATGAAGGTTGCTAAGGAGGATCAAGAAAGAGAAAGCAAAAGAGGTTAAAAGACGGAGCGCTGAACGTCAGATAAATCACCAGAAGAAGGCAGAGAGGAAGTAAATACTAGCAGGAACACGGAATGGGCTCTGTAGTGTGTTTAGTGTATAAGCGGGATATTTGTGCAGTGAGGCAGTCATGGGGAAAAGAACATCCGACAGCCTGGATCTTGATGAGCCTGAAGGGTAAACATTTTTTCTCTGGTGTCAGAATGTCTTGCGATGTTGGTAAATGGTTCAAAAACATAAAACCATTTAATTTCGGGTTAAAATGTGTTGTTACTGCGTTACTGAGAATTGTAACGGGCAATATATTACCCACATTTTATTAGTAATGCATTACATTACTTCGTTACAGCTAACAGTTATACATTACTGTAACTCTGTTACTTTTGTAACGCATTACACCCAACACTGTAACTGAAGCACGTGTTCATCACAGGATCGATCACAGCTGGCCACAGCTGACCATCTGGGACAAGCTGTGATCTGCTCCTTGATTGTCTCTAGTGCTATATAAACTGGTGGAAATGACACAAATGTATGAGGATAGCGAGAGAGATATAGCGAGAGACATAGCGAGAGAGACATTTAGAGCGAGAGACATTTAGAGAGAGAGACATTTAGAGCGAGAGAGACATTTAGAGTTAGAGCAAGAGAGACATTTAGAGAGAGACATTTAGAGCGAGAGAGACATTTAGAGTTAGAGCGAGAGAGACATTTAGAGTTAGAGCGAGAGAGACATTTAGAGCGAGAGACAGATACATAGCGATAGAATAGTGAGATTCGACAGAGAAAGATCGATTGTGCGTGAGTACTGAATGTGATTGTTTGTTTGTCCTTGTGTGTTGTGTGTTAATTTAGTGAGTAGTTGTTTGCCTGTGTGTGTGTTGGAGGGACAGCATTTGTGTAGGGCTTAATATTAGAGAGGGCCAGCAAACCATGGATGCAAACATGGTGAAAGAACTGTTGGATTTCCATATCCGCCATATATATCCTGAAGGCTTGACTAACAAACAGAGGTTTGCTATCAAAAGAAGAGCTGAGTCCTTCAGGATTAAAGGTAACCATTTCAGACATGTGGTCTTCAGAACATCATCTGCTTTGATAACACTGTTGATACATGTATAATTATGACATTTCAATACCAGACGGAGACCTGCACTACATATGCAGGAGGAAAAAAAACAGGACTGAGCACCTTGCAAAAGTGGTCTTATCAAGTGAAGAAGCCAACGAGCTCTTCATAGAGTTCCACTGCAGCCTAATTGGTGGACACGCTGGAATGGAGAAAACTCATCTGGCCATCATTCAGCGGTTCTATTGGCCTGGCATGACGGAGGACATCCGCAAGTGGGTGAGTTCAAAATAATGAGGTAAATTACACATTATGGTACAAAAGTGCAACACATAAAGGTTTATAGTGTGTTTTTTTGTTCAGATTGCTGCGTGTCCCCAGTGCCAATCCAAGAGGGCCACTATCAAGGAGAAGAAAGAGTACAATCCTATTGAAGTACAGGACACATTTGCAGACAGTTTCAGCTTTCAAACATGCCAACAGTAATGTACTGCAATGCTCATGTTAATTTTTTCATCTCAGGTAACAGAGCCTCTGGAGCTTGTCGGCATGGACCTAGTGGGTAAACTCACAGTAACCGATGGTGGCAATCAGTACATTTGTGTAATGGTTGATTATTTCACCAAATGGGCAGAGGCATACCCACTTAAAAATAAAACAGCAGATGAGGTGACCAAGTGTATTCTTGATTTCTTTTACAAATTTGGTGCACCTAAAAGACTGCTAACAGATCAAGGCAGGGAATTTTGCAATAAGGTACTACTGTGAAGAATTATGACTCCCCATTATGTAACTGCTGTGCTAACAAATTTATTTCCTGTTTGTCCCAATGTTCACTTCAAGGTCAACTATAACCTTTGTGAGAAGCTGGCCATCAAAAGAAGCCTGTGCTTGCCGTACCACCCACAAACAAATGGTTTGGTGGAAAAACTAAATGGCACAATACAAAGGTATATTTGTTCATAGAATAACAAACATTACTGTTCCTATATGAACTAATCAGAATTGATAGCTAAAAATACAACAAAAGTAAATAAATCAGCTGCTTTATCATATATTAGAAACCAATTTCTGTTCTACCTGCTTGTGTTTGTACTTGACCTGAATTTAGGTCCCTGAACAAACTGGTGGAGGGTGAGCCCAAACGGTGGGACCAACTCCTCCAAGGGACGATGTTTGGTCTGAGAACGAAAACCCAGCTGACCACCAAGTTCAGTCCTTATTTTCTGATGTTTGGGAGGGAGGCGAGGTACCCGTCAGAGGTGCCCAAGGAGTATGAGGTAAGATCTGATAAGGTCCTCATCCTTTTTAATTATTCATACTATTTCAAACATCAATGTTTTCTCAACATTCTGACGCTTTTCTGTGGCAGATAACGGAAGAGAAAGTGAGCAACTTGTTGCAAATGGAGGAAGTCTTCGAGGGACTCAAAAAACAGGAGGCAGTTTTCGCGAGGGTGAAAGGTAACATAGCAAAAAGCCAAGATAAGATCCGCAAGAGGAAAGAAGGTGGGCAAGTGGACAATTTTCAAGTGGGGGATTTCGTTTTAAAACGCAACAAAAGGTCGGAACAGAGGAAAGGAGGAAAGCTAGAGGCAGACATGTTGGGACCATTCAGGATCCTAAAAATTGAGGGGAAGGTAGCGGACCTTGCTACAAAAAAAGGAAAAAAGACAATGAGAGTGAACATTGATCATTTGAAACACTATGTCCAGCCAGAGGAGAGGATCCCTGCTAAATTACAAAAAGTGTTGGATCCTTCTCCTCTGGCTGCTCCACTGCCCTCCACACCCACACCCACCTCCACACCCACACCCACCTCCACCTCCACAACAGAGTGCCAGGCACGAGGAGCATCCTCTGATGTAGAGACTTGTAAGTAAACTGAAAAAAAGTACACCTTAAAGTATGCATTTCATTAATAACTAACATGCCTTTTTTTTTATAGTAATCCGAGACATATGGGCAGGGAGGAGACAAGAGACACTGTGGGCCAAGTATGGCCCATACAAAATATACAGTCAAAATCTGTTGGTCTTGGCCCCGGGAGAGGAGTTGGAGGGAGAGGTAAGCCTACTGTATATGAAAAATGTAAGTAGGCAAACTGATCATTCTGAAAATGGGTTCAAAAGATACTGGTGTATTCATAGATTGTGAATGCCTATCTGGCATGGGTTGGGGCCAAAGCTGGGGTCTTCATTGTGGACTCCTACCTAATGACTTCCCTCTGGCAGGGAACCCACAAGGGAGGCTTAAGAAAGGTGAGTAGAGTACTAGAAATAAGTGTATATATGAACATATGTATGTACTGATGTATGTACAAATATTTTTCAGTTGGATTTGTCAAAACATGAGGTGGCGGCCGGAGCTGTCTGTGACGGGGCACACTGGACCCTCATTGTAAGTAATCTAAAATGTTAATGGGTCAAGACATTTTTATTTATTCAACACTCAACACTTTAATAATTTCTTTGCACTTCCGTAGATCATGTATCTGAATGAGAACAGGTCCCTGTTCTTGAACCCATTGGGGGCCACGGAAGAGCAATTAATCAGATGCAAAGATGTAACAAGGTGAATAAAATATAAGCTCTAATGTGTTTACTAGACATATTCAGGATTTTTGATTATATTAAGAGGGAGCAACACAAAGCCACATAAATCATGTTCCTGATTACTACTGTTTTACTTGAATACCATTAGATTGTCCTGTGTGAACATGCAGCTCTTCTTGACTTAAAAAAGGATCTGAATTGGGCTTATATACAAAACCCAATCTATCTGTTTCCTATGTAGATCGCTGGTCCGGAAACACAGACCTTCAGTTGGGAGATGGGCCTGCACAACAATACATCATCCCAAACAGATGGATTCTACGTGCTGCGGTGTGTTGGTTCTGAAGGTAACATTTAGTAATGTGTGTGTATATATAACCATCTGTAATTAACAAAAATTATGAAGATACTTATGACAGACCTTTTAAGCTTGCAGAGCAAATACTGCAAAAACAACAGGTCCAGTACCCAGTGGACCAGGAAGGAGTGGCCTCAATGAGGTTAAAGATGGCAATGGCTCTGGTGAACAACTCAGGTATACAGGACTAGACAGGGGAAACATAAATATTGTGTCTTATTTGGCATTTCAATACCTTAATGCCTGTATTTCTTAATATTTTTTTTACAGATGACCTATCCGAGCTGTGTCGGGCCTGTGGGGAACATAGCATAGGGCCTAAGGTTGACCAATGGGTAAGAAGTTGTATTTATTTCCTGACCAACATTTGGCTGGAGGACTGGGATACACCCTGGATTGGTTACCTCTACAGCACTGGGTGAACATTCTCTATAACAGATATTATAAATGTTTACTTTAATTCACCAAACTTGCATGCCTTTGCACTATGGGATGACACTGGAGCAGTTGAAGAAACTTCTGAGCATGGACTCTAAACAGAAAGGAAAACAGCTAAGATCTAAAACTATACATTGCTTGCTTAATGAAATGTAAACAACTTGATTACTGCTTACTCTGGATGAGGGATGTTAAAATGTTTGTCAATATTCTAACAAGTCGTTTTTCTGTTTATTTTTAAGATCGAGTGCACTGGGTGCACTATGTGGTACCACACGTACTGGGTTGGGGAGCCCTCTCTCAATGCAGATTTCTTTTGTAAAGGCTGCACTTCTTACACACACACACACACACACACACACACACACACACACACACACACACACACACACACACACACACACACACACACACACACACACACACACACACACACACACACACACACACACACACACACACACACACACACACACACACACACACACACACACACACACACACACACACACACACACACACACACACACACACACACACACACACACACACACACACACACACACACACACACACACACACACACACACACACACAATTATTTCTGTTGGCAAAATCCTGAATGTCCTCTTCCAACATGAGGGTAACATGATAACAAAGGTATCAACTGTAGCTGTGAACATGGCAGGATGTGTGATTACCTAGAAGAGCATCAGGACTGTTTGAGGCATATGATAGCTATGTGATTAACATGATGATTCAGCCTCTATGGAGAGAGACATATGACAAGCATGCTCATTTCTGACGTGGAGCTAATCTGAAGTAAACATTGAATACTGCTTTCTATTCCTCCATCTTGTGACTGTGGAACTCCCTCTCTTGGATATCAGCATGTGAAGGACACTGTTCAGGAACTAGTTGATGCTCTGTATGTGATGACTCCTTCCATTCTGGAGAGGATCACAGATACATGGATCCTGAGGCTCAAGCTCAAGCCGGTGACCAGGGAGATTGTTCTAACAATTTCCAATAAATGTTATTCTGAAACATAACTATCACTGTTGTCTTTCCTTCTATAAATGAAGCCAAAAAGATGTCAAGCTGGCACTTAGCCCTCCAAAAAGTGCATGGTTGCAACTTAGACAGTTAAGCATTTTATATCAGTGGGTCCTCATTGTGCAACACGGAAGGCAGACATAATTGCTTAGACACAGGTGTCACATGAACTTTAAATGCTCTGGAAAGTTCCTTATACAACTTTAGCCTTTTTTGTCTCATGAAGTCCCTAAGTGACACACACTGAACAGTCTGGTGGGTCATGGTCCTAGTCATTTGCTTTTGTGTTCCCATAACAACATGTCCAAGATGTCCATGTGCCAGGCTAACACATGTGACAGAACTAGCTACATTTGGAAATGTTTTTTGTTGCTAAAGCTAACATTCAAGCCATTTAAGAATAAAAATGCTTACATGACATGTCATTTGTTAAACATTAAGCTGTCTTTGGCTCTTTTCTGATTCTGATTACATATACATATGTTGTAGAAACATTTCTTGATGAAATTGATATGAAACAAATGCCATAAATATTGCTGTGACACTGGTGTCACATCGGGACATTAACCCTAAACATTCACAGTAAACCCAGAGTGACATATATGTACAATTACAAATATGATTATGATCTGCTCAGTTAATTTAGCTGATTCAATTATATTTAGTTAACATATTCTTTATTATTCAATTGAAAGTATGTTCAAACAAATGTAAACCAAAACATCATCCTCATTAATGATGTTATAAATAAGAGTTACTTTACGATTAAAGCCCAATGTGACATATATGTCACATTTCAGATATTTGACACTAGGGGGGTTACTTGTCAGAAATGTGTCTATTTAGTCTAAATGACGTTCCCCTTAATTTCCCCAAAAGTAGAAATGGGTCCGGGTTCTTATGGGTTAAACGTATAGGCTTAAAGGCATAATAGAACTACTGTATTATATGTATTCAACGTTTGCCCCGCTGGACTTACTTTTATGTGGTTGACTGTTACTGTGACATATCAGCATAGCCACGGAAGATAGTTTGTGTGTTTCATTCCCATGCATCAAGGTTATTTTCATGTATGTAATTGTTTTTCCTGCACAGTGTAGAGTCTTGTTGTGATGAGAGGGATACAGGTATTTCATCAAAAAAACGTGCTCCCTGGAGAATAGCTACAGAATTGATATCACAATTTAATCGGAGCTGATCACAACTTGTCATGAGTGATCCAGTCATGTCGATGAGCGTTTGTGAATAAACAACTTGTGTTTTACTTTTAGGCTGTCTGAAGGTATGGACAGCTATCAAAGCTAATATACATCACATTAAGAACGATGAACAAATGAAAGTCGGAAACAAATAATATAATTTAAATGATTTATTCAAGTTTGCAATATTTTGAACAGGCATCTACACAGTCACCTACTTTGTAATGTTCGATACCTCCCTGTAAGCGTCACGATATCGACTTCTCCCCCACAACCTCACATACGAGTACTGAATGTGCATCAAAGTGATCCTATGGAGGCAGATATAGCAAAAGATGAACGTAAACGACAAACGATGTTTCTTTCCTGGTAAGTCAACAATGGGTCCTCAATGTACACGCCCCGGATCCCTATGACGAAAATAATAGAATGTCGCCAGTTGTCATGACTCAACTTGTACTGTAACACCGGTCAGTAGACGTTATAACTATGACTGCAAAATGCACTCAATCACAAACAGAAGTTAGTATTGTCCTGACAACACACCGTGTTATAATTGAAGTTTGAAGAAAATAAACGGTTAGCTTACCAGTGCTACAGATGTGATCCTCCGCTCATGTGCACACAGCTCCGTGGTCCGTGGCAGGCAGACTTGAGACAGACTTGGCCGCGCACTGAGCCGTAACCGTTAACCTGCAAAAATGGTAGGTAATCATATTTAGCAATATAATAATAATATAACTGCCCGTTAAATTTGAACCCGCTCAGATGTAGCTTCGAACCCCCCGCTTCACAACAGTATGAATTGAACGAAAATAAAGAGTTCAGCTTTTAGCATGATACTTCAATAACGTTACCAGACTATTTAAATTAACTCCCAGTCAGTAGACGTTATAACTACTATGACTGCAAAATGCAATAAATCACAAACAGAATTGTCCTGACAACACACCGTGTTATAATTGAAGTTTGAAGAAAATAAACGGTTAGCTTACCAGTGCTACAGATGTGATCCTCCGCTCATGAGCACCTGCACATAGCTCCGTGGTCCGTGGCAGACAGACTTGGCCGCGCACTGAGCCGTTAACCTACAAAAAGTGGCTGCTCCCGCGATAATTAAATAGTCCAATGAAATAACAGAAACAAACTCTACTGCTCAGTAGGCGTGTCTCAGTTCAGCGGCCGTTTCCTTCGGAGGCTGCGTTCGTTGACCGCTTGCGTCACTTCCGCCGAGAGGCTGTCCCAATTTAAAAAAAATACAAGACTCAAAAAGTAGATTTACCGCTGTGTGGACGGGCCGTTAGTGGCGCGTTCGATTACTGTTTGGGCTGTCTGCCGTGGGCTGCATTCCACTCCAAATAGCCGGGCGGCCCGAGAATCCAAACGCCAGCTGTTTTATGGATTCTCATTTAATTTCCAAAAATGTCTCTGTACTGGGTTATTTCCAATTTCAAAATAAACATATGTATTAAAAAAATAGAAATAAGAAGTAAGTATATTATAGTATATTCAAGAATGAAAAAATATATAAAAACATGATTTTAACACTGTCATGTTGTCATTTTAACTGTATTGTATTGTTTTATGTATTACGGTTTTTCTGTGTTCAAACCACAGTAATCTGTAAATTATACAATGAAATATAATTATTTTTAACATATTCTTAATGTGAATTTAACAGTTTTGTTTGGTTCAGTACTTTACGAAATATTACTGTCAATTAAACACTGCTTCATTGTTTCTCTATTTACAGTTTTTTGATGTCGTGATTTTACAGCTTTTCCCTGTTAATTTCACTGACTTTTTTTACAGTGTAAATTACATGCCAGTGTTTTATCTTTTTATTTCTTATATTTTTATACTTTATTCGCTATGAGTTATATCTGAAGCAAATCATGTTTCTGAAGATGTGTAGTAAATTCCACCCTTCAATGTAGCATAAATGTGAACTCTCATAGAGTGGCAAAGTCACGCCCATCTACTTCCGGTCCATGGGACCTTATTTCGGAAAAATAATGTATTGAAGTCAATGGAGAGAGAAAACGTATCTTTCAATCCCGTTTGAATTGTGCCATTAATTACACATATGATGTTTGTCAATTAAAAAAAATAATTTCCATATAAAAAAAGTCACAGTTTGTCGTAAAACTGTTGAAATATAAGACTGAAAAATACGCAACTAGAAAGACTACAAATCCCAGGGTCGCGTAAGTGATGTCACAATCCACTAAGAGATGATCTTAGCTATCTATATGGTGCTGGCTAAGATAAGATAACTTTAACAAAATGCCTGTGTGCTTAGTACCAGGTTGTTATCATACCAGCAATGGGTCTTGCTCGTTCTTTCGCTTCCCGTCTGATGAAAGGACCAGGAGTGGCTGCATAAAGTTAGCTACCTAGCTAGTAGCTAGCACGTTAGTTATCATTACAGCCTTGTCATTTGTATTAGCCTTAATATATGAAGTAACATTAAGTAACCCAAAATGTTAAACAGTAAGAGTAGTAGTCATATTTCGTGAACCCTTTGAAGAGTACTGTCACCGGTGGGATCATTCTATATAGCCTACACCTTTTAAGCCCGGGGGAGAAATGCTAACGCTAGCATCGGCGATCGCCAATCTTTTGTACTTCATGCTATCTGCACAAATGGTTGACATTAAACATTAAAAAGACCAGGCAGTTCAGAGAGAATCAAAGGAAGGCAGGCAGGCAGCTTTGCATGACATCCTTCTGGACGTGTTTCATTGTGGTGATAGTGAGGGTAGTCAATCGTTTTGTTGACAAGTGTTAACTGTGTTCGTTATTCTCCCGACCAGGAGAGAAGCTTTAAAAGGAGACTAACTGGAGTCTCTGTGAAAGTTCAATTGGGTACTTTAATTAAAAAAGGCGCGGGTTGGTCACAAGCATGATATTGTTCAGTCAGACAAACAGCTGTGATCCGCTCCTCGTTAGGGAAGAGAAGAGCCAGGATCTCTCCTCCGGTGCTTTTATATATCCTCTGCTGGCTCCTCCCCGCCAGCCGGCTCGCCTCGTCTCCAATGTCCGTTGTTGCATTTAAACAGAGGATTGGTTCTTTTCACATTCAATATATGCTTAACACGCCTTTTCTCCTCATATTCTCTTTCATCACTTTTCATTTAACACATTCTAAACGCTGTAATCAATACTCTAAAAAATACTTCTCGGCTCGTTTGGTTTCCGGTCATTCCGGATGTTGTCACATGCTACTCTCGTCTGTAAACAATAATGTATTCAAAATGTACCTTCATTTAATATTCAGCATGGTAGTATCTCGACATCTATAGTTGTAGTGTTAAATCAGTAGGCTTCGGTTTGCACCACTCCATATCATTTCGCTACTAAATTCACCTCTTTAGGAAATCGTATATTAGCCACATGCTAAATGCTAACCGTAGATCAAGGATTTTCAGAATAAAAGCTTAACTGCTTGTGCACAAGAATTTCTGTTTTTTCAGTATAAAAGAGCATTAAAACTGACGGCATGTTTAAACTACATTTCCCCATTAAAACATTGATTTTAATTTCTAACACAAGACAGTAGTGACGGCCATCTTGGTGACGTATGTTGTTCTGCGAGACCAGAGCATGGATGTATAATAGAGAACCGCAGTGACGCATCCTAAAACCCGGAAGTAAGTTAGCATTTTTAGCACTTCCGGTTCCTTCGTCAAAAAGCAATGCATTTTCTCCATAGGGTTTTGGAAAATAGCTCGAAATAAGGTCTATGGTTGACACAAATGTAAGAGATAAATCATGTTTTGTTCTACAACATTAAATAAATCAGCAGTGACCCCACTGGTGATTTTTGAAGAGTTTACGTGTCTGAAAAACGATGGTTGTTACCGAGTGGCTGAATAGGACTACAGAAATGGTCGAGGCCGTTGTACGTCATTACGCCGAACACGTAAACACTCCCGCTAAGTTTGTTTTCCCCCGTATTAGTTCGTTTCGTTAGCTAACTTTAGCTAAAGCTAGCGCTACTAGTTAGCTACGCAATGGTTCGTTGCTTTGCTCCAGGTTGCAGCCACAGGTCTTCGCATGAAACGTGCTCGTTCTATCGTTTCCCGGCCAATGTTTTCCAAAGGAGGGTCTGGATTCATGCCATGAGGTAAGCTGACGTTACATTTTTGTCCATGTCACGGTGAAATTTAAATGATGGGTAGTGACTGTATCGCCGTTTTAGAGATGGCGCTGCTGAAAAGACCGCAACATAAGTAAAGATAATGAATAAATCCTATTAAAACCTGTGTGGCTTATATGATAAGTCTAATTAGTACAAGCAGCATAACGTTTCACCATGTAAATAAAGATTGTAGTCAGGGAAATCAGTTTGACATATTGAACTAATAACAAATCACCTCTGGCTGGCAGAGAACTCTCTGCTCCATAGCTTCCCTGTGACGTAAAATCACATGAACATTTTACATTTATATTCAATTTAATATTCCATCCCTCACATACTTTTGTATATATAATAACTTATATTTTGTTTTTCTTGTATGCTGCTGCAACACAAACATTTCCCAAATTGGAATCAATACAGTAATATCTTATCTTAATTAATTAAGAAATATAACTATTATAATTAGTGTAGCAGCTGACGTCTATTTTCAATATGGATTAATCTACCATTTATTTCTTTAGTTCAATTTTGATCTATAAAAATGTCAAAATAGTGAAAATGTTCACGAGACTTATCAAAGTGCAAGGTTATATCTTTAGATGTTTTGTTTTAGCCTATGTAATGTATGTCTTAATGCTCTTATATGTGACGGTGTGACTTCCATGAAACTAATATTTTATATCTTCCCAACAGACGAGCTGACAGGAAACCTAACACTCTAACAACCACAACATTGCAAAGGCGAGTACATTTAAATGTCTTCTTCTTTTTGCAGTGAGGTGAAGCTGACCTTGCACTTGGTGCCAGTAAGGATGTTCCTCACGCAGGCTGAATGTTTCTCCTTCCTTACTGACACAGAAGCCGTTGATTTGCAATGCTTCACTAATTGTCATTTCCCTCCAGCACAGCGGAAGACCCTACCAGACCATCTGGAGATGCCCCCAACAATCCTGATTGGGAGAGCCACAAACCTGACTCATGGACCTGCATCTGGGTTGCAGTGGTGAATGCCCTGACGCCCTCACATTCATTCATAGTCCCCCACTGTACAGATAAAACACCATCAAGGGCCTGTTGTTGCCCTAGCACCCTGGCAATAAGGGAAGCAGTCACACGCTTTGACCTCAGGACATCTCCAAAGTTGCTGGCAGTCAACCTTCCTTCTCTGAACAAATGCCAGTTTGGGTTGGTTCGCTGACCAGTGGTAGCCACCTGAATTGCCCTCTGTTGCTCCTCAGACAATGCCATGCTTGCCACAATTGCCTGATGCCCAACAGATTTGATAATTTCAGGAACAGTAACGGCCCCTACACACGGCGGCGTGCGCTGCCGCTTCAACGCTTCTGCCAATTCACTTTGAATGGGGTGACGTCACGATTCGCCGAACTGCATTGTGGTAGCAAAGCGTAGCTTCTCTCGTGGTGCTCGCTGCAAAAGTAGAGCAATGTTCTACTTTTGTCGCCTCAACGGAGGCGTCAGCCAATCTAATCATATGCCAGTACAGGCTCTAGCCAATCAAACCGCGTGCTTGTGTGTCTGGGGCGGGAGATTCATCTGATTGGTTGTTGGTCGAGTTTCAGCCCCCCCCGCCGGCAAGCGACAACGCACGCCGCCGTGTGTAGGAACCTTAAGTGTTTCCAAGCTGTAGTGTTCCTCTTATGGCTCGGGGGAGAGAAGCCAAGAAATTCCCGAGAACCTGCCCCGAGCCTGTCCCTCAGCCAGTCACGATCTTCGGAGGTGGGCTCTCTTGTCAGCGGGTTAAATTAGTTATTGGTTGGAGGAAATAGCTCCTCCACTGAATGCGTACGTTTGGCTTCTTCCACTGACAGGGGGTGTCAGTGCAGCTGAAATTGTGGATGGCAAAGATGGCTAATGCAGCCGCATGACTGCATTTCCATTCTCCACGTGGGTATTCACATTTTGTGGGGAGAATTCCCTCTTCTCCTGTAGATACCTGTGGTGGTGGGATTGTTTTATTATTTAAAATATATTTATATTTGTAATGCCTTCCCAATTATCCCTTTAATTGTTTATAGCCTACTGTATGTTTATTTCATGGATATTTCTGTGTTTTCTGGTGTGTAATATTTGTAATAAAGATTTCATGTGACACATACAATGGATTTGTTGATGGGAATTAATGTCACTAATGTGAATAAATTAACTCTAGGTTAACGGTACTCTTGCTATCACTACTCACCGACACTATAAACCTTGTCCCTCCTGCTAGCCCTGACAACACCGGTAAGCACACCTTCATCTAGGCTGCACTTTTTTACGTGTCCTGACCTTTATATATACAGTCTATGGTCCTGACTTGTAGTGGTTCTCTCCCCTATCCACAATCTTGTCATCTTTGTAAAATGATATCAGACTGGTAATTGACACAGCTATGACTTCTAGTTAAATTCAGTGTCGCTAAAATTAAAAGCTTTGTTAAAATATGCAAGCGCGCAAAAGTCAAAATCAGCTTTATTGTCAAAATGTGTTATACATTGTAGGAGCAAACACAGTGGTGGTGGCTTAAAGCCCACCTCCGCTCCACGCCGTCCGTTAGATGAGCCTGGTCAGATTAATAAAAGAAGGAGTTCAAAACACTGGAATAAAAGTTACAACAATAATCAGATTTTAATGGTAAAAAAACAACAATACATAATACAGAGTACCCTGTAACAGAGCACTCCGGGCTCCCCGCTCTACTGCCGTGCGATACAGATATCGGGACCAGCCAGTCAGAAACAGGGGGCATCATGCATGAATAAACATCAGTATACATAGAACGATTTGGGGGCAGAGTTGTGTCGCCCCCAAAATCTCTAATTGGTCGATTTCACTCCTAAGCGAATCAGAGAGTCCGTGGGGAGGAGTTGTGTCGGCTGCTCACTCCCCTAGGTGTTCTTACTGGTTGGATTCACTTCGGGTCGGGCCCAATACAGCAAATCAGAGTTCTGGGAAAAAGTATTTTAAATCTGAACAGAGCGTGAGAGCTTCGGAAGTAAACAAGGACAGAGTCAATCTTTATCTTGCACCTGAATTCACTCATTTACTTTCCCAAGGAATATTTCACACAAACTATTCTTTCCCAGACAATCAAACATTGTACACAGATATATTGGCCCCAGAAAGAACCTTGAAAAGAATATGTGTGTGTGCTGGTATTTGGGTCAGTGAGTGTAAAGCCCCAGATACACCGGCCCGAAATCGGCAGTAAATGGGAGTCGGGCCGAACATGAGCGTGGGCACGCCCTATTCGGAGTGGTGTGTGCCGCACCGTCGGGTCTTTTCTGCCGACCTGACGCCTTTTATGTTGAATCGGCGTCGGGAACACCACCGGAAGTCGGACAAGGGGATAACACTGATTGGCTGTTCAGCTAGCGAATCAGTGCATGAGAAGCGTTAACGGAAGTGAGGGAGGTAAACAAATGATTTAAAAGGGAAGATGGAACACACACGGACGGCTATTTCACCTCATCGGTTTATAGAGCTCCTGTTCGTTCATGCTTTCAATGGACGAGAGTGAAAATGGAAAGAAAAACGCTATTTGTTGTTTGTTTATATCACAGTCTGTCCTTCTTCTCTGTCTTCCGGTTGTTCCGGTTGTTGCCTCTTTTGAATGATGAATACACACTACCGCCGCCTGCTGGTAAGGAGAGTTATTGCCACTCACGCATGCGCAATTCATACGTGCTCGGCTCGGATTTGCGGTGTGTTCCAGTGAGCAAAGTCGGCAAATACGCAGGAGAGTCCGGCGACACAACAGTCGGTGTCGGCGTCGGCGACTTCTCAGGTGACTGGCCGGTGTATCTGGACCTTTAGTGAGAAGGTTATATATAAATGATTACTTGAAAACAGTCCCCAATAATACATGTTCACTTCAATACAGTTTAAAATAATACATGTTTACTTTAATACAGTTTAGAACTGTTGACTTTAATTCCCCCTTTTGATCTCACCTCAAGAGATTAACTTATACACAGCATTTGATACATAACCACTGTCATTCTTTTCTACTGTGTCTGTCCCCCACCATTTATATAAATCCATCAGAAGCTGGGATTTAGAGCACATTAAACCTTTAGGAACAGTCCACCATAACAACTTCTTATGACAGTGGAGGGAGACCAAAATATGTTAAAAAAAATTGTCCTTGTCGGCTGAGTCATCATACTCGTCCTCTCCCTCCGCACAAGCCAACAAGGGCATTTGGTACGGAGGGGGAGGGGCAGCTTTTCCTTCAATGGTGGAACTGATGAATCTGATCAGAGAGAAGTAGACTCCTCTGCTTCCTCGTGATGTCCCCCAGCCCGCTGACTGCGGCTTCTGGGCCGTCTGCTGGATGGATGTCCTCAGGATCCTGCTCCTCCAGTCCACTGATGGCGGCTTCCGGGTCGGGTCCTAGACGAGAGCCAGGTCCGCCCTGATGTCGTCCAAGGTCCCAGCCGGAGGTTTCCCGACCACATACTGGCTCCAGTGGTACCAGTTGTCCCCCTTTCCTCCTAGGCGGACGGCATGAGAGGTCCTCTGGGTCTCGGTGGGAGCCGGAGAACCTGGGGTTGAGCCACTTAGGCCTGGACGAACTCCGCTGTGTTGGCCTCGTGCTCCTCGGGTCCCCCTTTGGCGTCAGCAACCTGTGTAGAGAAGTCTGATACCCACCCCTCAAGTTGCTGGCAATAAGGTTTCGAACTCATGACCTCTACTTCCTTTCCTACGCTCAGGGCTCCTGGGCCCGGGAACTGATGGCCATGGGTCAGCTCAAATGGGGAGAAACCTGTCCCTCGGTTAATAGAGCTCCTGATTGACATAAGGGCCAGAGGCAAGGCGTCTAACCATTTCATGCCTGTCTCCTCACATGCTTTGCTGAGTTTCTGTTTGATGTTCTGGTTTATCCTTTCTACCTTTCCCTGAGATTGAGGGTTAAAGACGGCTCTGAAACTGTGTCTTAGTCCTAAGGACTGTTCTACTGTGCGTAGGTCATGGTTCTTAAAATGAAATTACTAAATTGAACAATAAACCCATTATAACCCTCCTGGAAACATTGTCCTCCAAACTATAGAGACCATGTTTCCCAAATAAGATACTTCAGAGTACTCATCTTCACCTCCAAAGTTATTTCAAAGTCCTATGACTCATCATCAGGAAAACTTTCACCTGTCAAAAAGAATCAGCAATGTTAAAAATCAAGTTACATATTCATCAAGCCATGCAGGGATCATGCAGAGTCAGATAAAGTTAATGCGTCATGTCTCACAATGGTTCAACTAATATGGTATAGTCAAAAATCCATTGCCAAAATAAAATCACCTTTTGTCGGTGGGTCAGTGTTACTGTAACAGTCAGGAATTGACAAATCAATTCACAATCATTCAGTCTTTGCAAAGTCAGTCTTCGAGATCTCATGTCCTATAGTGCACTTTGATATTCTACCAGCTGGAGTTTTTAATAGTGACATCATTGTGTTGATGTCAAACAATGCAACAAAGTTTTCTCTGTGTTCGCAGCACAATTTTCTTCAGATGTTTAAAGAAACAAATTATCAATAAACTTTGTATAATGTACTGCCGCTAGGAAACACAAAGCCCGACAGATGTTCATGAAAGGCATTCTTAAGTGAACCTGCGGATAACGGCCTTTTACATTAATATTCCAAATTAATCAATAACAATAATCAATTTTTTCAATTTGTTTACGAGATGGAAATCACTAACACTTTTTCCAATTTCAGCATAGGCCAGTAAACTTTGTTTACAAAAATATGTAATATATGGAGCGCCATCATTTATTGCTTTACGATTAAAACTTTAATTTTTAAGATATCTCTAACTTTTCATTGGGACAGCTGCTTCCCACATTTCCTGAAATTTGTTAGCCAAAACTGTAACTTCCTTATAGTACTACTACTGCTATTTATTGACACCTAATCTATATTAAAATGTTTAATAGATCTATTTCAGAAACTTGTGCATATCATTATCTTCTTGAATCAAAAACATTATTAGGATCTTTAAAGCATGTATTTCTTAACTCATTATATTGCTTTTCCAAAATTAAATTAGTTGTTTTTAATTTTAATTTTATTTTAAACTCTACATATTGGACTACAAACAACAGTTATTTCCCCATAAAAAGTTCTCCTGTAGTAATATATGCCACAATGGTGAAACCAATACCTCAAATTGAAATACTATATTTTGTTTAGAACTAGCTTTCCCTTCAACATGACCTATATAACTAAATATTTGTCTGATTTTATTGAGTGGTTACTAAAACTCTCCCTTTAAACCGTAGATGAATACTGTAACAACTTAAAACACTACCCAATTCACACATGAATAAAAACTTGAAAAGAATAATTTGTAAAGATGATGAAAAGATTGAAGAATCTGTTCTACTTCATACTCCTAATTCCAAAACACCCACTGCTGAAAGTGCAGTGAATATTTCCATCATGTCTCCCCTTGTATCACACAGTACCTTCAGTGTGTGTTATGATTATTTTCTCCTTTTACTTTAATAGTTTCTTCTTTACTGCTATTTTTAATTTACCAATTGATTGATTAATGGGTAATACAACTTTTTATCTTTACTTATTTATCAAGCCAATTCAATTTCTTTAAATTTGGCTCTTCAAAATACATTAGTAAATACCTTGTGAAGTATTCACAATATAACTAATTCTCTCTGGGATATGAAATTCGTTCATCTTTAAGCAAATAGTATTTCCCTATTTATTTTTTGTTCATGATAACAATGGTATAACAACCACACGTTTTACCCATAGCTAGTTTCTATGTCAAGATTATTATGTGTGACATAATAATCCGATGTCTTGTTTGCTAAACAAGGATATTAAACTTTAATCTTTTCAGCATTCCAAACCATCGTTTAAACAATCAGCCTCCCTTCCTAAACACTAAGCCTAATGTTCTACACCATCCTCTGGAAAACTCTTGCACAGTTATGTTGTAAAATCATTGCATGATTTCTTCAGAGTCTGAACAGTCTGAGACAAGTCTGTCTCAAGATCTTGTCATAATGAGAACAGTCAGTGATTCATTGTCCTCTTCAGCTGTACTCATTGGCAGGGTCCCCAAAAAGCTAGAAATGGCCCTGGTCAGTGGGCTCAAGGAAACTCTCTCTAGCATTGGGATGGAAACTCTTGGATCAATGTGGTATAATCAGCAGACACACGTTGTTCTCTGCACAGTAGAAATCCCCAAAACTGCAGTACCTCTTCACACCACTGTTGTCTTGACAATGAAGCACAAGCAAAATGTCAAAACCTCCTCAAAGATGCGTTCTTTGCACCGTTCTTCTGTGCTGTAGTGAACAACCTTTCACCAACACACTGATTCAGAGAACCCAAAAGGTGGTGCACAACTATCCAATGCTGCTGTAATCACAGCAAATCAGCTATAGAGAAAGACTCAATTTAAATCTCTCCCCCAACGGGTTACAAAATAAAACGGCTGAGTGTCTATATGGTCAGGAATGCTGAAACATGTGAATGTTAAAACAAACTAATGGTAGTAGTCTACCTATTCTTCATTACTTCAGTTCTAAGTTAATAGGCAAAACAAAGACACCCTCCTTAACCACTATAGATTCATCTTTAATCTTCTTGCTTATTCTATTCATTTTCAAATTGTTTATCTAAGTTGTGTTACAAGCATGGTTAGGTTTGTAACAGAATATAAAACTAACTGTATTTAGCGCTGTATTTTAAAAACAAGTAATCTGATTACAGTCAATGAATATATTTTTGGAACATTAAAGGAATTATTGGTGGAAAAGTTTCCTCACAAAATGTAATCTTCATTACTAAAGCTAAAACCTGAAGAAATCATTGCGGAAAAGTTTTCTTTCCTTACCACTTAATTGTTTCAATAAAAACAAAAAGAGGCATTGTGAAAACTCCCACTCTTGAGAACATCTCAACACTTCTACTGTCTCTCTCTCTTTCCTCACTGCGCCCTGCAGCTGCTCCTGTCCACAAGCTTCTCATAAATCACACTAGGTGGGAAAATCCAGTATTATATTTAATTTTAACAAAACCTTACCCTTAATGTACTTCATATACTCAGTGAACCTCTTTTTACTTTCCCTTAATGTTACTGTATCTATTATAATGTTTTCTTTGAAATATATTTAAGTACAATTCTTAGTTAATGACAAATACCATGAAATTCACAATGAAATGCAATGGTAACAATCAGTTCTCAAAACCTCTCATAAAAACCACAATGTGACGTAACTGTATCCTACAAAAACTATGCTAAAAACAACAAATTATAGTTTCTTATTTATTTCAATATATCTACTACATCAAATCACACATTGATCTATTAATTTTCAGTATTCACTCCAACTTCAGATCACTCGATCTTTCACTCCTTATTTTACACTCACTCAGCAGCCTTCTTTCAGGCATCTGAGAAAAGAGCAAGCAGACACATTCCGGGCTGCTACTCTTCGAGAGAAGGGGGGGGGGACACTTTCACAGACTAAGACAGCACACCCCGGCTGGAGCTCTCAGCCTTTTCAAGAGAAGGGGTACTTCTTTCAACAACAAACTATGGTCTACCAAAACATTTATCAACATAAAACAAGACCTTTATGAATCAACAATGACAACCAACAGACATAACAATCAACAAACAGATTTCCGAATGTCTCGTCGGCCCTACTCTGTCTTCTGCTATCATTTTATTGCGTAGGAAACGGAGATCTATGGAGGACTTTTTACGATCCGCCGTTTTAATCCCACTGCTAATACATTTTTCTGCTTGAACACACTGTTCTCGTAAGCTCCTAACTCACGCTCTTCTCATTAAAATTCTCCTTCCATTATGACTTCGTATTTTGTATCTGACTAGGTTGATATGTGTTTACCTTTTATACTATTTATTAATATACTGGACAATTCTTGTCGTTATTCTTAATGTCCTTATTCTATTTATTTGACTGCCCTGTCCTTAATTCAGACGTGCACACAGTCTGAATCCAAAATTCAAAGCTTCCAGCGTGAAACAACACAGAATATTGTTATACACCCTGTTCGCCACCAGAGGGCAGCAGCTGACCACGAAAAAGCTTCCTCTGTCTGATAAAGCTCTCAGCTCTGCAAACTTTGTCTCCTGTCGACACTAACTATACTTCTGCTCTTTCCTCTCAATTATTATACAGATTCGACGTAAAAAATCACAAAGAGTTTATTCCCTTATACATTTGTGCAGGACTAGACTACCTCACGGGGACCTCGCTGGTTCACTTTACTTTATTTAGTGAATTAAGGTACGGGAATGCACTACATGACTCTTACAAACACTTATAACTTATACTCTCTTGGTGCCTTAGGTACAGGAATGCTCTACCTGACTCTAAGCACTTTCTTTAGTGAGTTAAGGCAGGAGTTCCCAAACTTTTGCTTTTGGGTGCTAGTGAATTAATTTCAGAAAAAAAAAGAAAAGTTTTGAGAAACACTGCGCTAGTGGATTGTCAAAGAAAAAAATGTATATGCAAACGTTATTATTAATAATAATTTCTAAAAAAAATTATAAAAAAAGAAAAACAGTTAAGGTAGGGGAATGCACTACCCGACTCTTACAAACACTTATAACTTATACTCTCTTGGTGCCTTGGGTACAGGAATGCTCTACCTGACTCTAAGCACTTTTTTTTAGTGAGTTAAGGTACGGGAATGCACTACCCGACTCTTACAAACACTTATAACTTATAACTAAAATATGAATTGTATTTTTTACAGTGACTGAGAACGCCGCTGACAACTCTAAAATGTTGTAGTATAGCCAAATCACAGATTTTGGTAATCAACAGGTATCTGCTTACCTTTGTATTTATGTAGGGCGCCCTGGTTTAGTTGTCAGTGGTATCGAGGTGTCGTCCCCTGGACTGAATTCCGTCCGCTGGCTGTTGGTGGTCCTTCTAGAGACCAGCACTCATCACATTCGGGGTCACCAGAATTGTAGGAGCAAACACAGTGGTGGCTGCTTAAAGCCCACCTCTGCTCCGCGCCGTCCGTTAGATGAGTTTGGTCAGATTAATAAAAGAAGGAGTTCAAAACACCGGAATAAAAGTTATAACAATAATCTGATTTTAATGGTAAAAAAACAACAATACAAAATACAGAGTACCCTGTAACAGAGCACTCCGGGCTCCCCGCTCTACTGCCGTGCGATACAGATATCGAGACCAGCCAGTCAGAAACAGGGGGCATCGTGCATGAATAAATATCAGTATACATAGAACGATTTGGGGTCAGAGTTGTGTCGGGTGCTCCGCCCCCCCCCCCCCCCCCCCCCCCCAATCTCTAATTGGTCGACTTCACTCCGAAGCGAATCAGAGAGTCCGTGGGGAGGAGTTGTGTCAGCTGCTCACTCCCCTAGGTGTTCTTACTGGTTGGATTCACTTCGGGTCGGGTCCAATACAGCGAATCAGAGTTCTGGGAAAAAGTATTTTACTTCTGAACAGAGCGTGAGATCTTCGGAAGTAAACAAGGACAGAGTCAATCTTTATCTTGCACCTTAATTCACTCCTTTACTTTCCCAAGGAATATTTCACACAAAGTATTCTTTCCCAGACAATCAAACATTGTACACAGATATATTGGCCCCAGAAAGAACCTTGAAAAGAATATGTGTGTGTGCTGGTATCTGGGTCAGTGAGTGTAAGTGAGAAGGTTATATATATAGGATTACTTGAAAACAGTCCCCAATAATACATGTTCACTTCAATACAGTTTAAAATAATACATGTTTACTTTAATACAGTTTTTAGAACAATATGTGTTGACTTTAACATCCAGAAATATCAAAATATTTTTTCGCGCAGTCCTACAGTGTGACATGTATACATAAAACAAAACAAAAATGAACTAGATAAACGTGGTATACATTAAACAAAACAAAAAGGGCCTAGATAACCGGGGTATACAGTTTAAAATGTTATTAATATATTTAAAGTGTTCAAAGTGCAGTTTCAGTGCAAGTCAGTTGAAACGATCTTAAGACGTTGAAGTCGTGCGACCCTGCTGCTGTACACGATGCTGAAGTTGGCTTCCGATTCAGAGCATCCGATTCGGTAGTTAAGGGGAAAGTTAAGGGACATTTAATTTACAGCGCTGAACGAACAATCCTCCGTGTTTGAACCTCTTAAATCGCTGCATAGCCGATTTATTTGGACTGGATTATCCAAGACAGTCTAAAGATTATTTATAACCCAGTTTGAGATTTGTGAAACCTTTATTCTATTTGTGAAAATACAAAAAAGGGAGATTTCAGTGCTTTTTTCGCATCCTGACCACATTAGACCAGGTCCTGATCTAAAACCAATATACCTACTCATCAAATCTGGACTGGATTATCCCAGAGACTCTAAAGATTCTTTATAACACAGTTTCAGATTTGTGAAATCTTAATTCTATTTTTGAAAATACAAAAAAGGGAGATTTCAGTGCTTTTTTTACATGTAGACCACATTAGACCAGGTCCTGATCTGAAACCACTAGACCTACACTCATCAAATCTGGACTGGATTATCCCAGAGAGTCTAAAGATTATTTATAACACAGTTTCAGATTTGTGAAACCTTTATTCTATTTGTGAAAATACAAACAAGGGAGATTTTGATGCTTTTTAAAAAAATCTAGACCATTAGACCAGGTCCTGATCTAAAACCACTATACCTAGACTCATAAAATCTGGACTGGATTATCCCAGAGGGTCTAAACATTCTTTATAACACCGTTTCATATTTGTGAAACCTTTATTCTCATTGTGAAAATACAAACAAGGGAGATTTTGCAGCTTTTTTTAAATCTAGACCATTAGACCAGGTCCTGATCTGAAACCACAAGTGGAAGAATTGTTCGTTCGCTACATACGTCGGTGTTAAAGTGTGAGTTATACGTTATCTTAATCGCTTTTGTTTTACACATGTCAGTACTAACGCTGGCCGACATTTTAATATATGTTTGGGGGGGAAGGGCATAGTCCACGTCCATGTGCTTGTTACGCGTATGAAACAGGAAACACGTAAATTAACTATATTTCTTTATTCACCCTTCTATCTATAGAGAGCCGCAGTGACACGTCCTTAAACCCGGAAGTAAACTTCTTCCGGTTCCTTCGTCTAAAACGCAATGCAATTTCTCCATAGGATTTTGGAAAATAGCTCGAAATAAGGTCTGTGGTTGACACATATTTAAGAGATGGATCACGTTTTGTTCAGCCGGATAATATCCACATGTCAACCCTACTTTTATAATTTTTGAATAATAAATCTAGTCGGCAGAAGCAAAATGCTAACGTTATGCTATAAACGAACTACAAGCCAGTACAGCAGCAGGGTCGCACGACTTCAACGTCACGCCAACTTAAGATCGTTTCAACTGACTTGCACTGAAACTGCACTTTGAAAACTTTAAATATATTAACATTTTAAACTGTATACCCCGGTTATCTAGGCCCGTTTTGTTTAATGTATACCACGTTTATCTAGGCCCTTTTTGTTTTATGTATACATGTCACACTGTGGGAAACGATATTTCGATATTTCTGGATGTATAACACATGTAGAATTTTTGACAGTAAAGCTGACTTTGACTTTCGCGTGCTTGTATATTTTAACAAAGCTTTTCATTTTAGCCACACTGAATTTAACTAGAAGTCATGGCTGTGTCAATTACCAGTCTGATATCGTTTTACAAAGATGACAAGAAGAGTGTAGATAGAGGAGAGAACCACTACAAGTCAGGACACGTTACAGTGCAGCCTAGATGAAGGTGTGCTTACCGGTGTTGTCAGGGCTAGCATGAGGGACAAGGTTTATAGTGTCAGTGAGTAGTGATAGCAAGAGTACCGTTAACCTAGAGTTAATTTATTCACATTAATTCCCATCAACAAATCAATTTTATGTGTCACATGAAATCTTTATTAGGCAAGGCAAGTTTATTTATATAGCACTTTTCAACACAAGGCAATTCAAAGTGCTTTACAAAAAATGAAAGACATTAAGAAAATGGCATTTAAAATCAGTCATTAAAAAGAAAAGCTAATAAAATAAACATTAAAAGAAAAAATACATGGATAAAAGTTACAGTGCAGTCTAAGATATTAATAGTTCAATTAAGAGCAGCGACAAAAAGAAAAGTCTTCAGCCTGGATTTAAAAGTAGTAAGTTGCAGCGGACCTGCAAGTTTCTGGGAGTTTGTTCCAGATATTTGGAGCATAATAACTGTACGCTGCTTTACCATGTTTAGTTCTGACTCTGGGGACAGAAAGCTGACCAGTCCCTGAAGACCTGAGAGATCTGGATGGTTCATCATTTAGCAGGAGGTCAGAAATACATTTTGGTCCTAAACCATTCAGTGCTTTATAAACAGCAGCAGTATTTTGAAATCTATTCTTTGACACACAGGAAGCTGGTGTAAAGACTTCAGAACTGGAGTGATGTGATCCACTTTCTTAGTGTTAGTGAGGACTCGAGCAGCGGTGTTCTGAATCAGCTGCAGCTTTCTAATAGATTTTTTAGTGAGACCTGTGAAGACACAATTGCAGTAGTCCAGTCTACTGAAGATAAAAGCATGGACACGTTTTTCCAAATCCTGCTGTGACATTAGTCTTTTAATCCTAGATATGTTCTTTAGGTGATAGTAAGCTGATTTAGTAACTGTTTTAATGTGACTGTTGAAACCAATAACTAATTTAACCCGCTGACAAGAGAGCCTACCTCCGAAGATCGTGACCGGCTGAGGGACAGACTCGGGGGCAGGTTCTCAGGAATTTCTTGGCTTCTCTCCCCCGAGCCAGAAGAGGAACACTACAGCTTGGAAACACTTACTGTTCCTGAAATTATCAAATCTGTTGGGCATCAGGGACCTGAGGCAATTGTGGCAAGCATGGCATTGTCTGAAGAGCAACAGAGGGCAATTCAGGTGGCTACCACTGGTCAGCGAACCAGCCCAAACTGGCATTTGTTCAGGAAAGGAAGGTTGACTGCCAGCAACTTTGGAGCTGTCCTGAGGTCAAAGCGTGTGACTGCTTCCTTTATTGCCAGGGTGCTAGGGCAACAACAGGCCCTTGATGGTGTTTTGTCTGTACAGTGGGGGACTATGAATGAATGTGAGGGCGTCAGGGCATTCACCACTGCAACCCAGATGCAGGTCCATGAGTCAGGTTTGTGGCTCTCCCAATCAGGAATGTTGGGGGCATCTCCAGATGGTCTGGTAGGGTCTTCCGCATCAAGGGCTTCTTTGTCAGTAAGGAAGGAGAAACATTCAGCCTGCGTGAGGAACATCCTTACTGGCACCAAGTGCAAGGTCAGCTTCACCTCACTGCAAGAAAGAAGAAGAAATAATAAAATTGTGAATTGTTTTTAATTTACATTTACTCGCCTTTGCAATGTTGTGGTTGTTAGAGTGTTAGGTTTTCTGTCAGCTCGTCTGTTGGGAAGATATAAAATATAGTTTCATGGAAGTCACACCGTCACATATACTGTAAGAGCATTAAGACATACAGTACATAGGCTAAAACAAAACATCTAAAGATATAACCTTGCACTTTGATAAGTCTCGTGAACATTTTCACTATTTTGACATTTTTATAGATGAAAATTGAACTAAATAAATTTCTTAATTAATTAAGATAAGATATTACTGTATTGATCCCAATTTGGGAAATGTTTGTGTTGCAGCAGCATAACAAGAAAAACAAAATATAAGTTATTATATATACAAAAGTATGTGAGGGATGGAATATTAAATTGAATATAAATGTAAATGTACATGTGATTTTACGTCCAAGAGAAGCTATGGAGCAGAGAGTTCTCTGCCAGCCAGAGGTGATTTGTTATTAGTTCAATATGTCAAACTGATTTCCCTGACTACAATCTTTAGTTACATGGTGAAACGTTATGCTGCTTGTACTAATAAGACTTATCATATAAGCCACACAGGTTTTAATAGGATGTATTCATTATCTTTACTTGTGTTGCGGTCTTTTCAGCAGCGCCATCTCTATAACGGCGATACAGTCACTACCCATTATTTACATTTCACCGTGACATGGACAAAAATGTAACGTCAGCTTACCTCATGGCACGAATCCAGACTCTCCTTTGGAAAACATTGGCCGGGAAACGATAGAACGAGCACGTTTCATGCGAAGACCTGTGGCTGCAACCCGGAGCAAAGCAACAAACCATTGCGTAGCTAACTAGTAGCGCTAGCTTTAGCTAACGTTAGCCAACGAAACGAACTGCCGAGTAAAATTGGAAAACACTGGTAATTAATTATTCTATAATTTGTAAAACTACGGTGTTAAAAACGACAATTTCAAAAATACAGATTCTAATGGTCAGATATAGATATACAGATACTAAAGATAGGCAGGTACTTGCTTTTAAGCAGAAGACAGGGGAAAACAAACTTAGCGGGAGTGTTTACGTGTTCGGCGTAATGACGTACAACGGCCTCGACAATTTCTGTAGTCCTATTCAGCCATTCGGTAACAACCATCGTTTTTTAGACACGTAAACTCTTCAAAAATCCCCAGTGGGGTCACTGCTGATGTATTTAATGTCGTAGAACAAAACGTCAATTCCCTCTTAAATTTGTGTCAACCACAGACCTTATTTCGAGCTATTTTCCAAAACCCTATGGAAAAAATGCATTGCTTTTTGAGGAAGGAACCGGAAGTGCTAAAAATGCTAACTTACTTCCGGGTTTTACGACGCGTCACTGCGGCTCTCTATGCTGTGTACTTCTCTACTTTCCTGTGTTTGTCAGTCTGTCTGTTTGTTTGTAATCCCGTGTTAATCATGCCAGGTGGGTCTACAAAAAAGACATGTCCCTTCTGTCAGAACATTTTATTTTGTGCACAGAAGATCTGTGGACATTGCCTTAAGGAGCAGCCAAAAAAGCCGCGCCTTGAGAAGAAGCTCAAGAGGTTTGATGAGAAGCGAGGGGGTTGGGTGTCAGGGCGGAAGAAGAACCACAACATTGCTTCCATCAAGGATGAAGCCATTGTCTTGGTATGTACACTTTTTATTGTATGTTAAGGCCCGGACACACCAAGCTGACACCAAAGAACTGACACAGACGGACTCTGACTGTTTGCCAATATATTGGGCCAGGATCAAGTTGAATGTTGTTTTTATATACATTTATTTCTTTATGATGTTTGTATCTTATTAACCAATATACACTTTGATATCAACTTCAAATATAGATATTATTGCAAAGGTATTATTTAATATTCTCTTTTCTTTCAATTGTAAAACTACTCTTATCTTAACTTTCACAGCCAAGGGACACTATTTTAATTTAACTACACATTTAAATAAACAGAGCACTTCCTTCACTTCCATGTTGTGTTCCATTCTTGCTTATGTACACACTTTTAGACCTTAAAGGTAGGGTATGTAAGTTTGACAAACCGGCTCGAGATCGCTAGAATTTGAAAATACACAACCGGAGAAAATCTGCCACTTCCTTATAGAGCCCCTCCTCCAACACACACGAACGCGCACATGACCAATGAGGGCACGAGATAAGTTTGTGCACAGATGGAAGGCTGACAGGCAGGTAGGCCATCCAGTTACTTTAGCCTGGCCGGCTCAGATGATTGGTCGTGCTTTTTACAGTATTACGGCTTCCACAGATGACATTTTTTAATGGATTTTTTGTCAAAGCACTTAAGATATTCATTGCTAACGGGATGTTAAGAGCATTCCATGGAATATAACAAAAAGTGTATCTCGAGCCGGTTTTTCAAACTTACCTACCCCACCTTAAGACTACATAATTGTATGTTACTACTCTATATTACTCTTACGACTGCAGCCACAACATACGGGAACGTTTTACATCGTAGCACGCAATTTCAATTTCAACAGTGTCAAGCTATGCTTGGATTGTGTTACATTTTTAATTATGCAATAGTCATTGTAAGTGTTAACTGCTAATTGTTGAGTGGTCACACATTTGTATCTTATTGTACTTTAACTTTAAGATTATCCGGGTTTGAACTGGGACTCAGGATACTGATTTATTTATATTTTGTGTTTGTCTATAAAATATTTTCGGCTTCTACTGTGTAACCCTTCCTGGTAAATACATGATTCTGCAAAAGCTTAACTCAGCATCTAAGTTTATGAATGGCATACAACTAGATGCTGTCATCAGTAATGTTATAGTTGTAGTTATATAGTTGTTGTTGATGTTTCCTTTCCATTCCTTTAAACAGTAAATATATTATTTTGTCATTACAGCTTGAGAAACTCCGTGCCATTGGCTTTAAACCAGTGCTGCTTCTTGGCAAGGAGACCAGGAAGAAGGACGTCAAATGTGAAATCCTAACCCCTCGCTGCACACTGACGCTATGCCCAGGATTACCTTGACAAGATAGGCACTTTTTATGAGTACCTTTGTGAAGTTGAGATGCTTGCACTATATCTTCACAGTTCACAGTATTGTGTACACAAAATGTTTGTATCAATGGAGAGCTTAACATTTCCTTATAACCAACACAGTTATGTGGAATGAGTTTGGATCAACTCATTTAATAAAGTCAGTGAAGTTAACAACAACTGACAGCGACTGTTTTCAATCCATCCAAATCTTGTGGGACAACAACTTGATCCAGTATTTATCCTTTGATACAGCCAGAAAGCAGTCATTCAAGTCATTTATTTGGGTTTGGCAAACTATATTTTTGTGAGACAACTAACACACATCCTTTCTACCTGTTAACTGTCACTATTTTTAGCTGCAAAGTATTACAAAAGTTGAAAGTAATTGCAAAATATTTAGGGATATGGACAACGTTTGACTGTTTATTATTTTAGCAAACTACATACAATCAGTGTTGGGCAAGTTACTTCCAAAATGTAATATATTACATATTACTTATTACTCTCTTTTGAAAGTAATAAGTTACATTACAATATTACTGTCTCTGAAATGTAATGAGTTACACTACTTTAGTTACTTTTTAGTTACTTTCACCAAAATAACCGCAAAAGAATAGCTAGGTATTTTAAATGCTAAAATGTAGTTTAGTGCAGCTCATTATGCATCCAGTGAAGGGCAATGTGGTATAGCATAACAACTGTGTAGGCCCTTAAGGCTACTAACAACTTGTATTACAGGGCTTAGTTGAATACTCGATACTGATTGTAAATTCTTAACATGTGACACGTTGTTAATACAGCAGTACAGACCGCTGTCAAGGACTATAATGAAGGTTAACATATTGTAAATCAAGGCAAATATTATTTAAACCATGCTCATGGTTTGAAATGGCAAACATTGAAAGGCAAAAGTATTATTAAAACCATGTATCCTACTAGAAGGAGGACTCGTCGGCGAGCGTCTGGTGGCCGGGCTTGCCACGGAGCCCGGCCGGGCACAACCCGAAAAGGCAACGTGGGCAACACCTCCGCTTCTCCGTCCCGCGGGCCCACCACCTACGGGAAACAGCAATGGGGTCGGGTGCGCTGCCAGAAGGGTGGCAGTGAAGGCAGAGGGTCTCGACGGACCAGACCCGGGCGACAGAAGCTGGCTTTGGGGACGTGGAACGTCACCTCTCTGGGGGGGAAGGAGTCGGAGCTTGTGCGGGAGGTGGAGCGTTACCAGTTGGATCTGGTTGGGCTCACCTCTACGCACAGCGTCGGCTCTGGAACCTTACTTCTGGATAGGGGTTGGACTCTATTCTTCTCCGGAGTTGCTCAAGGTGTGAGGCGCCGGGCGGGTGTGGGGATACTCACAAGTCCCCGGTTGGGTGCTTCGTTGTTGGAGTCTACCCCAGTGGACGAGAGGGTTGCCTCCCTACGCCTGCGGGTTATGGGGGGGAAAACTCTGACTGTTGTGTGTGCTTATGCACCCAACAGCAGTTCAGAGTATACGGCCTTCTTGGAGACCCTGGAAAGAGTCCTGTATGGGGCTCCTGAAGGGGACTCTTTAATCTTGCTGGGAGACTTCAACGCACATGTGGGCAATGATGGAGACACTTGGAGGGGAGTGATTGGGAGGAACGGCCCCCCTGATCTGAACCGGAGTGGTGGTTTGTTACTGGACTTCTGTGCTAGTCATGGATTGGCCATAACAAACACCATGTTCGAACATAAGGATGCTCATAAGTGTACGTGGTACCAGAGCACCCTAGGCAGAAGGTCCATGATCGATTTGGTTATCGTATCATCGGACCTGAGGCCGTATGTTTTGGACACTCGGGTAAAGAGAGGGGCGGAGTTGTCAACTGATCACCATCTGGTGGTGAGTTGGGTCGAGTGGCGGGGGAAGCCTTTGGATAGACCTGGTAAGCCCAAACGTGTAGTTCGGGTGAACTGGGAACGTCTGGAGGAGGCCCAAGTTCAGGAGGCCTTCAACTCACACCTCCGGCGGAGCTTTTCGGGCATTCCTGTGGAGGTTGGGGACATTGAACCAGAGTGGTCGGTGTTCAAAGCCTCTATTGCCGAAGCCGCGGCGGGGAGCTGTGGTCTCAAGGTCCTAGGTGCCTCAAGGGGCGGTAACCCTCGAACCTCCTGGTGGACACCGGTGGTCAGGGAAGCCGTCCGACTGAAGAAGGAGGCCTTCAGGGATTTGTTATCCCGGGGGACTCCCGAGGCAGTTGCAAGGTACCGACAGGCCCGAAGGGCAGCAGCCTCAGCCGTGGCCGAGGCAAAGCAGCGGGTGTGGGAGAAGTTCGGAGAAGACATGGAAAAAGACTTTCGGGCGGCACCAAAGTTGTTCTGGAAAACTGTCCGACACCTCAGGAGGGGGAAGCAGGGAACCATCCAAGCTGTGTACAGTAAGGATGGGACGTTGTTGACCTCAACTGATGGAGTGTTAGGGCGTTGGAAGGAGCACTTTGAGGAACTCCTGAACCCGACAACTCCGCCCTCTATGTTAGAGGCAGAGCTGGAGTATGAAGGGGGATCGACACCAATCTCCCGGGGGGAGGTCACTGAGGTCGTCAAACAACTTCACAGTGGCAAAGCCCCGGGGGTGGATGAGATCCGCCCAGAAATGCTGAAGGCTCTGGGTGTTGAGGGACTGTCATGGTTGACACGTCTCATCAACGTTGCGTGGAAGTCGGAAACAGTACCGAAGGAGTGGCAGACCGGAGTGGTGGTTCCCCTTTTCAAAAAGGGGGATCAGAGGGTGTGTGCCAATTACCGAGGCATCACACTACTCAGCCTCCCCGGGAAAGTTTACTCTAAGGTACTCGAAAGGAGGGTCAGGCCGATTGTCGAACCTCAGATTGAGGAGGAACAATGCGGATTCCGTCCTGGTCGTGGAACGACGGATCAGCTTTTTACTCTCGCAAGGATCCTGGAGGGTGCCTGGGAGTATGCTTATCCAGTCTACATGTGTTTTGTAGACTTGGAGAAGGCATATGACCGGGTTCCAAGGGAGTCACTGTGGGAGGTGCTGCGGGAGTATGGGGTGAGGGGGTCTCTACTCAGGGCCATCCAATCTCTGTACTCCCAAAGCGAGAGCTGTGTCCGGGTCCTCGGCAGTAAGTCGGACCCATTTCAGGTGAGGGTTGGCCTCCGCCAGGGCTGCGCTTTGTCACCAATCCTGTTTGTAATATACATGGATCGGATTTCGAGGCGTAGTCGTGGGGGAGGGGGTCTGCAGTTCGGTGGACTAAGGATTGCACCACTGCTTTTTGCAGATGATGTGGTTCTGATGGCTTCATCGGTCTGCGACCTTCAGCACTCACTGGATCGGTTCGCAACCGAGTGTGAAGCGGCTGGGATGAGGATCAGCACCTCCAAATCTGAGGCCATGGTTCTCAGCAGGAAACCGATGGACTGTCCACTCCAAGTAGGGAATGAGTCCTTACCCCAAGTGAAGGAGTTCAAGTATCTCGGGGTCTTGTTCTCGAGTGAGGGAACAATGGAGCGTGAGATGGGTCGGAGAATCGGAGCAGCGGGAGCGGTACTGCAGTCTCTTTACCGCACCGTTGTGACGAAAAGGGAGCTGAGCCAAAAGGCAAAGCTCTCTGTCTACCGGGCCATTTTCGTTCCTACCCTCACCTATGGTCAT
Source organism: Notothenia rossii (assembly GCF_949606895.1). NCBI lineage: Eukaryota > Metazoa > Chordata > Actinopteri > Perciformes > Nototheniidae > Notothenia > Notothenia rossii. The sequence goes on along the minus strand of NC_136912.1, from coordinate 36,115,608 downwards.
GAAGGATGGGTCATGACCGAAAGAACGAGATCGCGGGTACAAGCGGCCGAGATGGGTTTTCTCCGCAGGGTGGCTGGTGTCTCCCTTAGGGATAAGGTGAGAAGTTCGGTCATCCGGGAGGGACTCGGAGTTGAACCGCTCCTCCTTCGCGTCGAAAGGAGCCAGTTGAGGTGGTTCGGGCACCTAGTTAGGATGCCACCTGGGCGCCTCCCTAGGGAGGTGTTCCAGGCACGTCCAGCTGGGAAGAGACCAAGGGGTAGACCTAGAACCAGATGGAGGGATTATATCTCTTCTCTGGCCTGGGAGCGCCTTGGGATCCCCCAGTCAGAGCTGGTTGATGTGGCCAGGGAAAAGAAAGTTTGGGGCTCTCTGCTGGAACTGCTACCTCCGCGACCCGACCACGGATAAGCGGGAGAAGATGGATGGATGGATGGATGGATGGATGTATCCTACTACATCATCACCTTGGTCCCATCATATACGCTGGGAGGAGAATATTTACTGTGCTTGAAAACTGGTATCACATCATCATGTGAGGTTGACTTTGTGACCTGGAGAACATTTCAGCTGCAACATCAGCTCGTTGAAAATAAGCTTGGGATATGAGATATTTTTGTAGCCATTCGTGGTGAAGGCATCTGCGCTATTGTATGCATTATTTTTGACCCAACATTTCTACAGGCATGTCAGAATATGGTACTATTTTCACATGAATATTCTAGCCATTGTCTATTTTTATACCACAAGCTGCAAAATGACTGCCTTACCCCACTGTACAGGCGGGTAGTTGTTTAGATATACCTGGCACCTGCGGGCCGCAGAGGGCGACGTAGTTTCGGGCGACGAAGACTGCTGCTCCGGAGCCGGCGAGTCAGGCGGGAGTAAGCTAGTGTCCACAACGGAGGGTAAAGTGATGTCCGCATCTGACCTGTTGCTACTGTCTGCAGTAGATGCACTGTTGCTGGCGTTTAGTGATGGTTGCTTTAACCATTTTCGTATAAATGATTATCCACAGATCAGATGTGTGTCACTGCTGTGGAAGCACTTTGGAAATGATGCACGCGCAGCGGAGCAGGTCACGCGCACCTGACACAATTTGTTGTTAGTATTTTTCGCTACGTTCTCTTTTTTGAATGGTTGCATAACGTTCAACTTCCCCGAAGATCTCGACGCGAAGCCTGAAGGGTAAACACCAGGTTTACTAATCTACCCACACAATTTGTCGGGTTTCGGAATGTCTCGCTATGTTAGTGTTATGCCCCTAATATGGGGAAAATATAAGACAAAGGAAACAGAGACGATGTTAGCTTGCTTCAAGTCTTATGTATTATGCCCGCCAACAACATGGTACACATAGCACGCTGTATAATACAGAACATGGATTCTTGATATAAAACAACCACTAACAATGCGCGTACTGCAAACATACATCCAATTTAACACACAAGATGTCACTTTTTAAATGCACAGTACAAACATACATATCCAAATTAACACCCAAACTCCCCTTCTTGGAGCTAAACTACACTATCATGGCTAGCTGCGCTAGCATAGCTAACGGCGCTCGCAAAGCTAGCATACACAGCTACAACAATTACAGAACCTAGAGAAACCCTCCAAAAATACCTCTAACAACTATCACTATTCACATTAATATTATACACAGTCAGTCTACATATATAACGTTTCTCACGGATGAACTCACCTAATATGGGGAAAATATAAGACAAAGGAAACAGAGACGATGTTAGCTTGCTTCAAGTCTTATGTATTATGCACCCGCGGCAAGCAACACGCGCCCTCTGCTGGACAGACCCGGAAGGTCATCAACCATGACTTATATCTATTACACACTCCCCTTCAAAACAGATGTCGTCCCGACATTCTAATCCACAATATTATGCCTACATGTCAGCAACATCTATAACATTTATTAAACACATACCACGCTCACTGTTCAGTCTGGCAAAAGTGCACACACTCAATTTACACATTTAAGCCCTTGGCTTAGTAGAAAGTCCATCATTGTATGACAAACATATGTTCACAAGCTCTCCGTTTGTTTTTGTTTTTTACAGTCCCTGAATGTATGTTGTGTGTGTGAGTGCTCTACTTCTTGCTGCATATGTGGCCAGAAGAAACGGTCTCGAATATGCATTATTTCAGGCTAAACATGTTTAGTACATTTAACTATAAAGTGCAATGTTACAGTCTGGAACTCTTTTCATACATTTGTTTTTGACCTCCTTTGTCACACATAGTTTCAACATAGTCCGTTGCTACCTTGTTAACAGTTCTGCCTGTGCAGCATGTCCAAGTGAACTACACTCCTTTAAAACAGGTGAGTGAGATATGATTGACTGTAACAGTGTCATGTAATGATATATTGTGTGAAAACACAGCCCATAAATGTATCTCATGTCAACAATCACTTTGAATGTGACCTCTGCCGTCCATTTTCCTTTTTATGTGTTCTTTGAGTGTAATGTATGTGCATTTACTCAGTTCAATGGTGTGCAATGTCACTACCCTCATATCCATAGTACTGCTGAAAGTGGTATGGCGGTACAGTGTGTGTCCATGGCACCTTTAAGTTTGTATGCAGAGGTGTTGCTTTTATGTTGTAGCAGGCTGGTGAGCCAAGCCTATCATATGTGAAGACCTTTGGTCGTCTGCATTGTCGTCGATGCCCTTGAAGCTCCTTACTACTGGGGTCACTTTGAGCAGGTGATGGGACAGCATTCTCCACAGGTAGATCCTCAACGTAGCTGTCATTCTCCACAGGTAGATCCTCAACGCAGCTGTTTTCAACGTAGCTGTCATTCTCCACAGGTAGATCCTCAACATAGCTGTCCTCAACGTAGCTGTCCTCCCCCTCCGGCAAGTACCCAACTTCGTGTGCCATTTCTTGTTCTTTCTCTGGCTCAGCTGACAGGTTTTCCTCAGAGTGTATGCATTCAAGCTCCACAGGTGTACTAGTGCACGCAGGATTCACTGTCTCAGGTGGGCATGGATTTGATTGCTGCTTAAGTGGTGCTAGATAATACTCATCATCCTCTTCCTCCTCCCCTGTTTGCTCCGCTTCCTCATTTCTCTCCACACTCTTTCTCTTTGCACGTGGCTGTACTTGAGTTTCCAGCGGCAGGTTGTCACATGGGAGGAGAAGATTACGATGTAAAACCCTTGATCTCCCTGTCCCTCTCTCAGGTCTGAGTTCATAAACAGGGATATCTTGACTCACTTGACGCACAACTGTGTGAATAGCATCTTCCCAGTGATTTCTCAGTTTGCCAGGACCACCGCGAGGTGTCATGTTCCTGATTAATACACGATCACCAGGCTGTAATACTGAGCTTCTCACCTTACTGCCATAATGTGTCTTGCTTCTCATAGCAGCTTTGTGAGCATTTTCTCTTGTGATCTCGTATGCCTCCTCCATGCCCTGCCTCCACTTTTCCATGTAACGATGATGATTACTGTCCCCTTGCTCCACGGTCAAGTCGAACAGCATATCAACTGGCAACCGTGGAGAGCGTCCGTACAACAGGTTGAAGGGTGAGAAACCTGTTACATCACTACGAGTACAGTTGTAGGAGTAAATCAGTTTATTTAGTGAGTCTTTCCAGTTAGTCTTTTGTCTCTCTGTGAGGGTCTTTAACATCTGGAGTAATGTTCGGTTAAACCGCTCGACCTGTCCGTTTCCTTGTGGGTGGTAGGGAGTGGTTCTCGACCCAGCAACTCCACAGTACTTTTTCAATTGTGTGAACAATTGGTTTTCAAATTCACCACCCTGATCATGGTGTATTCTTGTCGGAAAGCCGAATCTCAGCACATAGTCGTTAAAGATTTTTTCTGCAACTGTTTTTCCTGATTTGGAAGTCGTGGCGTAGGCCTGGGCAAAACGTGTAAAGTGGTCAACAATTACAAGAATATATTCATAACCACCCTTACATTTGTCAAGGTGCAAGAAATCAATTGAGACAAGCTCAAACGGTTGAGTGGTGACAATGTTCGTCAGTGGCGCTCTTGTCTGACGGCTTGGTTTCTTGTGCTTGAGGCACACACATCTCCTCATGACATAATCTTCGATTTCTCGTTGCATGTAGGGCCAGTAAAACCGGTCCCGTACCAAAGATGTAGTCCTGTCTGCACCTTGATGGCCCATTTCATCATGGAGCTCCTTTAATACTGTACTTTTGTGCTTTTCTGGAAGCACAAGCTGTGTTCTGTTTGAAGTTTTCCTGTACAACACTCCACTCTCATTCATCTCCAACTTGTCCCACTCTCTTAGCAGACATAAGATTTGTGAACTGAGTTGTTTGAGTTCTGAGCCTGATGGCTTCTTTTCTGCCAGCTTGTACTGAATCACTGCTCCAACATTGGGATCATTTCTTTGGTCATGTTTGATCTGTCCTATTGTCAATGGAATGATGGATGCGTCTACAGTTAATGCTGCACAACTTAATGAGACACCCATGGACCATGACACACTGGATTCATCCTGGTTCTCCACTGCTTGTGTAGCTGCTCCAATCACATCATATGACATTTCCTCTGTACACTCATCCATGAATACTTCCACGTCCAAAGGCATTCTGGACAGACTGTCAGCATCAATGTTTTCCTTACCAGGACGGTATTTAATTATGAAATGGAAGTCTGCCAGTTCTGCTACCCATCGACAACCTGTTGCATTCAGTTTGGCAGTGGACAGTACATATGTAAGTGGGTTATTGTCACTGTAGACGGTGAAGAATGGTGCATAGTATAGGTAATCACGGAATTTTTCTGTGATTGCCCATTTGAGGGCAAGAAACTCTAATTTGCCTGAGTGTAGATTGTAATTTTTCTCTGCTGTTGTTAAAGTACGTGAACCATAAGCAATCACACGAAGCTTTCCATTTTGCTTTTGGTACAATACTGCCCCCAATCCCTGGTTGGAAGCATCGGTATGGAGGACAAATGGCTGTGAAAACTCTGGGAAACCTAGAACAGGAGGCTGCGAGAGACAGTCTATCAACTGTTCCAATATTAACTGATGCATGTCAGTCCATTTGATGGGTGTGTTGGATGAAACTCCTCTACTGTTTCTTTTTGTTTTCGTTTTTTTCAGCATTTCAGTTTCTGTAGGTGCTTTAAGCAGGTCATACAAGGGACAGGCAATACGTGAAAAATCTTTGATATACTGCCTGTAATAACTTAATAGTCCCATTATTGCTCTTAACTCACCGATAGTTCCTGGGTGTTTGTTTTTCAGGGCCGTTACTGCAGCAGTATCGGCAGGGTCCACTCTATTTCCCTCAGCAGACACAATTCTTCCAAGGTAACGTACTTGTGTTTTAAACAGGTCACACTTTCTGGGCTTTAGTTTTATCCCATGCTCCCTCAGCCGTTGCAGCACCCTTCTGACAGCATTGATATGATCCTCAAATGTCCTGCTAAACACAAGAACATCATCAAGATATGGCACACATATTTCATCCCTTAAGCCCTCCAAGCACTCTTCCATGCAGCGCTGGAATGCTGCAGGGGCATTCATGAGTCCAAACGGGATTCGTACCCACTCATAAAGGCCCCAGGGGGTCACAAAGGCTGTTAGGTGTCTACTGTCTTTGGCCATGAAACCCTGGTGGTATGCCTTACCCTGGTCCAGCAGTGAAAAGAGTGTGTTTCCTCCCAGGTTATCCATAATGTCCTGTACTCTGGGGATGGGATGGCGATCTGAGTGGGTTTTCCTGTTGAGCTCCCTGTAGTCAATACATAAACGTAGAGTTCCGTCCTTTTTTCTTACGCAGACGATTGGAGAGGAGTAGGAAGACATGGACTTTTCAACCCACCCTTGTGCTATCAAGTCCAGTAAGTAATCTTTCATCTCCTTGTATAAGGGTTTTGGAACAGAGCGGTAGGCTCTTGACACTGGCTCAGCATCTTGTAGTGAAATCTTCATTTGCAAGTTTTCCACACAGCCTATGTCGTCATCAGACTTGGAAAATGAGTCTGATTCTTCTCTTAGCATCTGACTGACTATTTGTCTCTGGTGTTCATCAAGGTGAGTCAAATCCACAGGAGGATCCCACTGCTCATGCACAGGGGGGCTTTCACTGGAGATCTGGGCGTTGACATGGTGGATTGATGCAGCAGGTTTTTGGTCTGTTTTAAATATGTTTGCAGGATATACTGATCTGACTGACTGTACAGTTCCAATAATAGTTCTTGCTGCCATCGTAATGTCATGATTTGTTGTGTTTTGCACACTAACAATAATTCTTGGGACTGTATCTGCCTTCACGGACACAAGAGTATCACAAAACTCTAATCCTTCAGGCCATTGTGGGTTCTCATTTGGCTCAAAAACCAGAGTTTTATCCTCTTTGAAAAATGGAGCCTGTACTCGACACTCGAGTTGAATGGAGTTACGTTTAGGCACACTAACTCTCTCATTTGCTGTTCTTACGTTATAGTCACATGTCTGTCCTACACTCACAGCATTAATAAAGGCTTTTGCTTTGTTTTTTCGAAGATGAGGAAAGGCAATTTTTACTGCCTGTACAAGCTTCTCTTTATCCCCATGTCTTTTCTGGCCTGGCTGACTGGCTATCACAAGGTGCTCAATGACATTAAAGCCAATAATGGGACACTGCTGTTGGTTACCTTTTAGCACTAGCATGGGTATTAGCAACTCGGTATCACTTGCAGTAAGTTTAAAGGACACTTCAAGCCAACCAACATATGGCATTTCTGTACCATTGGCCGCTTCAATTTGTAAAGAGTCTATAGGGTCAATTAGCTCTGCTACATCTCTTAGCGGTACATCAGTTAGATGGCTTTCTTTCCATACCTCATCTATAGCACAAATTTGTGAGCCTGTATCCCAGAGGGCCTGAGTTTTCTGTTCGTGTAGGAAACACCTGATGAGGCACTTTTTCCCTACTAACTCTCTCACAGTAGCTGTTTTTTCTTTTGCAATATTTTGTTTGTGCTTGGATTTGTCATGTGACTGTGTCGCTTTCTTAATACCTGAACATGTGTATGTCTTACAATGCCTTTTGTGTGCAGGCCAATGGTTCTCCTGACATTCTTTAGAACAATACAGTGTAATTTTGCAAGTTGAACAGTATTGTAGTTCCCTACTCTTTTTCTCTTCATTGCAATTTGCACAAGATTGGGACTTATAGTGGCCGGTTGCTGCATGTCCCATGGGAGCAACCCCTCTTAGTTTAAAGGGCTCCGCCTAGTGGGTCCCTCTACCCTCTGTGCCTTACAACCTGCTCTGAAATGTTCACTGCTTCCACACCTAAAGCAATGCTGACAGTACTCTTCGCCTGCATGAGTACAGGAAACACACCTAGGTCGGGGGCGTGGTGCTGGGTAGTATCGCTGCGGTGCATACCCTTGTTGAAACTGAGCCGTTTCTCTTACTCGTGCCGGGTGGAATGCCGGTCGGTACTCCTGCACTGCTGCTGGTGGCTGCTGGTGGTACACGCTGTTGGCATTGAATTCAGCCCTATAGGGAGAGGGTTGTTGGGGTGAAAACACAGGATAAGGGGCGGAAATATTAGCTGGTTCTCTGCTTGGTGAGGGATGCTGTGGGGGTGCAGATGTGGCCGTTTGGATCGTTTCTCTGATTTGGGAGACCTCAGCTCTCAGGGCTTGCAACAGCACCATGTCAGAGCGCATTCCTTTGATTTCTGACAGCAGATCAGTGGGCAGAGTAACTGTGTTTTGCTGGCTGGTGCTTTTCATTTCCACCGGAACTTCAGTGGACTTGACTGTATTCACATTTGTTACTCGTGATGGGGCAGCAAGTTTCTTTTTATCCTGTCTCTCTTTTTCATTGGTGTACGCAATGTTCACTTTCTCCAGCAGCAGCTCATCCGAAGTACTTATCTGCATGAGGAGAGGCTGCAGGTCACTTTTAATATTGTCATTCTGTAGACCAGTCAGGACAGTATGCATGAAGAGACTCTGGACTAGTGCTGGGTCATATTTTAGGTTTGACTCGGCTTCTTGAGAAGCAAACAGGATTTTCTGTCTCATGTCCATAGTTCTAATCAGGAAGTTTTGAGGCGTTTCTTTACTACTCTGAACCTCAGAGGTGAGTTGTTTGTATAACTCTGTGGCACCTTTCTCCTGGTAATGAGACCTGAGAATTCGGCGAAGGGCAGGCAGTGTAAGGTTTTCCTTCCCTTCAAGGTAACTCCGTAACTGCAGGCCTGGTGTGATGGCACGGATTACAGCATCAATGATCTCTGACTCTGGGTAGCCCTTACTAAAGCCATTTTCAATTTGTCTGGCCAGACTAGAAAATGTGAGCCTATCTTTTTGTCCTGGCTCGCCTATTTGGCCTGCGATCTTAAGATCTTTGCGCCACATAGAACTACTGGGGAGTACTTGGGCCAGATTTCTTTCTGGGGGGCTGAACCCGGCAGGGTGGTTCATGCTTGTGTTCATTAGGTCATGCATTGCATTTTCTTTTTCTTGTAATGACAACCTTAGTGCCTCTACCTCCTTCTGGAGATCTTCCCTTTTGACACTGTCATGTACATTTGTTGTAATTTTGGCTTTGTCTATGATATCCTGCACATTAAGAAGTTCGGACATGCCTTCATCCTCTAGCTCGGCCATTTCTTCACGTTCATTATGCTCTGTGACATGAGAAATTAATTGACTGCGAGATTTACCAGTCACATGCACATTATCCGGTCCTGAAATCTCCAGTTCATTGCACACTTTAATCAGTTGTTCTACAGTCAGTGTATACAATGCACCTGTAATGTCCAGCTGCAGCTTCTCCAATTCAGCCTCCATTGTATCAGAGAAGTGGGCAGAAATAGCAAATGAGGGTTTATCTTACTTAATTAGGTTTTTTTGCTGCTCCCTAGTGGTGACTTTTCACACTTCAGGATGCAGGTTACCAACGTTGTCTGAAAACGACCTCGACTGCCTTTCCAAGCTCCTTTCTCCGATGACTGGGTTGTTTAAGGGGATGATTGATCAGAGGATTCCACTAACAACTCAGGGATGGTCCTCAAATCAAATCTCCCAGCAGCGCCTCCAAATGTTATGCCCCTAATATGGGGAAAATATAAGACAAAGGAAACAGAGACGATGTTAGCTTGCTTCAAGTCTTATGTATTATGCCCGCCAACAACATGGTACACATAGCACGCTGTATAATACAGAACATGGATTCTTGATATAAAACAACCACTAACAATGCGCGTACTGCAAACATACATCCAATTTAACACACAAGATGTCACTTTTTAAATGCACAGTACAAACATACATATCCAAATTAACACCCAAACTCCCCTTCTTGGAGCTAAACTACACTATCATGGCTAGCTGCGCTAGCATAGCTAACGGCGCTCGCAAAGCTAGCATACACAGCTACAACAATTACAGAACCTAGAGAAACCCTCCAAAAATACCTCTAACAACTATCACTATTCACATTAATATTATACACAGTCAGTCTACATATATAACGTTTCTCACGGATGAACTCACCTAATATGGGGAAAATATAAGACAAAGGAAACAGAGACGATGTTAGCTTGCTTCAAGTCTTATGTATTATGCACCCGCGGCAAGCAACACGCGCCCTCTGCTGGACAGACCCGGAAGGTCATCAACCATGACTTAGTGATGGTTGCTTTAACCATTTTCGTATAAATGATTATCCACAGATCAGATGTGTGTCACTGCTGTGGAAGCACTTTGGAAATGATGCACGCGCAGCGGAGCAGGTCACGCGCACCTGACACAATTTGTTGTTAGTATTTTTCGCTACGTTCTCTTTTTTGAATGGTTGCATAACGTTCAACTTCCCCGAAGATCTCGACGCGAAGCCTGAAGGGTAAACACCAGGTTTACTAATCTACCCACACAATTTGTCGGGTTTCGGAATGTCTCGCTATGTTAGTACATTCTTAAAAAACAAAACACCATTTAATTTCGGGTTAAAATGTGTTGTAACTGCGTTACTGAGCATTGTAACGGGTAATATATTACCCACATTTCATTAGTAATTCGTTACATTACTTCGTTACAGCAAAAAGTAATATATTACTGTAACTCCGTTACTTTTGTAACGCGTTACACCCAACACTGCATACAATAAATACATTTTTAAACACTGAGTATGTAGCCTAATGAGACATGGCTTACTCTGCAGAGGGGACTTGTGGACATTTAACTGTTATTTATCAGGAAATAGTTAGGCAAGTTTATGTGAATTTGAAAAACCATTTTGGGGTATTGTGCTACCACTTGCGCATTCATTGTATACAAATTGAAAGTTGTAAAGTTGTTAATGTCAAGGTAGTTAGGTTTGATGACTGAAATGTATGTTTAGGCTTGAGCCATCCCTTAAGCAATTTCCTTTTAGCAAACCGTTCCTAAATGGTTTCCTTTATCAACGCCCAAAAGGGAGAAATATTTTGAGGTTAATGGTAAGAGCACAATCCATGAAGACGATCCCAGTTGACCACATATTCAGTTGGGCAGTTCTGTATTAAGCTCATGTTTCTCGGGTTGTAAACAAAAGCAGTTATCCAGTGCATCCAGAGGTCCCTTTAGATTACATTTATGTTTTTATCCTAAGCGACTTGCTACTTATTTGATTGCACTTATGCAAAACACGTTTGCGTCAGTCTCATAAATTCTGAACAAAATGTGTGGATGTAAATAATGTAAGGGAACATACATGCACACGTCTATATGTTCTCTACCGAGAAATTGACATGTCACATCACATGGAATGTAGACACAAATCAGAAGAATAATATCGCAAAAACAAAACCATAAATGGTTGACTGGATAAATACCACTATTTCTCTGCTATTAACTTTGACTGCACACAGTCATATGACATGACGAGTATATTTTTGACCCTGTCTGGAAACATACCTTAAGCACGCTGTATTTCTTATTTCTAGATATATGAGTTAACCTCTTTGTCTTAAGCAAGTCAAGACCAACATTTGTTTAACTTGCACAGGTTGGACACAGGACTCCACTGGCCAGGGGGTTGCGGAAGATCCTGAGGAAGAGACAGTCACGCTGAACCTCACACCCTGTGACCCATCTGAACCAGAAAACAACTGGCAGGAGGCAGGGACCACAGAGAGCCAGGTGCCAGAGACAAGCACCGTGCAGGTGGAGGTGCTGAAGACCCCCCCCCGTGAAGCAGTGCACCATCATAGAGGTGGGGCAGGAGGAGCAGCCCCAGCGGGATGATGTGAGACAGGCTACCACCACGGAGGGGCCAGGTAATAAAATAGATAGAGAGAATCGGAGGGATGAAACCCTCTTTAATGGTCACACATGCAGAGCACACAGCACACACAGTGACATTTGTTCTCTGAGATTTGCAGCTTTTATATTTATAAAAGTCAAGAGTGTTTTCTGATACTTTCCTAAAAAATTATTGTAGGTAACTTGTTGACAAGTCATGCTTCTACAATATCTCAAAACACCTAATTGCACTTCTTGCATTTTTGGGAATAATGATTGTTCCAATAGGTAAATAATAATAACAACAATAGCTTAATCTAAATAACAATTTCACCTACAACTTCATAAATATGAAAGGAAAGTGGGATACTTGGGTATGTGTATATCCTTAGGTACTCGGATATAAATAAATATTAAACGTTTAGAAAAATACAGTCTTTCATTCCTGAACAGACATGTGGTTACTATATGGTTATACCTTTTTCACACAAAAATGCAAAGCAACAGCAGGCTTACTTTACATTTGATAAATCACAAAATAAAACTCCTATGTGATTTGGTTTACACACAGAAAGGGTCTTACATTGTAGCGTTGGGCAGTAGGTCGATTACATCAAAATGATTTGGCTTATGTCCATATATTGTACGAGAGGTTGATATCATTAATATTGTGGTCTACCTAAAGCAATCCCTGACCATAGGGGTACACTTTGAAGCAACTCATGCAACAACGTCATGCAGCATATTTAAACTTTATACTCAAGAACTGCATTTAGATACGACACTGTCCCATAATGAACATACGAGGAATAAACGTAGGTTTTTGAATCAAAGTTAAATTCATTTAACGTTACAGCACAACATGTTAATATTTATCAAACTATTCCTTACACATAAAGTATGGAGTCAATTATATAGGCAAGACAACTAAACACCTAGACTTCATAGATCAACCTCAATTAAATCGCAATAAGAAAAAAATATCTGTACCTAACACCTATTGCATCATGTGATGCTGCATTTGTGGGATGTATTTTGAAACTTGAGTTTAAGCTTAACTTGGTGTACTGTATGTATATAGTAATATTTCTTCTTCAACCCACAGCTGTCAGGACAGGGTCCGTGAGGGACACATTACTTGGTCCTAGACACAAAAAGAAAAAGTCAGGTATATTAACAGTATTAAGTATTTTGACTGATTATAAACATTTGCATGAGTCGAATTGATTGGTATTCCAATAAATCTATCGACATGTACTTTAGCAAAGTGCATGTAAACGCAGTGATTGATGCTTCTTTAGTGAGTTAACAATGCTATATTGTGAATAATAACTATAACTGATACTTTATCCAAAAATCCAAAGGGCTTTAATTGTCTAATTAGACTAAAATACATACAGTCATAGTTGATAAGGTGGTGATGAGAATGCTAGGCAGTAAAGGAAGCAGCAGTGCAGTATTTTCTTTGGTCATCTCAGGCTCAGCAGTGGTATGGCCATTCAAACAAGCATCCCATGTTAGGACTGAGAGCAGCTTGGTTCCATTTTAATGATGTATACAGTAACTTTTGACCAGTGATAACAGTGTGGTAACTTTTCATCGTGCAAGTCTGGTTGCTACTTAAGTGTTCATCGTATGCATTTATTTTATTTCTAATATGACTAATACTGTATGTGGAACCTGCTTTGATGTTCACAGATTGCTCCTACCACACTCGCCTAGAAACTTTCCCCAATCAGGAGTGTAATAAAAGGAAGAATGAGAAAGGTTAGACGGGAATAAAAGTAATGCATCGGGTGTGCTTTATGATTTACAAACTTCCAACACAATTGTTTGCTAAATAGCTAATATGCGTTTGGTCTTTCCGAAATTAGAGATTTGTTTTCTTCTCTTGATAGGGAAAAGCAGAAATGTTGGTGGAGTGGGAGCCCTGTCCAGTATGGTATATATCTTCCAGTTACTTGGCTTCATGTCATCTGATGTAGTCCCATGTTGGAGAACAAACACATGATATTTAACAAATGCAAAACATCCAAATCTACCACCAGTCCTCTTATATATTTCACTACTGTTATTCTGAAGCAGCTGAAGTAGTGTAGGTACAAATGATTGTTTAACTTCATTGTTGTTAATGTATGTGTTTTTGTTTGTTAGAACATTTGTTTTCATTTCTATGTTCACTTTTTCTAAATGGTAAATGAAACATTTACTTATATAAATTGAGTTATAAGATGTTTGCTTCACACATGGTTTATGCTTTTCGGAAAGACGAAACCAGTAACTGTATCTAACATTATTCCATTCTGTTTTCAGTGACAAGGAGTGGGCTCATTCCTGGCAGCCGAAGAATTCTCCGGGATAATGCATACAAATAAAATCTGTTATTTGAACACCAGTTTTGTTTTTGCACGTTTGTTCTCTTGTTTATATGCTCCATTTGAGTCATATTTAATGTTTCTATTAGAAATAAGATGAAAACCTCCACCAAAATGCATTTGACTTTTTAGGAAATTACAGTTGAAATACTACATGATTTCATTGTCAGTGATAGGAACACCATAACCTATTTTAAGCATATTCATGTGTGAAATCTGGTACTTTGCCATCCACTGCCTTATCTAATTTGTTTAACTTCCGAAGTATAACGCTTTGGAGGTAGGCTTGCATATAAAGCGTCTTTGGGTTTCAGAAAAGCGCTCTAAAAATAAAATGTATTATTATTATATCATTTAATTATAGGCCTAATTAAAATGATCCTGACCTGGATCACTGGTTTTGCTACTACATTTGAAAGCTTTTGGGGACAAATGCTTGAGATATTAAAATGGTAGTGATTACTTTGAATTTTCATTTTCACTTATTGAAAACCACAACTCGAGTATCAGGATGGTCTTTATCTGGAAAGTTATCCACATCTCATCACCACGTTGTCACGGCGACCCTTTGTCACGTCACAGATACGGTACCCGAACTCAGATCGCCACCCAAACGATACTGCTGTTGCTAAGGAGGCAAAAGTGCAAATTTGTATTTTATATTTTTTTAAACAAGGTTTGGTTTCGGATCGCACCCGATTGACGGATTTCTGAAAGGGAATGGAGCCTATACGGCCGTCAACGCAAGACAAGTCGAACGAGTCCACGCACACACGCCGGAAGAACAACAAATATGTCATCTCTGTGTACTTCGTAACGATTGTTGGGCGTGTATCTAATGGGAATTGTAGTTTGTAGCACTGCCTCTCATATCATTTCAATGGGTTAACTTTCTATTCTTCTGTGTTTTTGTATGTTTTGAGCTGAGGTGCCAACTCAACATACAATGTTGATGAAATGAATGAAATTTGGTGATGATTCATGGTTTTTGTGTTAATGTAATAGCAGTTAAAACAGGACCGGTCAAATTTGACCGCGAACACCAAAGTAAGGGGGGGAAACGAATACAATAGGAGGGTTTTAATGTAACCATTGCTTATGACATTGATATTTTAAATCAAAAAACATATTCCCTAAAATGTGGAAGCTCTGGATGCCATACAAATGAATAGTTTATATTTTTTTAGGGCCACAACTTTGGCACTAGAGCACCTATTGTTATCAAACGCATTTCAATGGTGAAACTATCCAAACATATTGCATATGACAACATTGTCCACTACGATGAAAGGCGTGTAAGCCAAAAAAACCTTATTCTGGTTCCATCATGGGTAACCCCACCCATCCTCTCCACCTGCAGCTGGACAGACAGATAACCCCCCCACCTGGACAGACAGGAGCTCCTTCTCCAACAGACTGCTGCAGCTCCGCTGTCACAGGAACCGATACAGCAAAACATTCCTGCCCACTGCAATAACTCTGTACACAACACGTTCTCACTCCCAACCGGTCACATGTTTACGGACGGTCAACTCCTTGCAGTATCAATACTAATTCGGCTGACTTTTATATTTGATCCAATCAGTATATTGGTATATTTACACCATAACGGTGCACAGCTGATAGAAAGGGACACCTAGTGGTTAAAGCACGTTATTGAAATGTATTATTTGTATTATTAGATATTAATAGGAGACACAGACAGACAAACTAATAAGGCTTTATTTAAACATTAAAGAATACTTTAGGTTAAGGTCTTATTTTGAATAAGAAAAAAGCTTTGGGGGTATAAATATTAAGCCTGACAAAGTACTAATATATTGCTTTCCTGCAATGTTAACTACTGTATGTTTAAGCACTTATTTTAACTGATATTATACATATGTATTATACTCTTATAAGATGTATGTAGATAGTATAAGAAATGTGCAGAATATGACAGTTTAATGTTGGAGGTATATGTATACACACATATTGATAGATGTCTTGTAATGCACTGTTGAGGAACCTGCGACCCAAGTTGTTCATCTCCGACCTTGTCAGGTATTGAACAATCAATAAATAAAGAACACAGAATTATTAAATATAAAACACAGAATTTGTGTGATTATACTAAATGATTTAGAAATAAAAACCACTGCATATGTACAACTGTTACACATGCTGATGTAACGCAAATGTTTCCAACTTGGGATCAATAAAGTATATCTTATCTTAAGATGATCGATGGCTACTGCCATATTTGCAAAATTTGCCTCTGAACCTTGACAAGTGCATGTTTCAGGCTTATCAATGAACAACAGGAGGGGTCACAGACATAAGACGAGCTGTTAAATAAAGCTCTTCTGACTTTAGCTGGCATGTGGGTATATATACACCCACATGACAGCTAAGGTCAGAAGAGCTTTATTATTTATATTATATATATATATTATATTTATTATTTTATTATGTATTAATGCTGCCCATAATGGGCAGCATTAATATATATATTAATGCTGCTCATTATGGGCACAAGCAATTTCCCCCCATTTATTAATTATATGTTTTAAATGTGAGTGTTTCCTATCCCCTAAACCTCCAGGGATGTACACAGTTTAATACTGGCAACTTCTTATTATGGGAAATATGAAAACGTCTTTTAAAACTACAATTCCCAGCAGAGATGTGCCATAGATAGAGAACATGTTGCGAAACACACAATAGTGTGTAGTTACTACACAGTTACTACATTTGTAGTTCTGGGGACGGGGTGGGGGAGGGGGTGGACCCGTTCAAATCCTGTTTTGGACAGTCTGCCGTGGTTCCATCCCATTTCAAAGTGCTGTTCGACAAAAGCATGAAAAGCATGGACAACAGAACATAAAATCAAGTTATGCAAACGGTTATAACATACAGTATTAAGAAATCATACAACACAACCATTTAAGTACTTCAATCAATCAGGTTAATAGCTGGAGACCAAAAAGGAAATATAACTGACAAAGCAATTAAAGCAAGTAACGCAAAAGAAACAAAAATGAACAATTAGAGGAAAGCTCTTATTGGCCTGCGGTGTAACAGGTGCAGTCATATAAAGTTAATGACAGGTAAATCCTATAAGAGATCGAAAATAATAATACATAGGCATGCTGTTCTGGGAAAAAAGGGAAAGACCTCCTGCTCTTGGACAATGATGTGCTCACCAAGTTGTATGGTAACCAGCAAGATATACTTGGAGATTTAGGAATTTACATTATAGTGTTTCAAAAAGGATCAAAAGTGAATGGTTCATTGCTCAGGATGCATTCCAGGGACGCTGAGCATTTTCTTCAATACAATTTAAGTTGTGTACAAGTGAAATGTTTGGCCTGATGCTGCAGCATAGGGAAAAGTCATATGGTCAACATATTCAAGGGTGATATTCCATTGAGGAGTATGAATACAATCTCTAAATATAAAGTCAGTAAAGTATTTACATTTCTGATAGCACATCAAGTCTTGGCGGATATTCGTGCTTGAGAGCAGCAGCAATCTGGGGAAATACAGAGAAACAAAAAAGAGGGGCAGATCAGAAACCAAATTTGAGGTTTTTGAATACACAATGTATGTTTAGCATTAATGAATACAAAAGTAACAGCAACATGTCTAGGTTGAGGCTAAATCAACAAAGATACTGTACATTAATTCATAAGTGAATTACCTAAATTATGTTTCCTTCTTCATCTTCACTGGTGTCTGGACTGTTTAGGCCACTTTGACTTTCCTCTTCATGTTGAAGGAAACAAGCATCAGGACCTAAAGCAGTCTTATACTGCTGCAGTACCACCTGCAACCTCTCCAACGCCTCAGCATGCTTCCTTCTTAGGGTGCTCCCAAGTCCTCCATTCCCCTTGTCTACATCTGAAAATACACAAAATATTGTTATATGGACATACTATAAAGTAAGATTGCTTCACGAGGCCAGAGCACTTCAATAGAGTATATTCTCTCCCATGTACATATAAAGATGATTGTCACTGTCAAGGGACTTCATTATGTAAAATGGCCGGGTCGAATGGGCAAAGGCCATTATACTCCATCCAATTTCTGTGACCAAGAATGATTTGGGCTGACTTTTTTTCCTTTAAAACTCATACTTTACAAGGTAGGTTAAGTCTTGCTTTCAACTTACCTTGCTCAGCCACCTTATTTTTTAGAGCAACTGCCATGTTCTGCAACCATGTGCAATGCTGCGCCATCTCCCACAATAGGATGCATTTCTCCTCTTGCAGTCTCCGTGTAAGCATGACTTGATCAAGTATCTTTTTCTTGGCTGTAAAGTTAGCTAAAATCCAATCACAGTTATGTATATACATGAATCACATTTTCATTATAGCATAACAATATGTTTAAAACTCCAAACATGTACTTTCAAAATAATCAAATGTATACACAATAAGAAAACTTAAGATATACCCTTAAACTAAATGAACGTTCTAACACTCTACATGATATGTGCATAACTCAGCAAGGTATACCTTCATATAACAGAACTTCAAATTAATTATTATGAAATATCTGAAAACTGACCCATGCCATGAACTTCCCATGGCCACAGCGCGGACATGATGCTCCCTCCAGAGAGGGAATGCTCCACCGCAGCAACATCTATGCCTCTGGCAGAGTCGTGTATCAGCTGGTTGTACTTCAGTACCTCCTGATTAAGGCGCTTTTTGTCATCTGCAAGCTTCCTTCGAAGTCGATGGCGGAGCTTGCTGCTGTCTGAAAAAGACATGAAGTAGTGGGATAGGGATATGTGACAAACTATATTTGCAAGTGCAAAAAATACATATAATTCAGTAGGTTGAATCTGCAACCTAAAACATTATATTGTTATACCATTCTGTCGGTAAAGGGATTGCTTCCGCTGCCTCACACTTAGGTAAAGCCCCTCAATGCTTTGCTGCAGTGCTGTTTGAAGGATGTCTTCAGAAGTACCCGATGTTTCTGATGTTCCTGTAGAAATAATATTGGTAGTAAAATGTACTGTTACACAACACGTAACGGTTTTGAGAAACAAAGTTTTGCAACATATTTAACACCTTTTAACACAAATTGATGGGACAACTATGGAAACTGGAACATATCAGAGATAAACATGGACACATAGTTGGCTTGCTATTGCTTGAAGATTATGTCCCTGTCTACTGAAATCCAGTGAGGGTCCCATTACGTGGCATGAAAAATCAGCCTTATTGCCTTAAAATTGGCTGCTCTTTAGGATCAAATCTGTAAATTCAAACAGTCATCGACAATGATATGTAGCTGGTGTTATCTCGTCGTGCTTACCAGATGCCCATTCCTTCACGTCGGAAATCCACGTTTACACCATGTCATCTGAGACACAATGTAGCTCCGTCTTGAGTTCCTCAAGACTTGCAGTCTCTTCCAGGAGACTCTTACTAGTCTGATAAACAGTAGACGATGGACATTTATCAAGATTAAAACTTGCTATGATTAACAACAAGCCATGTGCAAATGACAAAGGACACAACAAAACCTTTAATAGGAGGCTCACCTTCACATATCTTGTGGAAAGTGCCTGATGAAGGGAGTCACCTTTTTTCCTGTTCCATCCCATTGCATGCACTGTGAGCATGTCCAGTCGTGCTTTTGAAAGCAATAATGAGGTTATGATGTGTCATCTAAAAAAGTATGCAATAATAGGGCAAAACCTTCCACTCACCTGCTTTGGACATGTATTTTGTTGTCAGGGCACAACGGGACAGGTAGCTGTTGACCTGCTCCACCTCTTCCCCAGCAGTCATCCCTGCTCCCTCCTGGTTCTTCCCACTCCATATAATCTGATGGTAAAAGGTTGCTGGAATTGTTGTGCAAAGAGGCTACATACTACTATACTAAACAGTATAGCTTAGATATTTACTACTTCAGTATTATAAATATAAAAAATATAAATGTACGTGATACAAAAATATTTCACATACCTCGCATTTGGTAGCATGGGCTCGAGCATGCATTACACTGAGGAATGGCTTCATGGTGGTCAGCTCCTGGAGAGCAGGAAGGACACTTGCAGCTTTCTCCATGTACGGCCAGTACTTGCAAGCCACATCCATGGTGAAGAACTTGGCTTTGGCTGGCATGAGTTCCTTTTGAAGATACAGGGGGGAGGCGAATATCTCCACCCTGTACATATTTAAGGCCTTCAAAAGAAACCCATGGCGACATACAGCCACCTCCATCCCTTCTTCATCCAGCTTTGAAGCCTTCCTTGACCTCTCCCTCGCTGCTGTCCACTGGGAGTCCCCACATGTGCCTTTCCCTGGGTCTAAGACACACATTACATCATGACAAATCAGTTAAAAGCAATGGAATCACGATCTACACCATTTGTTCTAATTATCTGATTTTGGAGTAGATGGTAAGGAGAAGTAGCTGAATTTGAAGAAAGTCAGGGTCGGATATACATGGCTATTTTTGTGATATACCTATAAGGTCAAATGACGAATAAAAACTTGCATTTTTCAGTGATCTCTGTATTTTGTCGAGAAATGCAGCCACGTCTTCTGCTACAAAGAGCCCATTAAAAAAGGCGCTGCCATCAGAACTGAGGAAAAAAAGATGAGCAAATATATCCATGAAATATAAGCAGTAATCAAAAAAGTTAAATAACAACATTGTAAAAACAGCACCTTCCACTTCGCCGAAAGCGATACAGCTTCCTGTTTCCATCGGCAGAAACAGCCAACATCTCCGGCGTGCAGGCAGGGCAGATGAAAGGAGCACCACAGCAGAGCTGGTCTTCCTCATACGAGGCATAGGAGAACTCCAGAAAGCTGCGCTGCAGTGCATCTCCGTTGACAGGTCCAGACTGGAAGATAATTACATATATTGCTGTGATTTTGTCTATTTACGGAAATGTTATAATGTATAATATGGTAAAGAATATTTACACTTACTCTTCCTCCACACTTTGTGCGATGCTCCAGCAGCTTTGCAAAGGCCTGTCTGGAGAATCCCGGAGAGATGACCTTGAGCTCTTCAAAGGAGCTCAGGAGGTCCAAGGTGTAAAGTGTGGAAATACTGACCGAAGCTGGCCAGTATCCACTCTTAAGGAGGACTTTCAAGTCGGGGGTCCACTGCTGCTGGCAAGTTTGACAGACATATAGTGGCAGATGCAAATCATAACGCCCTTGGAACAAGTAAATAAACATAATTAAGACACATTTTACAACAGTTCCATCTACAAATAGTCAAAGATGAAAAGATATTACATGAAGGTTTTACTCCAAGTGGAAGCACAATGCCTCAGCCCACAACAGTAAACATATAACAACAATTCAATAGAAATCCAAATATATATATAAATATATTTGTTTACCATTGATGGTAATTAAAATCACTGGTTTGCCTGGTACCACAGTGAGGTTTGTGCCTTTACAGGAGCAGTTGGGTGCCTTCACAGTTGGCAATATGCAAGCTGTCAAAAAAAAAAGAAAAGCACTAATTACCATTATATGCTGGCCGAAGAGACATGTGAACATCAAAATGCAAGTTTGAGAGAGCATACCTTGGTCATGGGTGTCATATCCACTTTCCACTCTAACAACACACGTTGTTGGACTAATTGGTTTAAAAAAAACATTCATTAAACTGTCCCTGTTGTGGAGTGGTTGGTTCTTGTGATGAAGTACATCACAGTCTCCACAGAATCACTCCTCGGGGAGACACTCTCTACACCTTGGGAGGAAATACAAAATGATTCTAATATCCTAGAATCACTTTCATATTCATGTGGGTTTTCTCTAGGTATCCAGTTTTCTAACATCCCAAAAGTCATGCATGTTAGCTGAAATAGCAGGGCACTGAGCATTAATACTGAAAAATGACAATTAGGTAAAGTTTTTTAAATAAAGGTAAATGTTATCTCACCTAATAACAGCCGGCTCGTGGCAGAGGCCACACAAGGGATGACCAACAGCCTCTTTTTCTAGAAGGCATTGTCGGTGGTGTGGTCTCGCTTCTTTCCAGCGCTCTGAGGCTTTCTGCTGCCGAAAAGACCAGGATGAGGCAGAGCTTTTTTGAGGCTCAGGAGGAGGACATGAGGAAAGAATGTCAGAGAGTCTCTCCATATTCTTTTCTGTGAACAGAATGGGAAACTTTAACTGTAAATGACTATATTTAAGATGAACACTAAAAATCAAGGATAATTTCTTTGCTCAGTATGGAACTGGCCAATATCTTTACTGAATTACATTCCTCGTTCGAGTCCTGAACTGTCAGTTGTGTATAAGGTTATTTTCTCTCACTAACACAATTTATTTAAAAATTTATTTTTATTTTTAAACTTAAAGCCATTTTTGTGATTTACCAAATTCTTGTTGTGCTGAAGGTTCAGTACGCAGAACCTCCACACTGGAAGACTGGAAGCCTTCAGTCGGGGGGGATGTGACTGTAAAACATCACACAGAGGGTTAACAACAGATAACTGATGATTTGTATTATCTACCTATTGTTTAAAAGCTTGTGAAATTAAATAAAGCATAGTTATGACACCACAGTGGGAATGTCTCCGACTGTAGTGTCACTATGCGTTTATATATTGGAATTATTGTAGACCCACAACAAGCAATTAATGTGTTTTAATTCGATTCTCCAACAATTTACTTAGTAAATTCATAAAAATGTAAAATAATTGGGATTTCAACCTGTAGCTGAGCCTTGGCGTCGCCCTCCATGCCTCCCTCTCGGCTTGCCACTTCCTACACAGCCCCATTTTAGGGGACTGTAAAGTGTCTCCTACAGAGCGTGCCCGTTTCCTCTCCTCAGCTGCTTTCTGTGACCAAGTAACAACTCATGTAAGGTTGATGTTGCTGATAAACTGATACCATATGACAGTGGACAAATACAAGTAAATTCATTCCCTTGAAGAACATTTTTGCTTCAAGTTTTTCCGACCATATACAACTAATGAAGTAAAACAAGCTGAACAAGCTTTATTTAGTAAGCCTCTGCCCCCCATGTTGTAATGATGAACCGTTTTGCAAAGGCCCTATACATTGATCCAAAATCCAGTTACTCTTGGCCTGTTCAGCATTTTTTGGATAACGGATAGTGCTAAATTCAAGTGAGAAATGAATGAGGTCATATGGGTTAAAACACCAACCTTAGCTTCAGCTAGCATGTGTTCATGCTTCAGCTCAAGAGCCAAGCGTTTCCCTTCTTTGGATGTGGGCTTATTGGGGTCTGGGTTGTGTTTTGTTGCCATTGCAACACAGCCAGCCAGCCAGCCAGCCAGCCAGCCAGACACAACAGATATGCAACAGCTGCTGTATGAGACAAACAGTGATAGAGAGACAGATTGTAAGATTGAGATGGATAGAAGAAGAAATAGATAATGAATGATAGAAAAAGATAGAGACAATAAATAGGTTGAGTTTGGCTCTTAAAAGTGCCGTTGGTTTTATGATGGTGTAGATCAGTGTATGGGTTTGTGGTGTGGGTACGGGAGCTGCAGGAGAGAACAGAAAAAGTGAATTATGTAGTGAAACTAGCTTTTTTAAATGCACATTGTGAAGGTTTAACTACTTTAGACAGACTGAGTTAATTTACGTGTTTCCTGTTTCATACGCGTAACAAGCACATGGACGTGGACTATGCCCCTCCCCCCAAACATATTAAAATGTCGGCCAGCGTAAGTACTGTCATGTGTAAAACAAAAGCGATTAAGATAAAGTATAACTCACACTTTAACACCGACGTATGTAGCCGTAATTAAGACAAATATTTTTCACACACCACTTATGAGCTGATATAAATGTAGCTAAACTAGTTTAAGCTTATGTTGAACGTGAGCTAGCTAGCCGCCCGCAAGAATAATTTCACATTAATGTTGCTTTGCTGATTATGGCGAAAGCTTTTCTCAGACTTAGAACAGTTCAGTATGTATGATGAACCATGCGAGTAAAGGCTTTAAAAAAAGCCCCAATTATTAAATCTAAGCAAAACATGTATCAGACTTTAGTGACCCAACTTACTTTGTCAGAGGATGGATCGCAATGCCGGTGGCAGCGTCTTTGGCCAATAGGTGGTGCTCTGAATGATGTAATTTCCTGTACCGATTATACAATAAAATATTAATAAATGTCCTATATTTTGACACGATAACTCTTTAATAACCTAAGTAGCCTACGGACAAAAACAAAAAAGTATATATTGCCTTATAAAATGCAGAAAAGTTTAAACATCTAACATGATAATAATAAATAAAAAATAATGATATCTTAAACCAAAATAAATAAAATGGAAAATTAACCGACAACAACAATTGAACATAAATAAAACAAGGATTAAAACAAGGATAAGTTGGACTCAATGTTGTGTAAAGTACCCGTTATGGTTAAAAATAATATTTTTTTATTTTTTGAAAATAATACAGCTTCCAGCTTCCCGAGATACGAAGAGGAGACACGAACAATTCTTCCACTTGAAATGCGTTTAAACTGTGTCAGAGAGATGTTTAATCGGTTCATTTTAATTGGTTAATAATTGGTGTTTAATACTGGCAACTTCTAATTGTTGGGGGGGGGGCGGCGTTCGATCCAGTTTCGATTCCGTAACCTTGGCGCACTGCCACTCCAACATCCAATCCCGACTTGAAGTTTAATCACGGGTACTGTAGTCCTAAACGATAGCTGGGGATTATGGGTAGTGTAGTGTCTTCGGCCATCCTAAACTCGATGATGCTCGAAATGTCCCTTATAGGCCTACGTCTGTTTCCGGTTATTTTTATTTTGAAATTCAGTTCCTGAAGGACGGCAAAAAAGCCCGAGATTATAGAATTAAACAAATAAATAAAAACAAGGATAATTGTGTGTTATTGTTGACTAAATAACAGTGTGTTATTTTGAAAAGAATAACAAATTAGAAGTAAAAATGAGCCCCATTTATTTTCCTCACAGACAGCAACAAAAGTCCGAAATGATACGATTTTAAATAAAAGCAATAATCGTGGCTTGATATTGAGTAAGAACATGTTTTATGAACCATACAGCTTCCGGTCTTCCTATACCACATAATGCCGTGAGACTACCAACAAAAATACATTGCTTTTAAAATCGTGCTGTGCAACACGAAAAAAAAGGGGAAAGACTACCAATAGAAATACATTGCTTTCAAAATTGTGCTGTGCAACACGAAAAAAAGGGGGAAATCGTGTTGGTGAACACGAATCAATAGATTAAAAATCGTGTTGGTGAACACGAAATGCCGTGAGACTGGGTTGGCCGAATCGGATGCTCTGAATCGGAAGCCAACTTCAGCGTCGTCTGCTGTACTATAGAGAGGCGAAGTCCCTCCCCTTCCGGGAGCCTCCATGGGACCCCGGAAGCGGAAAATTATACATTGAATTCAATGGTGAGAGAAAACGTATCTTTTGATCCCGTTTGAATTTTGCCACGAATGACACATATGATGTTTGTCAATTTAAAAGAACATTTTGCAAGTCAAAAAAATTAAAATGTGTCGTAAAACTGTGAAGTAACACATTTTTTTGTATTAAGCCGCTCAGTGAACTACATGTCTCTGGTCCCGCACAATACGCGTCACCAACACAAAGATGGCCGTCACGTTGGCACATTTCACCTCATTCTTTCAGAATGAGAATAAAAGTATAAAACGAGGTGAAAATCAATACAAGTCTGGGCACGTTGAGAGCTGTACATACACGAAAGGGGAGTTAGTCGGTTCTGTAAGAGCCAACATGCGGGACCGGCTTTACAAGGTTTCGGTGAGTAATATGAGTCCAATGTTTAAGGTTAATGTCAGTCAATAAGGAGGAGAATGAAAAAGAAGATGATGAACCACAGACCCGGCATATAATGACTGCAGTGTGCAGGGCTGTGTTAATTTATGTTACTGTTATCAATAGCATTAGTTGACTGAGAAAACCGTCAAGAAAAAAAGTTTAGCGATGTTACGAGTCGACTAGCATAATATGAAACACGGCTGTGATTGACAACCTGGACAGCCAGTCAGAAGCTAGAATGCCAACCTAGAGAGCCAATCAGAACCTAGAACGGGTGTACTGTATACGGGTGTGTATGCTGTGGATAACATTAGTGTTCACAAGAACAAGGTACACTCCCGTGTTTTGTTTTAGTTGCTCTTCAGATTGAAGTGGCCAGTTTTATATCGACTATATGTGTGATCTCATTTTTACATCTCGTTGTGTCATTTGAGTTTATTTGCTGTGTGTAGATTCAAGGATTTTGGTTATCTTGTCAATTTGTTTGGTTATCTAGGCACAGCTGTGTGTGACTCCCTCTGGTACACTGGTATGTGTTTTCCTAATGTAGAGAGCATTGATTAATTCATAAACTACAGACTGAGTCTAGATCCTGACCAAATCCTTTTTTGTTGATCAAATGTTTTTCAAAAATGTAATACACATTAAAAAAAATACAATGTACAATCACAACCAATACAACACAAATTACAAAAAATTCAGAAAAAACAAACAATAACAACAATCAGACAAGAGGACAAAACTATGGAAAAATAAACCCTCCCACCCCCAGATCTGGACCATCCTTGTATTGCTCATTCAATCTATTATAGCATGTTAACAAACATGGTACTTACTTTATTTGTACAGATCTACATGGGAGAGGATGGCGCGATGCAGAGCGCTGTCTGTGGTTGTGCACGGGGGATGTACAAATGCAGCCACGCTGCAGCATTGGTAATATTTGCCATGTGGCAGATCAGCTCCACAGAAGTTGAGTGCCAGTGGAGGAAGCCTGGCACTTCAAAAGTAGTCCAGCCGGTGTCTCAACTCTACCAACAGCAAGAGGAGACATACAACCCACTGGCCAGAGACATCGCAACTGAGGAAGTAGACTGGTTCAGGTCTGCACTGAGGGGCGCAGCGTGGCATGGCATGGCTATTGTCACCTGAGCCAGAGCTGCAGCCTCAACATCAGGCCATTTTCAACGTGCCGGAGCTGGTGAAGGAGCATGGGGGTCGGGGGCTTGAGGCAATTCTTGCCTCAATGCGACTGAGCAGAGACCAGCAAGCTGCCATCCAGACAGCCATCGTAGGACAGCAGACAAATCCTCAGTGGCAGTTACACAGGCAGGGCAGGTTGACAGCCAGCAATGTTGGTGCTGTGCTGAGGTCGGGACTTTCATCCACTCCATGCGCGTCCCTCATGAAGAGGATGCTTTGGGGGTACAATTTAGATGGAGTCATGGCTGTCAACTGGGGAGTTGTAAACGAGGTGTGTTTGGCCAGTGTGTTTGGCCTTTTAAGTGTGACACATATGTAGTGATAAATGCTTCACCTGACCATTGTTCCTAAATAAAAAAAGTTTTCTGCATCGTCAGTCATTTTTTCCAAATAATTACCAATATTTCACAAATTCTTCATGTCAACTTAAGAGCACAGCTGTATGTTGAGTGTCAGCTTTGCTTGGTTCATCTTACTGGGGGGCAGCTACATGGATGTCGGTGCAGTCCACAATCATTTTGCAGTTGAAGGCAGAATGAATTTATTATTGACTCAGAATGAAGCACAACTTTATGTCATACAATACATTGACTTTATTTGTAATTGTGTAAAAAAATAAAGCATTGATTAGCAAGCAGGACCTGCAGGAACAGAGAACAGTGATGGATGGAGCTGGGAAGAGAGAAGAATAAAGAAAACAGATCAACTTTATTATCGGATATTAAAAATTCAATTTCAAAACAAGTTGCCGCTCCTACAGTTTTCTAGTATGTAAAGATGATTTCACATGACCTATGCAAAATATCACACTCAATACATGTGTCTCTCTGGGAGGTGCATTGTGCCTTTGATGTATATAAATAATATACCATAACCAAATACTATTACGTACAGTGGAAATCAGGTTGCCAGAGCAGGTCAGTCCAGTGTGCATGTTCCTCAGGGTCTCAGCAGTTACAGGCGAGGTAAAGAAAATAAAAGAGAAAAAGGTCAGTAACAACACTTTAAAGTAACAACACTGAATAATTATCTCTTTTTAATAATTTTCTCTCAGTAATCACTCAACTACTGTCTTTCCAACAAACAGATTGACTGACCCTCACTGTCATCACAATGACACATGTCCAGAAGAATGTCATGCAAAGCTCCCTGCCTGCCTGCCTTCCTTCGACTCTCCCTGAACTGCTTCCTTAGCACCCGGTGGAGGGCGCAGTAGGCTAGTCTTCAAATGTTTCACGAAATACTTACCATGATGACTACTCTTACTGTTTAACATTTTGGTGTACTTCATGTAATAAAATAATAACTTAATGGTAAGGCTACTAAAAATGACAAGGCTAAGTAATGTAATGCTAACTAACGTGCTCGCTACTCGTCGCTACTAGCTAGGTAGCTAACTTGACTATGTTCCATGCACAACATGTATATTACCTATGATATTACCTGATATGTCTGATCCAGCGACTCCTGGTCCTTTCATAAGAGGGGAAGCGATAGAACGAGCAAGTGGTATGATCACTTTTGTGATTACAACATGGTACAAAGCACACAGGCATCTTGTAAAAGTGCATTTATTGGAGCAATCTCTTATATTTATTGGAGGGAATAAATCAGTTATGAAATCTTCTTCTTCGCTTTAATTACGAGTCGCAACCACTTGGAGCATGATCGCCTGTGACATCACATGCGCGACCCAGAATGGGATTTGGGATTTGTAGTCTTTGTAGTCGCGTATCTTTCATAGTCTTATATTTCAACAGTTTTACGACAAAATGTGACTTTTTTGACTTGCAAATGATTGTTTAAGATTGACAAACATCATATGTGTAGTTCGTGGCACAATTCAAACGGGATCAAAAGATACGTTTTCTCTCTCAATTGAATTCAATGTATAATTTTTCGCTTCCGGGGTCCCATGGACCGGAAGTAGATGGGCGTGACTTCGCCTCTCTATAGCTTGTAGTTCGTTTATAGCATAACGTTAGCATTTTGCTTCCGGCGACTAGATTAATGATTAAAAAATTATAAAAGTAGGGTTGACATGTGGAGATTATCCGGCTGAACAAAACGTGATCCCTCTCTTAAATGTGTGTCAACCACAGACCTTATTTCGAGCTATTTTCCAAAATCCTATGGAGAAATTGCATTGGTTTTTGACGAAGGAACCGGAAGAAGTTTACTTCCGGGTTTTAGGACGCGTCAATGCGGTTCTCTATAAGAACTGGATACAGCGTGGGAGACGGGGCCTCATTCACTCCTATGAGAGTAGCTCATTGGTGCATGATGACAAAATGGCCCAACTTTTGAGAGAGTGAAACGTCACAGATTACCCAGCATGCCCGAGAAGTACCCGTATGTGTGCTCATAGAGCATGCGCAACTTTAACCACGCCCCCCAAAAGGTTCGTTCACACATCAAGCACGTCAATTTGCGTACACGTAACAGCACCGCACGTTCTGGATTGTTATGATGGATTTGATATTAACGAATAACGAGGCGGCCACGGCAGTTAGCAGCTAGCAGCTGCTGCTAGCTCTGGCTTCCTCTCAGAAAAGTGGTTATGGCTAGAAAGGATCCGTCTAATGTAAATATGACGTCACGTTCTCGTTCTAACTCTCGTTGTAATCGGAGCGGCTTGGTTGTAATCGGAGCGGCTCGGAAGCGCAGTCACGTGGCTGAATGTTTACGTTTGGGATGGCGAGAAACTAAACTATATTAAGTATGTAAATACTTGTTAGCGGTCTTGCTGTTGAAAGAAGAATGACAACACTGTAGATCAGCAACACTATGGTTTATTTTGTATTCACAGGCAAGTCAACGTTGTTGCAGTAAAAGTCCCAAGATAGCTCCTGGTGCAATAAAATGTATTTTGCATGTTACTGCTGTAGATGTGTTTACCTCTTTTATATCCCGTTGGGTAGTTTAATCTGCAGCAATGCATCATATTCTATAATATCATCATATATGTGTAGCTTTGTCTCTGTCGTATCTTTCCAAAGTAAAGTGAAACAGCTGTTTTCAGCTTTGTGATGATGCATTTTCCAGCTGATCCAAGAGGCTTTTTAAACACCTTACTTGGCTTAGGAGGGAGGGGAATTTTCTCAACACATAAAGGAACACTTTATCCTTCAGTTTATCACAAACATTACATCAACACATTTGGAGATCCTAATTTGAATCCAGTCTGTAATTTGATATTAAGGTTTTAATAATGAAATGAGGTCATGAATCGAGTTCAAGGTTAAGATCATCTTTATTATCCTATGTACAAAAATTAACATACAACATTAATATAACAGTAACGAATAAAACAAAATAACATTATGCAACTCTGATCTTCTTGCTGATACTTTTCAAAGTTACTTTTACATTTGCTCTACTTCTCCTGCTACTGTTTGCTCTGCTTTCAACTTCTCTTTCAACTCTGCTCTTTATTCTGCTTTCCCTGTTTCCTCTGTTCTCCTCTCCTCATCTTCTCCTCAGACTATCCTCCTTTTGCTTTATCCTCTCCTCTCCTGTTCTCCTCTCCTCATACTCTCCTCCTTTTGATGTCTCCTCTCCTCTGTTCTCCTCATCTCCTCTCCTCCTCAGACTCTCCTCCTTTTGCTGTTAGATATTTAGACTGTAATGACAGCTTATGATATACTTTTTATAACTACATCAATCACATGCAATGGATTAAAAACGTTGTTTTACTTACCACCTCTTTACAGCTCCATTCATCTCCAAGCTTCCAACATTCACCTGGCGGTGGTGCCTTGGATGAAAACAACTTTTGATATGATACAATACAACAACAATACACCTATCCACAGCAATAAGCACAATGAGAAGACTAATGGTCTCTTTTATACCAATTTCTATTGGAGTGAAATTAACTGTGCCATGTCACATAGGATTGGAATGGATGATTGGCTGTGTTTTGTGAATATAGAGGAGATGGCAAAAGTAAATATACTTTGTTCTTACCTAAAGCATCTATCCTCCTCTTCGTACCCCTGCCTGCTCCTCCCGAATTAGACTCTGGGGACTTAGCTCTTAAAATCTTGTTCAAGCT
The DNA here is from genome assembly GCF_949606895.1 of Notothenia rossii. Classification (NCBI taxonomy): domain Eukaryota; kingdom Metazoa; phylum Chordata; class Actinopteri; order Perciformes; family Nototheniidae; genus Notothenia; species Notothenia rossii. Next base: position 36,084,944 of record NC_136912.1, on the reverse strand, counting down.
GTCCACTCTGTAGTTGGATCTCATGACCTCAGCTTTATGACCCACCCGGCCTGAAAAAGGGTGTCTACGATGGCTGGTACTGAGAGGTGTTATGGTCCTCTTCTGCCTTTTGTGTTTGGGGGGCGTGAAGGTGAGAGGAAGACTACTGTCATGTGGGGTGTGTTGCTTTACGTCCTCCAAAAGATCATTTAGTCTTGATATCACTGTACACATGAACGTCTCATCCTGTAGGTGGTATGTGTGCTCAGTAATTTCCCGCAATAAGGTCCCACACTGCTGTCGTTTCCTATCTCTTGAGGACTTTGAGTGGTTACCACTGCTCTGATTACAACGAGAGTTAGAACGACGCCTCTTCTCGATCTTCCCGCGATTTTCCCGCGTCCCGCCCACCCCGACCCTTTCCGATTACAGCCGAGCCGCTCCGATTACAACGAGAGTTAGAACGAGAACGTGACGTCATATTTACATTAGACGGATCCTTTCTAGCCATAACCCAGAAAAGTGCAATCTTCTGTCAACAGGAAGAACTGAGCCTCCCAACCAGCCTTCTGACCATGAGTCTGACTCACTCTATGAAGCTCAGCACAAGTTCTTTCAGGAAGACTGGGTATGTATACATTCACTCCCCAGCTGCTTATAATCAGCTCATCACGGGCGCTGTCTTTAACCTATTATATTCACCTCATTCTCCAGCAGCCAATCACCAGCAGCCAAACTTTAAAATGGTTCTCCTCTCTCCTGCAGTCAGCTGTGATTTCAGGTGTTCATGCTGCCGCCCGCCTACTCTCCACCCACCTCCGTTCATCATATCCAGAGCCAGGAGAGCTAATCCAAAGACCTCATCACACCTCCTCTTCATCCCATCACCTCATCAAGTCCAGATCTTCATCATCATCATCACCAGTGTCTAGAGCCCGGGGAGGTTCCCATATGCTCACGGCTGCATTTCCCCCTTTAGATATAAGATTTCAAGATTGGGGTCTAATCGCCAAAGACTTAACATTTATCATATGACATGTGTCAATAAATGTTCTTTAAACAAAATGAAGTCTCTCCTGATTGAACTGTCTGGACCCCATCCTCAACTTTTTTTCAAACCATAAAATGCCTTCATAGGGCTTTCCTGTTGATCATGTTTGGTGGAATTTTTTATGTAATTGCAATCAATTTGCATTTCTTATTTTTATGAATTTCTATATAAAATGCTGATTTCTACCTGAAATGCGTATGTATTTTTAATTACATTTTCGTAGAGCTTTGACTTTTTCAGCTGAATAATAGATGGTTTTGTTCAGCATTGCCAGCTTCACTGTTGAGCTTTATGTTGTGCCCAGCATATATCCTGTGCTCTGAAATCAAAATGTGGATAAGCATAAAACAACACTAAAATAAACACTACAATACAACTTGTTATTTGATACACACAAGGTTGTTCATTTGTGTGTATAAATATACAACATAGGCTATATACATATATATAAATATACAAATATAATTAATACAACTGTTAATTTGATTATTAGAGCTTTGACACATATATCTTTATTTATATATGTATAACGACTTCCTCGGGCGATATATTATGGCTAATTAATCTGGGTCAAAACGTGTTGTGCCCACATGCAAAGGTTTTAAACTCTGGCTTATCCCTGAGTGGTATTATAGTAATAGCAAACAACAACGTTCAACTCCTTTAATGGTATTGCAAGTTGTTAACTGTGTTCGTTATTCTTGCGTCCAGGAGAGAAGCTTTAAAAAGGAGACTAATTGAGTCTCTGAGAAGGTTCAAATGGGTACTTTAATTAAAAGAAGCACGGTAATGTTCGAAGCAGAAGATGTTCAGGTGAGAAAAACAGCTGTGTTCTTCGGCTCTCGAGAGCGAAAGAAGAGACACAGAAACCCTCCTCCAGCTGTTTAGTATCCTCCGCTGGCTCCTCCCCGTGGGCCGGTTGGCGCTGCTGGGGACCGGCCCTCTACGTCTTTAATGTCCGTTGTTGCGCATAACAGAGGATTTCGACATTGTACATTCAATATATAACTAAACACGCCTCTTCTCCTCCTTATCTCTTTCATGACTTTTATCTAAATACATTTTAAACGCTGTAATCAATACTCTAAAAAATAAAGGAAATACTTCACAGCATTTTGGTTTCCGGTAGTTCCGGATGTTGTCACATGCTACCCACGTCTGTAAACAATAACGTATTCAAATAAACTGTACCTTCATTTAATATTCAGTAATAATAATATCTCGACGTCTATAGTTGTAGTGTTAAATCAGTAGGTATCGGTGTGCATCATTCCATGTAATTTCGCTACTAAATTCACCTCTATAGGACATATTAGCCACGTGCGGAGATGAAGGATTTTCAGAATAAAAGCTTAAGAACTGGTTGTGCACGAGAATTTCTGTTTTTTTCAGTATAAAACAGCATTTAAACTGACGGTATGTTTAAGCTACATTATACCATCAAAACATTTATTTTAATTTCTAACAGTCCCTCCTTACACACCTAAAAGGTGTGTATCTAATACTGAAATCAATGAGTTCTTCATCTGAACTTTGCATAGTACATCATATTACAAACATACAATCAAAATGGAATGGTTCAATAGCCTTAACTTTACAAAAAATACTTTGACTGTGTTCAAACATAAAAGTTTTCCGTTGTGCATAACTTCTAGTGTTTACATTCAATATAATTTCTTCAAAATAGCAGCAATGGCTTGTCATTAGAACATTTCTTCCTCCCTCCCTTCACAGAGACCGTTCTCATACCAGGCTCAGTGTTAAGGCAATTGTTTTTAAAAAGTGAAAAGAAAAAAAACATTTTAGAATAGCAATGATTTATACAACATGAAATCTATCATATTAGAATAGCACAAAATAAAATAAATCTTGGAATAGTGTAAAGTAAATTTAAAAATAAAAATACACTATCTTGGAATAGTATAAAGTAAATTGAAAATAAAAATACACAGTCATGTCATTTTAGTTTGCTCACTTCTTCACATGATTTCATCATTTAAAGAATCACATCGGCTGGACATTCATTGAACCATCTCATCTTTGAACATCCATATCATTTAGACTAACTCATCATTGTCATCAACATCTGTATACAGGGGTGGGTCGTCTTGTTTTGCTAGCATTTGTAACTGTCTTCTCATGAGAAATGTACCCTCCCTCCTTTCATACCATTTAAGGTATGAAAGTAATATGTTCTCTAGAAGAGGCTGTCGTGATCAATCGGTACGTTAGGGCATGGAATGCAACATCTAGGCTTCGCCTGGGCGCCCCTATGTTATCCTTGTACACTGTGGAGCCTAAACTCCCCCTGGGACTGGTCTCTTAGCCCTACTGGCTTTGGGGTGTTTCGCCATGTTGATTAGCTACATAAAAAACATCACTGGCTAGTGCACAGGTCCCAGTCCAATCCTGTGCCAAGACTGAGTACAAGGTTTTAGTTCCACAGTACCCCCAAACACCTACTCTGGGATACGACATTCTAGACAGTCATTTCTGGGAGAAGATTTTGGTCAGTTACAACAGTTGTAGAATTTCATCACTTAAAAGTTACTACTTCAGTACCTTTGGGTGGTCTGTTCTAATGCTGTGATAAAGTCCCTGAAATGGTGTGAAAACCGGTGGAATATCAATAACTCATTATACTAATTTATCTTCAATTCTGGTCTACTTGAAGAACTATGCTAACCCCTTTAAAAATGTGTGGAACCTTGGGTGCCCGAGCATGTGATAATTACTCCCTCCTTTAAGAAGGACTTTAAAAGAGAAGTCATTTCATTAATGGTTTGTAGTTCAATTCAGGAATTTTCACTTATGGCAGATATGTTTCTCCTTTAAATAACATCTCTAAATGTCAGGTCATCTGGTCAATGGATGACCATTAGGAGGTGGTGGCGCTTGTATTTTAAAACTCATACTCTGGTGCCGTGCGCTCCCTCTGAAGCTGCAAGTAAGATTTAAAACATCTGCAGGGTGGGTTGAGCGACCCCTTCTCCCTGAACGATATTTGTTGTCAAAAATATGCACCATCACAATGAGTGATCCAAGGCCCCGCATGTATTACTCCCAACTATATTAGTTTTCCAAAATTACAATTTGCAATCGCTCTTTGCTCAGTGTCTTTTTAAAACTCTACATCTTGGACGACAAACAAATGTTGTCTCCACCTGGTTCTCCTGTGGTAATAACCATGCTACAATGGTAAAATCAATACTTTAGATTGGAATACTATCTTTGGCTTGGTACTAGCGCTACCTTTAACATTTTCCATACAAATAAAGATTTGTCTGCTTTTATAGAGTGGTTACTAAAACTATCCCTTTAAACTGTAGATTTATTCTGTAACAAATTAAATCTTTCCCAAATTCGCACATGAATTGGAATCTCTTAAAGAATAATTTGTTTATATGATGAAAAGATTGAATAATATGTTCTACCCTCAGTGTGTTTTTAGGATTATTTAATAGCTCCTCTTTCTTACTTTACACATTTACCAATTGATTAATTCATGGCTAATAAATCTTTTTCTTTACGTATTTCTCGTTGGTGAATAAGTGTGTTTATGTGTAAACTCACTCACTCCCGTTTTCCTTCTCTCCCCCTCTGGTTGTCAAGCCACGACCCCCTCACGTTCTGCCAGACCTCCTCCATCCTGTCCTGGCTCTGGAACCTTACTTCTGGATAGGGGTTGGACTCTATTCTTCTCCGGAGTTGCTCAAGGTGTGAGGCGCCGGGCGGGTGTGGGGATACTCACAAGTCCCCGGTTGGTTGCTTCGTTGTTGGAGTCTACCCCAGTGGACGAGAGGGTCGCCTCCCTACGCCTGCGGGTTATGGGGGGAAAACTCTGAAAACTCTGACTGTTGTGTGTGCTTATGCACCCAACAGCAGTTCAGAGTATACGGCCTTCTTGGAAAGAGTCCTGTATGGGGCTCCTGAAGGGGACTCTTTAATCTTGCTGGGAGACTTCAACGCATGTGTGGGCAATGATGGAGACACTTGGAGGGGAGTGATTGGGAGGAACGGCCCCCCTGATCTGAACTGGAGTGGTGGTTTGTTACTGGACTTCTGTGCTAGTCATGGATTGGCCATAACAAACCCCATGTTCGAACATAAGGATGCTCATAAGTGTACGTGGTACCAGAGCACCCTAGGCAGAAGGTCCATGATCGATTTCGTTACCGTATCATCGGACCTGAGGCCGTATGTTTTGGACACTCGGGTAAAGAGAGGGGCGGAGTTGTCAACTGATCACCATCTGGTGGTGAGTTGGGTCGAGTGGCGGGGGAAGCCTCTGGATAGACCTGGTAAGCCCAAACGTGTAGTTCGGGTGAACTGGGAACGTCTGGAGGAGGCCCAAGTTCAGGAGGCCTTCAACTCACACCTCCGGCGGAGCTTTTCAGGCATTCCTGTGGAGGTTGGGGACATTGAACCAGAGTGGTCGGTGTTCAAAGCCTCTATTGCCGAAGCCACGGTGGGGAGCTGTGGTCTCAAGGTCCTAGGTGCCTCAAGGGGCGGGAACCCTCGAACCTCCTGGTGGACACCGGTGGTCAGGGAAGCCGTCCGACTGAAGAAGGAGGCCTTCAGGGATTTGTTATCCCGGGGGACTACCGAGTCAGTTGCAAGGTACCGACAGGCCCGAAGAGCAGCAGCCTCAGCCGTGGCCGAGGCAAAGCAGCGGGTGTGGGAGAAGTTCGGAGAAGACATGGAAAAGGACTTTCGGGCGGCACCAAAGTTGTTCTGGAAAACTGTCCGACACCTCAGGAGGGGGAAGCAGGGAACCATCCAAGCTGTGTACAGTAAGGATGGGACGTTGTTGACCTCAACTGATGGAGTGTTAGGGCGTTGGAAGGAGCACTTTGAGGAACTCCTGAACCCGACAACTCCGCCGTCTATGTTAGAGGCAGAGCAGGAGTATGACGGGGGATCGACACCAATCTCCCGGGGGGAGGTCACTGAGGTTGTCAAATAACTTCACTGTGGCAAAGCCCCGGGGGTGGATGAGATCCGCCCAGAAATGCTGAAGGCTCTGGGTGTTGAGGGACTGTCATGGTTGACACGTCTCATCAATGTTGCGTGGAAGTCGGAAACAGTACCGAAGGAGTGGCAGACCGGGGTGGTGGTTCCCCTTTTTTAAAAAGGGGGATCAGAGGGTGTGTGCCAATTACAGAGGCATCACACTACTCAGCCTCCCCGGGAAAGTTTACTCTAAGGTACTCGAAAGGAGGGTCAGGCCGATTGTCGAACCTCAGATTGAGGAGGAACAATGCCGATTTCGTCCTGGTCGTGGAACGACGGATCAGCTTTTTACTCTCGCAAGGATCCTGGAAGGGGCCTGGGAGTACGCTTATCCATGTGTTTTGTAGACTTGGAGAAGGCGTATGACCGGGTTCCCAGGGAGTCACTGTGGGAGGTGCTGTGGGAGTATGGGGTGAGGGGGTCTCTACTCAGGGCCCTCCAATCTCTGTACTCCCAAAGCGAGAGCTGTGTCCGGGTCCTCGGCAGTAAGTCGGACCCATTTCAGGTGAGGGTTGGCCTCCGCCAGGGCTGCGCTTTGTCACCAATCCTGTTTGTAATATACATGGATCGGATTTCGAGGCGTAGTCGTGGGGGAGGGGGTCTGCAGATTGCACCACTCCTTTTTGCAGATGATGTGGTTCTGATGGCTTCATCGGTCTGCAACCTTCAGCACTCACTGGATCGGTTCGCAACCGAGTGTGAAGCGGCTGGGATGAGGATCAGCACCTCCAAATCTGAGGCCATGGTTCTCAGCAGGAAACCGATGGACTGTCCACTCCAAGTAGGGAATGAGTCCTTACCCCAAGTGAAGGAGTTCAAGTATCTCGGGGTCTTGTTCTCGAGTGAGGGAACAATGGAGCGTGAGATGGGTCGGAGAAATGGAGCAGCGGGAGCGGTACTGCAGTCGCTTTACCGCACCGTTGTGACGAAAAGGGAGCTGAGCCAGAATGAAAAGCTCTCTGTCTACCCCGCCATTTTCGTTCCTACCCTCACCTATGGTCATGAAGGATGGGTCATGATCGAAAGAACGAGATCGCGGGTACAAGCGGCCGAGATTGGTTTTCTCCGCAGGGTGGCTGGTGTCTCCCTTAGGGATAAGGTGAGAAGTTCGGGCATCCGGGAGGGACTCGGAGTTGAACCGCTCCTCCTTCGCGTCGAAAGGAGCCAGTTGAGGTGGTTCGGGCACCTAGTTAGGATGCCACATGGGCGCCTCCCTAGGGAGGTGTTCCAGGCACGTCCAGCTGGGAAGAGACCAAGGGGTAGACCTAGAACCAGGTGGAGGGATTATATCTCTTCGCTGGCCTGGGAGTGCCTTGGGATCCCCCAGTCAGAGCTGGTTGATGTGGCCAGGGAAAAGAAAGTTTGGGGCTCTCTGCTGGAACTGCTACCTCCGCGACCCGACCACGGATAAGCGGGAGAAGATGGATGGATGGATGGATTTTAAATCTCACTGTTATTTAGAAGATTAGTAACTTGTGACTGGACATATCTGCAATGTCGCCAAAATCTGCTGGGGAATTTTGTTCATAGAGTTTGTACGTACAAAGCTGTACTTGTAGGTTAGTAGTCCGTTTCAACTGTACTCAGTTGCAATAATTGTGCTCAGATCGGTCACCGGTCGGCTGTTCATAAACATAACGGGGTTTTTTTCTGGTACAGACCAAAACATGGATCCTGCGTATTCGGAGATTCCCCTAATCTGTAAATCCCCATCACTTACATATCCCGATCACTTAAACCCATCTCATAATTTGATACAAAAACTGCATATAGGGGGGGTGAATCATCTTGATCATAACCGCCTCACCTTTAAGACCGAGTATTTCTAACTCCTCCTCTTGTTGCTCAGCTGATCTTTTGGCTCTGGGGATAAGTGAAAGTCTCTGAAACACAGCTGGAGTTGTGTTAGTGATGTGGGCATTCTCTATGAGTGAACTAATGGATCCATGTCTTACTTGATATTGTACTCCCCATTCAACCAGAAAGGTGCAGAGTGTAATGAGCACAATCAACAATGCTATTCTGACTCTTTTCCCTAGGGGACCCCACAATTGGTTTGGCTTTGTTCTTGACATCATCTCTATTTTCTCCATGGTTGTGTCAGTTACAGAATTTAAATAATGAATACAAAAATAACGTATACAAAACGTTGGACTCTTTTTCAGGTGTAAAACAAAAAATAGGTTTTCACTTTCGTGTACAATCTATAGACAATTCTATAGACAATTCGTCTTTTGAGCTGTTTCTATCTTTATCTTATTTCTATGTATTGTTTTGTTCCAGCTCTGCCAAATCAGTCCTAACTCCCAATAATGTTCTGGAAGTTGCCAGTGAAGGGTGACAATGTGTGAGGTGGTATCAATTTGCTCCTCTTTCTTTACCTTTAAACCGGAACGCGTGTGAAGTTTATTACAACTTCTCACCGTTCCCTCCACCGGGGATCAGCGCACTGTCTGTGAACTTTCACCCTCACCCATTCACCTGGCCGAACAGGAGTCTCTTCTGGTGTCTCGTCTGGTATCTCTGTAGTTTTCCCAGCCTGTGTATAGACAAAACTTGGATAATATTACTCAGAATTCTGACATATTCATCCACTTCTATTCGTCTAATATCTAAAACTGGACCACTCCCGCCTTGGAGAAGGCCCAAGCTTCGGCATACATCTTGTTGTTATGAGACCTGTTAACTACATGTTATTATTTATTAACTACAACGTCACTGAATTCAACATGTCTGTATAATCATGACACTCCCTCCCTTGAGCATGACATGCTCAATTAATATTGCAATGATTACCCTATTCTGAACAGGACATGTAAAACCCATAACGTTGCACAAAATAAATATAAAAGAGTTAAATATAACTCCGTGTACCCATAAGGCGTACAAAAATATTGTATGATGTATGGTTTTCTGATGGCATAAATGTATATTCACTAAAAGTCTGCCATCAGCACAAAAATAGTTTACTTGTTTCAATAATGGCTTTTTTCATGGTATTATGCATCATTGTTGCTGCGAAAAACAATACCCCTGTTGTCGCTAATGCGTCTCAATAATTCTAGGATTAGAGGATTGGTTGACACTGCTGAACTAACATATGATAAAATAATATTTCTCCAAACTAGAGGGAAAATACGAACTATTCTCACAGAGAGTGACCTGCATGAAGGGCTGGTGCTCCTCACTCATAATGAGATATTGCCTTACGCACATTATAAATCAGTAAAGTTACTCAAGAATAACTAAATAAAAACTGATTCTTGAAACTGTTGTAAAAACCCTACAACTTCTTCATCCAAGCTCTCAATCAGTGTTATGTTATTTAGTTTGCAGCTCATGCCTTAAAACAGATACTTCAGACCGATTATAAAATTGTGTTTATGAGAAAAATGTAATCTGACTCCATGGATCACATAATTGTTTGACTAAAAAACTACACTTCCACTAACAATAAAGGAAGTTCCCCTTTTAACACAGCCCGGTCTTCTGACGGGGTCTATCTATGTACTGGCTGGTAAATGTTGGGCCAGTCTCTGTCGCTCCGTCACTGTTCTCCCGTTAACAGTCACTCTCTAGTTCTGCTGGGTTCTTGTTGACTTTTTCACTGGTTTGAGACAAGCGACCCTATCGGACACCTCCCTTTGTAGCCAGACTTCACCATAGCAGAATCGAGTTTCTGTTTTCAGTAGGGCCGGGACTTTAGCGCGTTAATTAAGATGAATTAACTACACAAACATTAACACGTTAAAAAGATTAACGCATTTTAATCGCACTTATTTTTGCCCTGCGGAACGTTTCTCACTGGATGAGTTTCAGGCGTACCGATTATACTGGAGCACCAACTAACGTTCATGACTTCAGACAACAACAAACCAAAGTGAACAATAGTCAAACATGAACGAAGAAGCTGACCGCTTTGGTTGGCCCCGTGGATGGGACATTTAGTTTTAAAAAGCGGACGGATGGAAGCGTCGATAAGAGCACGGTTGTATGCAAATTATGCAAAAAGGAATTCGCATATCACCGCACATCAAGCCTCAAGTATCACCTCAATGCAAAACATATAGCAGCTAGCGTGGAAGCTAGCGTGGACGTTAGCCCGACTCCGAGTACAAGGACCCACACCATACTTGCCCTCAGAAATCGGGAGCATTTCAAAATGCAAAATGGGGGGGGGGGTACTAGTGGATCGCCGGAGCTGTTAGATTAACATTAACATGCAGCACCGTCCTTGATGGAGCATAGGTGTGGACTGGACCTGTGAGCAGAGAGTAGAGTAGTTGTCGATTCTTGTTCTGTTTTCTGTGAATATCTGCCTCACCCTCTCAGACTTTTGAGTTGCGCGCGCTACTAAAGAGACGTGTTACCATGGAAACCAAAAAATGGTGTAGCTGTATTAAAGTCCGAGTGGAAACAGTCGTGTGTAAATCTGATTTTGTCAGAAATCGGGAGAAATATGACCCCGGGAGGAAACCGGGAGAGGGCAATGAAATCGGGAGTCTCCCGCGAAAATTGGGAGGGTTGACAAGTATGACCCACACTCAACCAGATGACTGGTTTCAGGGCCAGGATAACTAAGTCCACGTCTGAAAAAATAACCAGCTCACTGGATTGCACTCGACTGTAGACCACTTGGAGTGGTAGAAGATAAGGGGCTGCAAAAGGTACTACAGATTGCATCGTCTGACACAACATATGAGCTGCCATGCAGAAAGACAGTGACAAAAAGAATCCAGCAGCTTTATGACAATGAAAAGGAAGATAAAGAGAATTTATTGGAGAAAGCCGAATGTGTTGCCCTGACTGGGGATCATTGGACCTCGGTAAGCAATTCAAATTACCTCTGTGTGACGGCACACTTTATTGACATCTTCTCACTGTTCTCAGGTCAAATATTTATATGTGATTGAAAATGCTATTAATTTCGATTAATTAATTACAAAACCTCTAATTAATTAGAATAATTTTTTTAATCGAGTCCCGGCCCTAGTTTTCAGGTCTCAACAGCTCCACGTCAGGTGTATCGCCTCCCCTTGAACTGCAGTCGGTGTAAACAGGAGAACTTGGTAAGGATCGTCCGTCTTGGGCGAGTAGGGGAGAGCGGGGTAATGTGGGACACCGGGTAATGTGAGACACCCGCTGTAACTAGGCAAAGAAACAAATTTGCGGTCATGTGACCATAATGTTTTCAAGCCCCTCCCACCCCCCACTTGTCATGAAGGAGAAGTTGGTGCTGGTTCTGTGGTAAGTATTTTTTTTCACAAAAATGTGTTTGTTGCATGCAAAAGTAAATTTTCTTACTGCGAACGTAATCAACTGTAGTATCAAAGCAAATTGATTCAGGTTGAAAAACTTATATCATACATGTTGATGAACTTCCAACATATAAAACCATGTGATTGATGCTAGTTAAAGATTAGCCTGAATTGCCTAGAGATGTTGTTTTTTCTAAAATGGTGGCTGTGGGGTAAAGTGAGACAGATGCTGTGGGGTAAAGTGAGACGCTGACTCACTTTAGCCCGACATGAAGCACAAGTTAAGTTTAGTCTTATATATATTTTAGTGTAATATTACAATACATATGTTTTAATTTTAATGTCATAAACATTGTAGAAAAGTCATCATGCCAAGACGATACATCAGGAAGACAGCTTGGGGCCAAACACCCCTCACAGAGATGGAGAGTGCAGCTGCAGAGGTCATGCAAGGAAAGAAGTCCTTAAGACAAGCAGGAAAGGAAAGAAATATCGACAAGACAACCCTCCAAAGATTCATTAAGAAAATAGAGAAAGGGAGAGTTAAATCAGTAGCCTGGGGTGCAGTAGCTGAGGCAAAAAGAATACTGACAGATGAGATGGAGGAGGAGCTTGCCCAACATTTAAAACAACTGGCTGACCAGTTCCATGGCCTTGCTCCAGTTAAGTGCCGTGAACTGGCATTTGAATATGCAGACAAAAACCATATCCCTGTCCCTGCCAATTGGATGGAGAAACAATGTGCAGGTAGGCTAGGGTGCGCAAGAGATCACATGATTCTGTAGGTCAACTTAGGCCAACTGATCTTGCCACAAAGCTTATCTTATAATAACGAATTGTCCACTCTTTAGGAGTAGAGTGGTTTGGCAGCTTTCTAGCCCGTCGCCATCTCTTTGTCCGAACTCCGGAGGCAACATCCCTGGGAAGGGCTACAGCCTTCAATAAGACTACAGTGGGGGAGTTCTTTACAAATCTGGCTGTAGTGATGGACAGGTGACAGAATTAATTCTTTAGTTGCAAATGTTTTATGGAGGCTTTACCTGTAAGATTTGGTTTTGATTCTGATAAGGTTCTTCCCTTGCCTCTCTTCTTTAACAGACACACATGTCCTCCACACATGATTTACAATGTGGATAAAACAGGCGTCTTTACAGTACAAAAGCCACGGCAGGTAAGCTACTAGAGAGCAGCAGACTGATACTGAGTGGCTTGTGATAATGACCAGCTAGCTATTGGCAGAATGCTGAAACTAATGCTATTAGTAATGTTGTGAGCCTGTGAACTAGAAAAAAATGAATGGACTGCAACAAAATAAAATGTACCTTTAGACCAATAGTAGCCTACTGATTGCACATGCAATTGATTCTAAACTTTCTACTTGATTCAGGTTGTGACAGAGAAAGGGAAAAAGCAAGTTGGTTCTATCACATCAGCTGAGAGAGGAGAACTGGTGACTGTGGTGTGTGCAGTGAATGCTGCTGGGAATGCCATACCTCCCATGTTTGTCTTCCCCAGAGTTAGGTTTAAGGACGACTTCATGATAGGAGCACCTCCAGGAGCCAAAGGTGCCTCCACCAGAACAGGATGGATGAACGAAGACACCTGGCCTGAGTTCCTCGATCACTTGATAAAGCACACTAAGTGCACTCCTGACCATCCCATGCTGCTAATCCTGGATAATCTGAGAGCTCACATCTCACTCAAGGCAGTGGAGAAAGCAAAGAGTAATGGTATTGTTCTGCTCACCCTCCCACCCCACACATCCCATCGCTTGCAGCCTCTCGACGTGACGGTGTATGGCCCGTTCAAGACCCTATACAGCCGAGCTCTTGATGGGTGGATGAGATCTAACCCTGGCAAAACAGTCTCCATCTATCAGATTGCAGGATTTGTGAACGAGGCCTTCTTGTCAGCAGTGACACCACGCAATATCACCTCTGGCTTCAAGTCCACTGGGATCTTCCCATATAACAGAGATATTTTCCCTGAGGAGGCGTTTGCACCATCCATGGTGTCAGACCGGCCAAACCCTGAGCTGCGGCCTGCATCCACTGGTCCATCCACTTCAGATGATCCGGATGGTCCACGGCCTGCAGATGATCCACCCCCTGCAGATGAACCACCTGCTGCAGATGCTATTCCACTCGCTGATGCTATTCCATCCACTTTGCATGGTCCACATGGATGTGCCTTGCCAGCTGTCTCACGACCTGGATATGTGTCTCCTCAGGAAATCATACCACTTCCAAAATGTCCCCCCAGAGGACAAACAAAACGAAAGCGTGTGAAGACAGCCATCTTAACAGATACTCCAGAGAAGCAAATCATAGAACAGGCTTATGAAGAGAGACAAAAGAAACTAGCAGGGAAAAAGCAAAATAGCAAAGAAAAGGGAAAACCGAAAAAGAAGGCACCCAAGAAGAAAATCATAGATAGCAGCTCGGAGGAGAGTGATGACCCTGTCCCATTTGAGGATGATTTTGAGAGCTCTGAAGATGAGAGGAGTGACCCCGGAAACAAAGATCTGTCCGTGGGTGACTTCGTCCTCGTCAACTTTGCCACAAAACACCGAAGTATCCGTTATGTTGGCATGGTTGAGAAGGTTGAGGGGGATGAAATACTAACCCAATTCCTCAGAAAAATCCAGGGAAACAACAGAGAGCGGGAGAGACCCACGTTTGCTATGAAAGAAAAGGATGTGGCACATGTTCCTAAAGGTGATGTGGTGAAGAAGCTGCCTCAACCTAATAGGCCTGGAGGAACAACACGGAGAGAGCAACTGTTCACCTTTCCCTGTAACCTTCAGGGCTGGAATGTAGAGTAGGCCTTGTTTAAATATGCAGCTGATGTTCATATCATATCGTGTTCTAATCTAACTGGTTAAATGGTTAATTGAATGTTTATTAAAGCACTTTGAAATATATTATGTTGTATTTGACTTTGTTTGGAGTTACTTTGTTTAAAAAATGTGCTAAATTGACCAATCCCCATGATTATGTTGCGCATCCGACATTAGTTTTGGAATGTGTGGTTGTCAATCTATCTGTCAGGATTCTAACTGTTACAACATGTGTTGTTTTTGTAGTTTAAAAGTGGAAAAGGTAAGTGGTTCACTTTACCCCCTTGATTTCTCTAGTCTGTCTCAGTTCACCCCTTAGCTGGGGTAAAGTGAGACACAAGACCACTTTTTAAAAAACAATCATATTTTCACTGCCCTTTGTCCTGAAGACATTCTGATCATTTCCAGTGCTAGGAAACATCCTGAATTAATGGGAAATGTGTAAATGTTACTGATATATCATTTTAGCTCGCCTACAGGAGAGCAAATGTAAAAAATGTCTCACATTACCCCGCTCTCCCCTACTAGGTTTCCGTCTTCATATTTTGGGTGGAAACCCATCGTCTTGAGCTGACGATGCTCACACTAGCTGTGTGGACACAATAGTTTTCTGTGTAGGGGAACAACATCACTCGTAATGTCTTTTCCTTCTCATAATTACAAAAATAGTCTGCTAAATGTTCTACTATGTCTTAATCTTCTACTACTCTGTGGATGCTTTATGTGAAAATGCAATATGTTACTCACTATCTTTTAAATAACATTCAACCTCTCCCTCCTGTGATGACATACGTGGCTATATGTGACCTGCTCCATCGAAATCAGTCGCATTGACCCGAAAACACATTTTGAGTTGTATACACTGTTGGAAAGAGCAGACTGCTAGCTTTCTAATGATATCAGGATTTTTTATGGGAGCCTGCCTGCAGGCAGCAGTCTCAGGACACCTGCACTCTGAGGACACCTCCACTCTCAAGACAGGAAGTGCACGCTAAGAATTCCAAAATGAAATCGTCAGTACAGCGCCACTTTCCAAACAGGAAATGCACGCAAATACAAAATAAAATCGTACTGACACTTATTATATATATATCTATATATATATATATAGATATATATATATAGATATATATTTATTTATATATTCAACATCTTGTATTTTAGTTACACCCGCTAGACAACAGTGGAGGGTTCGAGAAACAACCGTGTTTGCCGGGTGCACCGCGGCGGAGGTGGGGAGGTTCTAGCTGGGAACCTCCACTCCGCTGCGGGACCCGTGGGACCCCTGAGTCAGACGGTGCGTCTTGGTCACGCTTCATATCGGCCGGCCCGGGAAGGAAGAGACACGCAGAGTGGGGGAAGTCCCCCACCCCAACGCAGCACACCCTCCCGGCCATCAGAATCGAACCCGCAGTTTGGAGGAACCGACCGCCAGAGCACCGGCACTAGGCCGGGCCGGCGCGGAGGCCCTCCGGCAGTGGGTCGCGTTTGCCATTCGATCAGTGAGAGGAGAGGAGAAAAATGCAACAAAAATGGTCAAAGTCCATTAATATATGGATGAGTTGGGGAGGGCTGGACACAGGCCATGGGGGACATCCGAGACTGGGCAGTGTCCCCGGTAGATACCGGGTGAAATAGCCCAAAAAAACAAACAAAAAAAAAACAGGGAAAATTGAAAAAAAGTGTCCGAAAATAGGCACTCGTGAGGCGGGCAGAGTCTCCTTCAAAGTGTCCTCTTCTCTGGAATCCATCGCTCTGATTGATTATTAGCAAATTATTAAAATACTACGGAGGGAAGATATTTTCGTTTGGATTACTGGTCTGGGGGAAACTTGCGAGTGTGTGTGTGTGTGTATATAGCCTACTATGCGTGTGTGTTTGTATAATTTTGCATTACTTTGTATTGTTTGTTTCCAGGGGAAACCACTCACGAGAAACACCGGCTGTTGTTATGCCTGCGGTGACGTTACGTTACTCCGTTCTCCGCTTCTAATTATGCCGTTACAAGCTTCAAAGTTGTATTTATCATCTGAATTTGCCGAAACAAGTTTAACATTCTGAAAGCCAAAACTTTGTTTATTTGAAATCAGATGAAAACAAACTGTAACGGACCCTCCCCTGTTATCTATGATTACGATACGCCTTACATTCATAATTTCAGCCGGAGGGAGGGGGGCGGCGCTGAGGAAGAGCAGAATGGGGAGTGAGAGCTGTCATCTTCCCTTTACAAGCTTCAAAGATGTTTTTATCATGTGATATTGGAAATAAAAATGTCACATTCTGAAATCAAACAAAGCACCCGAACCCTGAAAAACTTTTTTTTTACGCAAATCCACGTTTATTTTGAAATGAGCCGTTGCGACTTCCGACTGATTTCGATAGAGCAGGCCACATATGTTGCTGGATTTCAAAATACCCTAGTGCTGAAGATGCATCACCTTGTGGTCTGGCCCTCTGAGCTTCCTCATTGTTGTGGTTGATACCAGGCTGTCAGTGGTATTTGGTTCATGTTTGGCACCCTTGTTCCTCTTGGTTGTCCTTGGAATCCACTGCCATCACTGTGTCCTCTCCTTGGCTAACTGTGTGGAGGGCCGTTGTTTGGTCCAATGTACTGCGGACACTCTCTGGACCAATGTGTCAGCTGACCACATTTGTAGCAGCCTTCATCTCTTCTTCGTCTTGATTGTTGCTCTCCTCTCCATTGTCCCTTTTGTTGATGCTGTATGGGAGTGTATACCTGTGCTTGCGGCTGTACTTGGGTAGGAGGATATGCAGGTGTTTGCTGTTGCCGAAATTGTGTGGGAAGATATTCTGGTACTTGCAGCATCCTGTGTTGCGGACAATATCTGGCCCAATGTGAGAACTGACCACATATGGAACATCCTTCACCTTGGAAACCTTGTCCCGTTGATCGATTACCTCCTTGGAAACATCCTCCTCCTCTGCGACATTGTCTTCCTCGGAAACCTCCTCCCCCACTTTGTTGATTCTGCACCTGAATCTCTGGTGCTACCTGAGTTTGAACTGTTTGAGGTGTCTGCCCTGCCTTCTCTGGTTCTATGGCCATCTCTGATGTAGCTGCCATTTGCCTTGCCGCTTTCTTGTTTTTATTAGCTTCGGTATCTTTCTCAGCTATTTGTATCTTCAAGAGTCTCAGTTGTAGTGCTTCCATTTCTGTGTTTTGTATTTGTCTTTCAAGCATTTCTTCTAATCGTATGTTCTCTCCCATCAGGTATTTTGATTTACTGGTTAGCATTCTTACTTCATACTCCAATTCTTTGAGATGTTTGTCCGTGGAGACTCCATTCAACTGCAAGACTTGTCCTATAAAACCAACATTCGGGGAGGGAGGAGGGACTTCGGCCAGGCTTAGATACAGCTTCAGAATTTGGATAACTGGAGCCTCTTTGGTTTTTTCTGCTATGTCTTCCCTCACTGCCAGGTCTGCTACTTGGACCAGATTTATGCTGTCTGCCAATAGGCTGGCATATTCCAGATGGAGTATCAGACTTGTAACTCTTATAAATCTTTCTTCGGCTTCCCTCCATATAGTTAGCTGTTGTAGGCATTGTTCTTGCTCATAGTCGAGTACTGCTCTTCTATGGGCTTTTGTTGGTCCAGGTTGATCATCTGCTGGAATCAGTCCTCTTGTTTCCCACTGTTCCAACAGTTTCTCTATTTGGTTCCATCTTTTCTGTCTTTTACTTGTTAAAGCATCTGATCTGATTTTTACCCTTTCCTTGATATCTGCAGTTGAGCCTGGCTCTGCATCTGGTCTCAATTTAGTTTCTTTTGGTGACATGTTCTCTCACTATTTATTAAGTTATCAAAGATGAAGCACTAATCCTCTGACTAGCACCTTCGTTGCTGTTCATCCGAACTTTAAATCTGTTTTTTTGTTGTTGAAATTAATAAAGTCAATTAACAAAATGAGAAGGATTATTTAATTTTTGTATAAACAATTAATAATTTAAATAAATAAATAAAAATGATGCTAATTTTAAAAATCAGAAATGTTTAAAAATCAAAATTGTACAGTGTGTGGTTTTGACTTTGAAATATGAAAAATAGAAATCAAGTGAAAATCTAAATCTAGTGTGTACTGTACTGTGTATACTGAAGTGTCTGGAATTATGTACATGTCATAACCTGTGTTAGCTTCAATACATTTGTTTGAATATTCTATAGTCTTATTTAAAAGACTATTATGTAAAGTTTCTTATCTTATAATTAGAAACCACGTGTTTATTTATAACACTTAAAATTCAAAATGTTATTGAATCTTTCCCTATGAGGTGTTTCCTCTATCTGTGTAATAATTCTGTACTAACAGCAGAGTGCGCTATTGTAATTTCCAGCTCAATCCACTAGGGATAGCTGTTGCAAAACTGACCTCTATTTAACAAGAAGAAGCTTATTTTCCTTCTTAAAAATGGGAAGAAAATTACACTATGGTTAAACAACACAGCACATAACCGCCAAAAAACATTTGCAAACAGGTATATTTAAAAAAACCGCCAATACACACTTCCCAGCAGGAAAACTTCCAAAATCAGATTTGGTTTTAGGAAATACAATATTCCTTCCCTGCAAATACCAAACTTCCAACGGTAAGATAACCTGACTATTTTCTAGTTCCAACTCTGCCAAGAAGTATGATTTGTCCTGCTCAAGATGGAGTGCCTAGCCTCATGTGAGTGGTACTGGGTGTGTTAAAACAAACAGAGTACTTTCAATTAGCATTTCACAAAATGGCGACTGCCGTGTGGTTCATTGTGAACATGAGGGCAAGACAAGATGGCAACTGATTTTCCAACCTTTAACATGAAGAACAAAGGGATTTGAAAATACACCTCGTGGCTCTCACAGAGGAGTTGAAATAATGGCGGGGTGATCTTTAGAAAATTCAACACAAAACAACACTGTAGTTTAAAGTAACATTTCAATGTAGTTTACAATGATAAATGGGCCTTAAACCCTTTACGTCATAGGCCTCAAACCCATCTACGTAATCTTTTTACTTTAACACTAGAACTGCCAACAGGTACATTTTACCCGCAGCTGTTTTTTTATTGTATGTAACTTTTGTTCAATAACATATTAAAGTCTCCCAGTCCGTGACTTTTCCTGAAAGCGTGTTATGTAGCACCCTCTGTTGTTAACAATTGTCAATATGAATTCAGATTTAAAAAAATGGCCAAAAAAAAGGCCATTTATACCTATATCCGCCAGTGGGTAATATTTACCTCATAGAAAATGCAGCGTAAACATAACGTGTTGCTATAGCAACGCCTTTTGTCTACTGCGGTTCCTTATAGATAGAGAGATAGATTGAGAGAGAGAGATAGATAGATGGATAGAGAGAGAGATAGACAGATATATAGTTATAGATAGTGTAACATCTTGGAGAATACAAGATCTTGGATGACTGAGCTCACGTTGAGGACTGTTAGAAATTTAAATCAATGTTTTGATGGTATAATGTAGCTTAAACATACCGTCAGTTTAAACGCTCTTTTATACTGAAAAACCAGAAATTCTTGTGCACAAGCAGTTAAGCTTTTATTCTGAAAATCCTACATCTCCGGTTAGCATGTAGCATGTGGCTAATATACGATTTCCTAAAGAGGTGAATTGAGGAGCGAAATGACTTGGTGTGGTGAAAACCGAAACCTACTGATTTAACACTACAACGATAGATGTCGAGATACTACCATGTTGAATATTAAATGAAAGTACAGTTTATTTGAATACATTATTGTTTACAGACGAGAGTAGCATGTGACAACATCCGGAATGACCGGCAACCAAACGAGCCGAGAAGTATTGTTTAGAGTATTGATTACAGCGTTTAGAATGTGTTAAATGAAAAGTGATGAAAGAGAATATGAGGAGAAACGGCGTGTTAAGCATATATTGAATGTGAAAAGAACCTATCCTCTGTTTAAATGCAATAACGGACATTGGAGACGAGGTGAGCCGGCTGGCGGGGAGGAGCCAGCAGAGGATATATATAGCAGCGCCGGGGGAGAGATCCGTGTCTTCTTGCTCAGGAGAACCAGATCACAGCTGTTTGTCTGACGGAACAATATTCTGTCTGTAACACTACCGCGCCTTTTTTAATTAAAGTATCCCATTTGAATCTTTTCAGAGACTCCATTTAGTCTCATTTTAAAGCTTCTCTCCTGGACGCGAGAATAAAGAACATATTTAACAGGACGTAATGCATGTGTGCTGGTTACGTGCCTGTTGAAGAAAGATGGACACTCGGAATGAGAGAAGTAGTCCGCGTCATCTATTTATGTAGACAATTATATGTTCATAGAACAGAACATTACAGATAGATCGATAGAGAGATAGAGAGATTTGTACCTAAACAAAACACAAGTCTAACACCAAGCGTTTAAATCAGCACTCTTAACGATATTTTAAACTTCATGCTATCTGCACATACTATTGGTATAAGTGTCATCCCTGTGCGATCAAAACTCACTGTTCTGTATGATAAATAAAAGAACATTGTACCTTGAAAATCTATAGCGGGTACATTTTACCCGTTGGCGGTTTTAGGTATACAGCGACCTCTGGCGGTCCTAGTGTTAAGAGCCAGTATGGTTATCTCTTCTTTTAAACACGCTATAATGGGACAAAATGGGACGCTATTCAAACACAATCAGAAGAATATCGTCTATCTGATGCACGAATGTCGCATTTCCCCTCGTAATCCACACGCAATGTCTGGTTAAAAACAGAGAAGAATAACCACTGAAAGCTTCAAACTTTTCAGGCCTTTTCCTCGAAAAATACTTTTTTAAAGGTCCCATGTCATGGCCATTTCCACTGATCATAATTCCATTGTTGAGGTCTACTAGAATAGATTTATATTGTGCAATTTTCCAAAATCACTTTGGTTTCTCATACAGCATCTCTGTAAACTACGTGTATTCACTGAATTTCACTCTCTGCCTTTAACGGCTCGTTGTAGCTCCAATAGCTCCAGCCCCCACCCTCCCTGTGAGCACAGTGTGCTCTGATTGGTCGGGACGTTGTGAATCGCGCTGAGCTCCGTGGAGGTGTGGTTTCCTTGTTTAGCGAAAGCGAAACACAGCCAAACTCACCCTGAGCACACACAAAGTCACAGCCGAAGTAAAAAAAATAAGTGTGACTTGATATTGAGTAAGAAAAAGGTTGATAATCGCTGTGAGAAGGGGTCTGCAGAGAGAATTTCGCCACGATCCCAACTGTCTGTTATCAGCCTGCAGCCAGGGAGGAAGTCCGTGGATTGGTCAATTTGGACAAATCAGCGGGGGCTTAACGTAACGGCTCCGCTGACGTAACGTAACGGCTCCACGGATTGGTCCATTTGGTTCCGGGTAACGCATGACATCATGCGGTACCCGGAAGAATCAATGGACAGTGACGTATCTCCAACGAGACGTTTTGGGGAGGTATTTTCTATGTTAGAGTTTTACTCGCTACAGGGTGTACTTTGAGGGTTTTTACTCTGCAGACCATTTACATGCATAAAAACCTTCATAACACACAAGGGGACGGTGAATAACCGGAAAAGCATGACATGGGACCTTTAAGACAGCCTTCTACTGTCGTTTACAAAAACACTCACTCCAATTTCCTCAGCTTCCAACTGTGGCTGTGTCCTTGCCTCAAACAATCCCAAACTGTTTAATGGCCTAAAACCATTTACGTTAACTTAAAACGTAACAAGACACACTTATTGAAGTGATGTAAGAAAAATAAGTAATTTGAACTCACCCTGCTTGTGACAAAGCAACGCAACGTGTTATAGGATACTTATGTTTATGAATTTAGGCTGTTTTAACATTAATTGTACAGCTATTTTCAGGATCCGCTGGCCGCCGTCAAACACACAGACCTAACATTGTCCTGCATAAACTATTGAAGAATTCGATATAACAGGCTTCTTCTTACCGAGTTGATACAAGCTCTCTGTGTGTCGAACGGATGCCAGCGGCTCCGGCCAATAGCCGGCTGTAGTCTCTCCCGGTTCAACAAGATCACGTCAGCTGGTCACCAAATTGTTAACTGTGTTCGTTATTCTCGCGTCCAGGAGAGAAGCTTTAAAAAGGAGACTAATTGAGTCTCTGAGAAGGTTCAAATGGGTACTTTAATTAAAAGAAGCGCGGTAATGTTACAAGCAGAAGATGTTCAGGTGAGGAAAACAGCTGTGTTCTCGGGCTCTCGAGAGCGAAGGAAGAGACACAGAAACCCTCCTCCAGCTGTTTAGTATCCTCTGCTGGCTCCTCCCCGTGGGCCGGTTGGCGCTGCTGGGGGCGGGCCCTCCACGTCTTTAATGTCCGTTGTTGCGCATAACAGAGGATTTCGACATTGTACATTCAATATATAACTAAACACGCCTCTTCTCCTCCTTATCTCTTTCATTACTTTTATCTAAATACATTTTAAACGCTGTAATCAATACTCTAAAAAATACAGGAAATACTTCACAGCATTTTGGTTTCCGGTAGTTCCGGATGTTGTCACATGCTACCCACGTCTGTAAACAATACCGTATTCAAATAAACTGTACCTTCATTTAATATTCAGTAATAATAATATCTCGACGTCTATAGTTGTAGTGTTAAATCAGTAGGTTTCGGTGTGCATCACTCCATGTCATTTTGCTACTAAATTCACCTCTTTAGGACATGGTATATTAGCCACATGCTAAATGCTAACCGGAGATGAAGGATTTTCAGAATAAAAGCTTAAGAACTGGTTGTGCACGAGAATTTCTGTTTTTTTCAGTATAAAACAGCATTTAAACTGACGGTATGTTTAAAGAGCAACTTCCAGGTTAAAGACACCTGTGAATAAATGTGTAGGAAAATGATGAATACACTAGATTTTCAAAAAAATATACAGAAATATACACTACAGTGACATCTGGCGTCGTTTTTGTAAGAAATGTTCACTTCCGCATAAAAAAGCTTCGGCACGTGACCTCCCGCGTGTGACGTAACACGGGGGACACAAGGGGGAGAGCGGCCGGTGTAACGTATTAATAAACATGGATCCCAATGCTAGTTTCGACACAGAAGAAGTTGAACATGAATATTCGAATGCATATGACGGACCACAACCTTATAATTATGAGCCTGCTAGGCGTCCAAGAGACCAGGAGCAGCCAAGGATTAGAAGAAATAACGGCCATCGGAGAGAAATTGAGCTGTAGTGTGTGGAGAACCAGTGGAGAACTGGGCAGCTATCTTGGTGAGTGACCGGCGTTAGCTACAGAATGTTAGCTAACGTCACATCACAACATTGTAAAGTTAGCTATCATATATCAGGCTATAACTAAAGTAGCATTGATAATATAGTAACGTTACTGGCAGGACTGTTGATACTGATCCATAACAGAAACTAATGCGCAAGTACAGTATCAGCCGTATCTTGCGTTACCTAATGCAACTCCACACTACGGTGCTGTGTACCGGAGGGGAGACGCGAGATACGGCTGATACTTGACGATCTGGCGGAGAAAGGATGTGGAGCCTCCGTTGATATGTCGTTGTAAATGGCTTGATGGAAAGCAGGTGTGTAGTCAGGGAGGGTGCACAGCTGATTGCAGCAAGTGAGTGGAGGTTGAGCCGGGAGCCAGGAGTGACAGCCACCACGCACACACAAACAACACAATACCGGAGGGGAGAGAGAGAGAGCGAGCAGCGAAGGGGGGGGGGGGGAGATAGAAGTAATACGGTTTCCTGATAAAGCTGTGGAGAGTATGTGCTGCAGGGAGGCGGATGCACAACGCACCCAGGAACGAATGCTACCGCCGGTCCTTTTTACTGTGGACTCGATGTCCTGACAGGCTGGTATTTGTGCAACCTGCACAAACACAATACTGCACCATGATTACAAATGGTGAAATGCAATGTAAAACTACCGAAAAATACCAGCTCCTTAAAACACAACCGCTCTACTCAACGCAACTCCACTATACCCGCGGTCAGAGAGCGGAGATGTGTCCCCTGCGTGATGTAATATGACGCGTTTGACGTATGACCTTAAAAAAAAGCCGTTTTTAAGAGCAGAGCTCAAAATTGCTCCTTTCCCTCTGAATTCCTGCCCTTATGTCTCGTAAAACATATCAAATCCTGCATTCACTTTTTTAAGTGTAATTTTCAAGCAAGTTTAAGCATAAATGTAGAAAAAATAAAAACCTGCAAGATGCTCTTTAAGCTACATTATACCATCAAAACATTGATTTTAATTTCTAACAAAGTGCAATAAGAAGCTACAGGGACATTAATCTACGTCGGTAATATTAACTTTATTTAATACAAGATTTACATCATACAGCCCATGTAGTATAATATTTTACAAATGATGAATTACAGCAAACTTGTGCAATATATCCATTATTACAGCTCCGTGGGCTGGCCGTAAGGCAATATGGGTCTGTTCTTATTGTGCATCCATAAAGGTAAAACTCATGTAGTACTGAACACGTCACATTACATGAACGTGCCGGGCGGCGCGGTCCCGTGGTTAGATGCGCGTTCATAATGCAGAGGGAAATAACTCTCAGAATAACGTTATTAGCACATTTTTACAACTTGAGGAACAAATCTTTTTAATAAGGGCTATACAAGTGTTCATACTGGGTAGTTTATTTAGTTTAAAAAAAATTATCCAACGATTTACAGACCACTGTAAGACCATGTAATTCAATGGGAAAAAGTGTTTCCGTGCCTGGCAACCAAACGGAAGTGTAGTACCGCCGTTTGGCCACCACTAATATTTTCATCTGAGTCCAGCGCACTTCCAGGGGGCTTGGACCAGAGATGTTGTTCATTAAGTGTTTCACACAAACAAATGTGTTACTTCGCAGTTTTACGACACTTTTTTTTTTTTACTTGCAAAATTATCTTTTAAATTGACAAATGTGTAATTCGTGGCACAATTCAAACGGGATCGAAAGATAATCTTTCTCTCTCCATTGACTTCAATACATAATTTTTTCAAAATAAGGTCGTACGGAGGTACGCAGGAACAATACCGGAAACAGACGTAGGAAAGATCCTCGGCTCGCACGTTTTTAACGATTTGGGTGATGGGAGACACATCTATGGAATCACAATTTCAATTGCTTACCTTTAAATGACGGATATACCTTTCTGTCTGTGATGTTTTACAAATCGGATATTAATGTGTAAAAGTAAAACATGAGAAATAGTATAGCAATATCCTGTAAAATTATGTAAAAACATGAATAAAACTAAATATCTTCAGATGTTATACATACATAAGTGTCCGACACTAATAATACAAAATTATTATTAGTATGCTGTGTGTACCTTGTGTGCACCGCCTAGTGGTTAAAGCACGTTATTGAATTATTTGTGTTGAATAATGTTATTTGATGAAAAAAATAGTAAGAGTACATAGGGGGAAAGTAGAAGGTCAATGATAGAAATATAGAATATAACAAATCAAGAAGATACTGTAAGTGATCTCTACAATAAAACAGTTTAGTGCTGGATGTACAAAGATATTAATATGAGGATGTGCAAAACAGACAAACTAATTAACCTTTATTAACAGATTACAGAATACTTTAGGTTAAGGTCTTCTTTCAAATAAGAAAAGAGCTTTGGGGGTATCTATCTACAGATACATATTAAGCCTGACAAAGTACTTAACGTCTATAATATTGCTTTCCTGCAATGTTAACTATGTTGAAGCACTTATTTTAACTGATATTATACACATTAATTATACTCTTATGTATGTAGATACTAAGTATAAGAAATGTGCAGAATATGACAGTTTAATGGTGGAGGTATGCACACATATTGATAGATGTCTTGTAATGAACTGTTGAGGAACCTGTGACCCAAGTTTTTCATTCATTGTATAACTACACCGTAGTTGTGTATGATATGTCAATGAATCTTAGAAAATCTTGAAATCTTGAAAGGGATGTGCAAAATAGCAATTATATACAGTTTTTAATTAACTAGAGAATAACGATTAATTAATATACTTTATAGAGATCTGCAGATAAATGTTTAGTCTTCTCAAGCACCAACAATCAAATATCTCTCCTGATTGTTGGCACTTTCCCTGAATTTTACTCAGGTGTAACTAAAGTCTGATTTAAGGGTTGTTTATATTTCACATCATTAATCAGAATCTCCAAAGTAACTAAAATAAATGTAGTGGAGTAAAAATACCAGGTTAACCTCTGAATTGTAGTGGAGTAGAATTACAAAGTAACAATGAGCTGTTATGTCGTTATATATTAATGCTTCCCATTGTGGATACAAGCGATTTTCACCCATTTTGTAATTACATGTTTTAAATTTGTTCACACCAATTTGTTTCCTATCACCTAAACCGCCAGGGCTGTACACAGAATACTGTCAACTTCAAATTTTGGGAAAAAATAAAAACGTCTTTTTAAAACTACAATTCCCAGGAGAGACGTGCCATAGAAGATGTTGCGAAAACACAATAGCCAGTATGTGTAGTTCTCGGGGGGCGTTCGAGTCCAGTTTTGAATAGTCTGCCGTGGTTACGTTCCATTTCAAAGAGCTTGACGCTCGGCGTAACCTTGGCGCACTGCCACTCCAACATCCAATCCCAGAGCTTGAAGATTAATCATGGCGTTTGTCAACGGGACTGTAGTCCCAAACAATAGCCGGGGATTATGGGTAGTGTAGTGTCTTCGGCAGAGTTGGGTGTAACGCGTTACAAAGTAACGTGTTACTGTAATAATATTACTTTTGTCAGTAACGGAGTAGTGTAACACGCTACTTTTATAATTCAGTAATCACACTACAGTTACTAACATTGCCCTGACACGCGTTACTTCGTTACTTACTAAAATCAGTCATAATCACACTGACAGACAAGGGGGGTTTCCGCCGCAGGTTTATATGTACGTAATCTGAGCGACTTGCGCATCCACATCTCCACGTGCAGTGCTGCATAAAAGTGGCTGAGTCAGCGATAACTTTTGAGGGGTGGAGGTATGCCCATTATATTTAGTTCGTCCGCCACCTGCTGGTAAGGAGAGTTATTGCCACTCACCCATGCGCAGTTCGTACGTGCTCGGCGAGTAAAGTAACGAGTTACTTTATGTAGAGAGTAACAAAGTAGCGTAATATATTAGTTTTTTTTTAAAGTACTATGTAATATGTAATATATTAAAACATTTTAGTAACGACCCCATCTCTGGTCTTCGGCCATCCTAAACTGAATTTTTTTTCAGATATCATATCGCATTAACAACACCACATCTGGCGTCACAGAGATCTTCTGTTACTGTCCTTTCTTCTTAGAGGAAGTACAGAAACACGTAACTCTGGATTTGTTTTAATGTTTGAGGTGCAATAAACGACACAGCAGCTTTTTGGCATGTTAAAACTATTATTTTCTGCTGGCGAAATTACAGCCTCGCCTAGTATACTGATTTCAAAGGTGTGCTCTAAAATGATATTTATAAATGAGTATTATCATTATTATAAGCCAGACAATAAATGGCTAAGATATGTTGAAAATAAACGTATTTAAGATACGTTCATAAGAAAAGTAATGTGGGAGAAAATATGTTTCTAGAAGATGTAGAAAATAAACGTCTTGGAGATACGTTCATAACGAACGTAACGTGGGAGAAAATAAGTTTCTAGCTAAACGTAATTGAGAATTCAGTTTAGTTCTGTGGGAACGTAACTTTTAGGAGACAGAGTTGCCATAATACTTTCTGACAAAAAATAAAAATATTATGAATACAAATAAAATAAAAGAAGCCTCTCGTGAGTTACTACAAGCTATAAAGTAGATTAAAAAAAATATTTGTTAGAATAAAAGCTCACTGCTGGACGTTGTAAAAATGCGTGTGTGCACCATGACAAAGGAGCCTCATTCACTTTAGACAAACTAAATGTAGCAAAGTTTGTGATTCCACCACGCAATGCGGTGTTAAGGAGTCGTGGTGGAGTCACGAATTCCAGTGAGATCAGGTTGGTTAAAAAGCACCTTATTTGTGTTGGGAAACCAAATGTTATTGCACTTTTTTGCAATTCATTTTTTTTTTACGGAGCACAGCACAGCACATAATATAATATAAAATAGTAGTGGAAATACTGAGGTTCTGTACAAGTAGCTGTTAAATGTATAGTATCTGAGTAAAGGAACTCCGTTGTTTTAACCCACTGCACGCATTACATGAAACATGCTCAGTGACACATGTTCCTGGTTTTTGTACATAACCTGTACACCACTAACACACTCACCTGCCTCTACTTCGTCAAGTTATTTGAAATATTTTTGTGCTAGCCTCCAGCGTCACATTCCCTCCAAACACACAAACACCGATACAGACCCCATGCTGTGCCTTAAATGGCAGCAGGGGTGCCGAGCTACTGTTTACTTTGCCGATTTCCAGGATGTTTGTTTGGCTTCATGCATACAGCACAGTGATAGAACACAGTGACCCGGGCTCCGGGGGGGGGGGGGGGGTCTGCTAACAAACACACTGATCTGCGGAAACACAGCCTCTCTGTGGGGTACATGCGATATTCAGATGCTATACATGCAGCTTATACGCTGTGTGTAGGCGTGCACAGACAAGATGAAAGAGGGATGGATGTCTCCGAGTCAGAGGTATTGACATGTTGAATAAGATTTATCTGGAAGAAATAAAGGGAGATGTGTTATGTTTGTTGTTTTAGTACATTGGTCAATAATAGTGTAAACAATACAGCATTATCGCATATTCTGTTTCATATTGTGTATCCTTTGATACTCTATTGATATATATATTTTATACTTTAATAGTTACTGTTCATGTTCCTCTTTTTATTTTGTTCTTTTTGTTTTGTTTTACTTCTATGTGTGTTTATATATATATATATATATATATATATATATATATATATATATATTAAGTCATCTATAATGCCTGTTAACATGCAACTGTCACAACAAAAAATCCCCTATTTGGTATCATCCAAATTCTGGATTAATAAAGAATCTAATATAATAATCTCAATGTTTAAAATACATAATACAAAAAATCTCTCTGATTTGCCCAAAAGGGTCCAATAAAACTCAACATCACACTACGAGCTCCCCCTTTATTTTCTCTCCTCTCCTTTTGCTCCGGTGTTCCTGATCTAATTACCTCCCCTACATAATGAAGTCTGAAGGAGGAGGCCGTTCTTATTTTAAAGCGGTGTGCTTTATTTTGCCCTTATTTCCTTTTTTTTTCCCTTTTTTGAGGCTGGAGGATCTGGTCGTCCAGTTAACGTAGATTTTTTATTTTATTTAGTTCATGCATTTGTGTTTTAGTTTAGGAGGAGGAAGCTCTGGGTTCGACGGCCCATTGTGTGGCTGGCCCAGACTTCATTCATCTCCATTGTTTGTTTTTTTGTCATTACTCCGGATAGTTTAAGTTCAATGTTATTATGATTTAAACAAAGTATTTATTTTTCTCTCGGGTTTAGCATCCCAATTATATGTTCTAGGTCACAAGCTGAGCCACAAAGGATTATTTATTTTTTCTTCTGTTCAACCCCTCTAAACTTCTGTCAACAGGTAAAGCCCTGTTGGTTCACAATACATATGATAGCTAACCCAGCTGCAATACTCTAGCTTTGTGCCAGATTAACAATAAACTTGAACTGGGGAAACGGCTCACTCGAAACCTTTGTTAATGGGGTAATTAAAAAAAAGACTTGGTATTAGGTACAATCCCAAGTGAAAAACCATATAGGAGAATCGTGTACAGCTGTATACCATGCGGAGGAAACTGAGCTAAAATGACCACAAAGGCACAAAACAATTAAAGTGACACGAAATGGCCCCAAAGTGAGGCTAAATTCCGACAAAGAGGTGCTAAAATCACACAAAGAGACTCAAAAGAGGCAAAAAGAAACCACGAAGATGCTCAACATGACTACAAATAGGCTAAATGAGGCTAAACTACAAGTAGACATAAAATAAAAACATGAAAACGGGTACAAAGAAACACAAATTGAGGACAAGGGACACTAATTGATCACAAGTTCTATTTTTGTTTCTAGACCTCTCTGTTTCATTAATTCTACTCTGTATAATTGTTCTGTAGTTATTCTTGTTAAAATTGTGTTTTGAAATCTCAAAACAGCTAAAAAACCAGTTTTTCAGGCAGAAATCTGGGTAACTTAATTTTTCAGAAACCTTAAACCTGAACCATTTGCTTGTGTGACAGGAGGTCTTCTCCCTCCGTACCGCTGCACGGCACTGTGCAATGCGCCTTCAGGCATTTGTCACTACTGGGCGGCGCCAGAAGTATTAAATACAGGGGTGTGGCGTAGCTCGTGACTCACGTGTCAACTCCTGCGCTGGTGGCTGGAGCACGGCGTGGCCTAAATGAATTTTTTGGGGTGGCAGCCGTTTCGCAACACTCGCATCCGGACAGCGCATCTGACTTCCGATGCGGTGGCGGAGAAATTGCTCCACTGAAGACTCCCCTGGGCGCAGTGTTGTTATCACCTGGTGAGTTGCCATTGTCTGCCTTCCTTTATCACCTGACACTTGCCTCCTGGCTTATTATATTTATTGCTGCAGCTGGATTTTGCCATGGCCTGTACGTCTCTCTCCCCTGACGGCTCGGGTGCTGTGCTGTGGCTGAATAGATTGTATGTATGGGAACCTGTAAATTCAGTTATTGACATCCATGTGTTTATTTGGCCTCTAAATAATATTATATGTACCTGTGCCCTTTTCAGGGGTGCTATTAATTGTTAGGCCCACATTCGGACAACTGTTCCTGCTGTTTTGGCTCTTTGCAGTGACTCACTGCTGGGATAAACTTGCCGTTGCTTTGCGAGCTCCGTGGCTGGTGACGTGCCCCCTCCCCCCCCCCTTCTGGACTCTGGAGCGGTTCGGGCTCTCAGGGAACTCGCCGACCAATTCTCACAGATACAACTCACTGTTTAATTTGAGCAACTGTTATTTTGGTTTTGGTAGTTTGTTTTGTTAACTTAGTTTGTATACTAGTATTTTCCTTATTTAATATTAACCATTGTGCACATACTTTATTTGCATACCTTCATTCATTTGGTTTTGTTCTTTAAGTTTATATACTAGTGTTTTCCTTGTTTAACATTGACCATTGCGTACAGACTTTATTTGGATAAGTTAATTCATTTGGTTGCATTTGTTTGGCAGGGGTGGCAGGTACTGTAGGCTAGGGAAGGCTACGGCTAGGCTAAGCCTTCCCAAATATTTTTGTCACTGCATCCTGGTAAAATAAAAATATAATGTATAATGTTTGTGTCTTTGACATTAGCGCTGCTATGCAGCCACCAGTAAACTGTACTACGAAGCCAGTTCAACATACCTTGGATATCTTTGAGTTATCTTAACTAACCCTAACAAACGAGATCTTGCTAAGCGGTCCTACGACGCTGGTTATCAACTCGGTAAATCAACCCAGGGTTTCTCTGTCCGGCTGAGAGCGCGTTCAAGGGGTGGGGCTAGTAACATTTGACCAATCACAAACAAGGACAAGCGTACTGACAGCGCAATGTCATACTTCCTTAATGAAAATGAAACTATAATATTAGACAAATATGAAGAAGTTCAACTTTAAACATCCATGACAAACACTTTATCCTGGATAAAAGCAACATAGTTGCGCCTGCAAGGTGAATACAGAACAGCAGGTTAAAAAATAAATAAACTACTGAGTGTTTGAATGCGTAGGCCTATATTAACAGGTTTATGATATCACTGTCTCATCTAAGACACGAGTGGATCTGACTTTAATTACATTTGACTCAAGTGTTTCGTCAACCTAATGTGTTGCTTAAAATAATACTTCTGCATACAGTAGGCTATGTGACACTGTAAGTGTTGCACGGCCAGATACGGCTCGAGAAGCTGACTCAGATAAGGAAAGATTATATATTATTACATTACATTGCATTTAGCTGACGCTTTTATCCAAAGCGACTTACAATAAGTGCGTTCGACCAACAAAATACAAACTTGAAGAAAACAGAATCATATAAGTACATCAGGTTTCATAGAGCTAAAACATTTCAAGTGCTACTCAACTGGCTTTAGATAAGCCAGGCCTTTATTAGTATATAAGTGCTTTGTTAATAGTTCTATCGCTCGAAGTGGAGTCGAAAGAGATGAGTTTTTGGTCTGCGCCGGAAGATGTGGAAGCTTTCTGCAGTCCTGATTTCAATGGGGAGCTCAATCCACCATTTTGGAGCCAGGATAGCAAACCCACGTGTTTTTGCTGATGAGAACTTGGGTCCCCCTCACAGTGCGGTTGCAGCGAGCTGTTTGGCTGATGCAGAGCGGAGTGCACGTGCTGGGGTGTACGGTTTAACCATGTCCTGGATGTAGGAAGGGCCAGATCCATTCGCAGCATGGTATGCAAGTACCATTGTCTTGAAGTGGATTCTAGCAGTTACTGGAAGCCAGTGAAGGGAGCGGAGGAGCGGCGTGGTGTGGGAGAATTTAGGAAGGTTGAATACCAGACGAGCAGCTGCATTCTGGATGAGCTGCAGAGTTCGGATGGCACATGCAGGTAGACCAGCCAGGAGGGAGTTGCAGTAGTCTAGGCGTGAGATAACAAGAGTCTGGACCAGAACCTGCATTGCTTTCTGGGTCAGCTGGGGACGTATTCTCCTGATGTTGTAAAGAGTGTATCTGCAGCAGCGAGTTGTAGCAGCGATGTTTACAGTGAAGGACAGTTTGTTATCTAGGGTCACACCCAGATTCCTTGCAGTCTGAGTCGGGGAAACAACAGAGGTGCCGATGTTGATTGTTAGGTCAAGAGTGGGACAATCTTTTCCCGGAAGGAAAAGCAGTTCAGTCTTGTCAAGGTTGAGCTTGAGGTGGTGAGCAGACATCCACTGAGAGATGTCAGCTAGACAAGCAGAGATGCGTGCGACGACCTGAGTCTCTGAGCGGGGAAAGGACAGAATTAATTGGGTTTTGTCAGCGTAGCAGTGGTATGAAAAACCATGCGGGCTAATGACTGATCTGAGCGAGTTTGTGTACAAAGAGAAGAGGAGGGGACCAAGAACAGAGCCCTGAGGGACCCCTGTAGTTAATTGACAAGGGTCGGACTTGGACCCTCTCAAAGTAACCCTGTAGGTGCGGTCTTTGAGGTATGAGGTGAGGAGGGAAAGTGCAGTGCCTGAAACTCCAAGTTCTTGGAGAGTGCGAAGGAGGATCTGATGATTCACCGTGTCGAATGCAGCAGACAGGTCCAAAAGGATGATGACAGAGGAGAGGGAGGCTGCTTTAGCAGTGTGCAGTTCCTCAGAGACAACAAGGAGAGCAGTTTCTGTGAGTGACCTGCCTTGAAACCAGACTGGTGCGGATCCAGAAGGTTGTTTTGATGGAGATAACAGGAGAGTTGTTTAAAGACAGCGCGTTCGAGTGTTCTAGACAGGAACGGGGGGAGAGAGACAGGCCTGTAGTTTATAACATCAGACGGGTTGAAAGTGGGTTTCTTTAGTAGAGGGTTTACTCTTTCCTCCTTGAGACTGTTTGGAAAGTGAAATGGGTGAGAAACGGTAGAATATCAGGATATAGAATATCAGGAGCGATAGATTGAAGGAGTTTTGAAGGGATAGGGTCCAGAGGACAGGTGGTAGGGCGGGCAGAGGTAATGAGGGTAAGAACCTCACTTGGAGAGAGAGGGGAGAAGGAGGTCAGTGTGTGGGTGAAAGGTGGGTCTCGTGACCCAGCGGTGAGTAAAGGTGAGTCAGAAAAAGAAGAGTGAATATCATCAACCTTTTTTTCAAAGTGGTTAACAAAGTCGCTTGACAGAAGGGAGGGTGGAGAAGATGGAAAATTGTTTTTGGGGGTTGGAATAGGAAGATTGGATCTTATCTTGAAAGAAAGTGCTTTTTGCCAGAGAGATCGAAGCAGAGAAAGAGGAGAGCCTGATAGGTTAGGAGGTCGTCATGGTGTTTGGATTTCCACCGTTTTCGCTCTGCTGCCCGAAGGATGGTTCTATTAGCACGCAGTGCGTCATTTAGCCAGGGAGCAGGAGGGGACTGACGAGCCTGCTGAGATGTGAGAGGACAGAGAGAGTCCAGAGAGGATGAGAGAGTAGAGAGGAGAGTTTTTGCAGCAGAGTTTGGAGGCAGAAGTTGGAACGAGTCAGAGGAAGGGAGGGCTGAGACCACCGATGAGGCAAAGGTAGAGGGGGAGAGGGCACGAAGGTTACGGCGGACAGGAGTTAGAAGAGATTAGTTTGTTATGTTTGGAAAGGGGTAGAGAGAATGAAATGAAGAAGTGATCAGATGTGTGGAGCGGGTTTACAGAGAGGTTAGAAGTAGTGCAGTTCCTTGAGAATATGAGATCAACGACATTGCCAGCGTTATGAGTTGGTGGGGATGGAGACAGTGAGAAAGCAAAGGTGGTTAACAGAGATGTTAGTTCAGATATCTTCCCTGTCTGGAGGTTGAAGTCTCCGAGAAGTACAGCGGGAGGGCCAGTTTCAGGGATGTGTGAGAGGAGATTATCTAACTCCTCCAAGAAGTCCCCCAAGGCGCGTGGTGGACGGTAGAGAACAACAATGGTTAATTGTGTAGGATGGGTTACTGTGACGGCGTGGAATTCAAAGGTGGAAGGAGTGAAGTTAGGTAGTTGGTAGAGGGAAAAGCTCCAGTTGGGAGAGAGCAGGAGACCAGTGGGTCTGGGTGTATGGGTGAATGAATATGCTGTGGAGAGAGCTGTTGGGGTGGCTGTATTGGATGGTGTAATCCAAGTCTCAGTGAGAGCAAGGAAATCCAGGGACTGCAGGGAAGCGTAGCCAGAAATGAAGCCAGCCTTAGGAACAGCTGACAGTAACTAGATGTTGGATCTCAGTGGAGTTTGTGGGATAGACGAGAGCAGGTCGGTTATAGCGATGAGAAGATGCACGGGCCAGTAATAATTGCGAGAGGACACATGAACAGGAATGGAGAATATACACATGTTTTAGCATGAGGGGCTAAAAAACACTAGCGATACTTAGCTCAATCAAAGTAGGATTTGCCTCCCTCGTGACTCTATTGTCTTTGTCAGTCTTCGTCTGACGCTGAAGCTCCAGGAAAGTGCTGTCTAAAATGGACACCAGTCCTGAGTCGTCACAGCTGTGGGCCCACGCCCCTTTAATTAGTTAACTTTCTGCAGCTCTCCAGTAGAAACTGCGTGACTTCACACAATCAGTTGAGCCTTCAGGCCTATTGTAATGCACTTATTACAGACAAATGTCAGAATAAACGCTTGTTACAGAGGTTTTAAGTGAACCCTACTACAATTACCCCTAGTAAATCTCTTAGTATTTGTGCAATTATTTAATCAAAGTGAACCCTAACAAGCAAATGGTTCTGATTTAAGATTTCTGAAAAAATAAGTTACCCAGATTTCTGCCTGAAAAACAGGTTTTTTTAGCTGTTCTGAGATTGCAAAACACAATTATAGCCAGAATAACTACAGCACAATTGTACACAGTAGAATGAATGAAACAGAGAGGTCTAGAAACAGAAATATAACTTACACAGGTTTCTGAATCAGAGTTGAGTCCTATCTGGTCGAGATTGCACACTGAATTTTGTAGATTTCAGTTTCGCTTAAGTACTGCATTGGTGGGGGGAGTGGCCTCTCAGCAGAAATTGTGTGACTTCACACAATCAGTTGAGCCTTCAGGCCTATTGTAATGCACTTTTTACAGACAAATGTCAGAATAAACCCTGTTACAGAGGTTTTAAGATAACCCTAGTACCATAACGTGTGGCTCAGGTTTGGGAAGGCTAAATAACTTTTTTTACCTGACGCTGAGAACTAACATCTCTTTTAACCGCCTTTGCTTCCCCACCAACTCAAAAAGCTGGCAATGTCCTTGATCTCATATTCTCAAGGAACTGCACTACTTCTAACCTCTATGTAGACCCACTCCACACATCCGATTACTTCTTCCTTTCATTCTCTCTACCCCTTTCCAAACATAACAAACTAATCTCTTCTAATTCTGCACCTGTCCGCCGTAACCTTCGTTCCCTCTCCACCTCTACCTTTGCCTCATCGGTGCTCTCAGCCCTCCCTTCCTCTGATTCGTTCCAACTCCTGCCTCCAAACTCTGCTGCAGAAACTCTCCTCTCTACTCTCTCATCCTCTCTGGACTCTCTCTGTCCTCTCACATCTCAGCAGGCTCGTCAGTCCCCTCCTGCTCCCTGGCTAAATGACGCAATGCTAATAGAACCATCCTTCGGGCAGCAGAGCGGAAACTGTGGAAATACAAACACCATGACGACCTCCTAACCTATCAGGCTCTCCTTTCCTCTTTCTCTGCTTCGATCTCTCAGGCAAAAAGTACTTTCTTTCAAGATAAGATCCATTCTTCCTATTCCAATCCCAAAAAAATATTTTCTACCTTCCCCACACTCCCTTCTGTCAAGCGACTTTGTTAACCACTTTGAAAAAAAGGTTGATGATATTCGCTCTTCTTTTTCTGACTCACCTTTACTCACCGCTGGGTCACCAGAGCCACCTTTCACCCACACACTAACCTCCTTCTCCCCTCTCTCTTCAAGTGAGGTTCTTACCCTCATTACCTCTGCCCTTCCTACAACCTGTCCTCTGGACCCTATCTCCTCAAACCTCCTTCAGACTATTGCTCCTGATATTCTACCGTCTCTCACCCATTTCATCAACACTTCTCTAACTTCTGGTCACTTTCCAAACAGTCTCAAGGAGGCAAGAGTAAACCCTCTCCTAAAGAAACCCACTCTCAACCCGTCTGATGTTATAAACTACAGGCCTTTCTCTCTCCTCCTTGTTCCTGTCAAAAACACTTGAACGCGCTGTCTTTAAACAACTCTCCTGTTATCTCCATCAGAACAACCTTCTTGATCCACACCAGTCTGGTTTCAAGGCAGGTCACTCAACAGAAACTGCTCCCCTTGCTGTCTCTGAGGAACTGCACACCCCTAAAGCAGCCTCCCTCTCCTCTGTCATCATCCTTCTGGACCTGTCTGCTGCATTCAATACGGTGAATCATCAGATCCTCCTTCGCACTCTCCAAGAACTTGGAGTTTCAGGCTCTGCACTTTCCCTCCTCACCTCATACCTCAAAGACTGCACCTAGAGGGTAACTTGGAGAGGGTCTGAGTCCGACCCTTGTCAATTAACTACAGGGGTCCCTCAGGGCTCTGTTCTTGGTCCCCTCCTCTTCTCTCTGTACACAAACTCGCTCGGATCAGTCATTAGCCCGCATGGTTTTTTATACCACTGCTACGCTGACGATACACAATTAATTCTGTCCTTTCCCCGCTCAGAGACCCAGGTCGTTGCACGCATCTCTGCTTGCCTAACAGACATCTCTCAGTGGATGTGTGCTCATCACCTCAAGCTCAACCTTGACAAGACTGAACTGCTTTTTCCTTCCTGGAAAATATTGTCCCACTCTTGACCTAACAATCAACATCGGCACTTCTGTTGTTTCCCCGACTTAGACTGCAAGGAATCTGGGTGTGATCCTAAATAACAAGCTGTCCTTCGCCGCAAACATCGCTGCTACAACCTGCTGCTGCAGATTCACTCTTTACAACATCGACCTCTGCAGCTCCAGGACATCCAGGACATGGTTAAACTGTACACCCCAGCACGTGCACTCCGCTCTGCATCGGCCAAACGGCTCGCTGCACCCGCACTACGAGGGGGACCCAAGTTCCCATCTGCAAAAACACGTCTGTTTGCTATCCTGGCTCCAAAATGGTGGAATGAGCTCCCCATTGATAGCAGATAGCTTGCACATCTTCTGGCGCATGAGTAAGACACCAATAATCAGAGGGTTGGATGGATAAACAAGAAGAAAACCAAGGGTCTGGTATTTTTGAAGTGAATTGTTTATCTACAGGCAGCAAGACTTGGCCTGAAAGTCTGTAGATGAATCTTCAACAAACACACCCATCATTAGTCAATCCATCTGCAGTAAGAAATTATCCAAAGTTTGTTGACAGGTTAAAATGGCTGAGAAAGTCATTTTCACCCCACCTTAACGTGAGATTTTGCTCAGACTTGCACTGGGCCCACTTATTTTTTATAGCTGGACTCTAAAAGTGAATACAATCAATTACTTGTTAGAGGAAGAGCTTCACATCCCAACCTTTTTGACAAGAACCCTTCCTTTTTGGCAAATTTGTGGCATAGACTGCAAAATAAATGAGACTGGAACATCCATCCACGACTGTTAGTCGGCACCCTCTTTAAGCTTAAGAAGAAAAAAAAAAGTATAACCTTCCTTCGCTGTCCTCTCTTCTAATCATCTTCTTTCGTGGACTGCACAAGTGTATTTGTGCTCCCCAATCAAACGACCTTTCCTTAGTGTGTCTTTTTTCCTTTTCCTTGCAAACACCCCTCATATTAGAGGGTAGAACAAGGATGTTCTGTGTTCATGTTTAATACTTGTTTTTGATAAAGTGGACATAATTGTTTGACCATGTTTAGAATTCTGTTTTTTCCGTTTTTTTCCGTTTTAATGTTTTGGAATTCTGTTTTTTTCCGTTTTTTTCCGTTTTAATGTTTTGGAATTCTGTTTTTTTAACCTATTTACTCGTATTTTACCACAAAAAAGGGTGTGTTTTAATGTTTTCAAATAAAATGTACACTAAATAGAAATGCCCAGGCATCATTCAGATCCAGTCTGTTGCTGTTGAGTGAGGTTATAATGGCTTGGGAAACTGTTGAGAAGTTGCATTTATCCATGAAGACCACATCCACCAGAAAATATTGATTTTCAACACCTGTGATGAAAGAAGAAAACAAGCATATTACTAATTATCTCTTACACTGTTTTAAATGTCTATCTAGCTTATTGTTTTAGGTGTATTAATATATATATATTATAAATAAAAGGGGCATTTAGAATAAACAATATCAGTACAGCCACTGTCTGCCTCTTTTTATTTATATATATATATATATATATATATTATATATATATATTATTTTATTTATATTTATATATATATATATATTATATATATTTTATTTTATTTATATATATATATATATTATATATATATTATTTTATTTATATATATATATATATATATATATATATATATATATATACATAAAATGAGGCAGACAGTGGCTGTACTGACATTGTTTATTCTAAATCTGTTTATTCTAAATTTAAAATCGTTTTTTATCCTAGTATTGTAGGTGCATGTCACCAGTTTCCCCTGTGGGATCAGATGTTTTCTGATCCATCCATATTTATTTATTTTTTAATAAAATGTGTTATCCCATTATAATGATATATTGCAATAAAAGGTATTAGTGTTGACAAGAGACATCAGCTATGTTTCCCCCTCTGGAAGACAATGCTGCATCACGATTTGCACACAACATATTGTAAAGGAGTGTTCACTACGTTGTATTTTAGGATATTACATTAAGCATTAACTTACCAATGACGATGTTTAGCACGCTGCATTTTGCATTTTGACATTTTTCCCTGTTCCTAACGTGACTTTTGGATAACAGGTGGTCATCGCACGTATTTTTGCGCTTCCAGTCAACAGAGTGTTGACAAAATTTACAATACATCACGTCACCCGACACGTAGAAGTCAGCGGGGAACTGCTCTGCTCGTGATTGAGCGGATAGCCCCGTATTCCGTATCTTTTTAGCTGACGGAGGGACAGCCATGCTTGCATTTCACTTGTGTTTGTTGGGGGTGGCGGGACGGGACCGCATGAGACAGTGACGCAGGGGTGTGTTACGCTGATTAGCGTCCCCCGGGAAAGTTTTCCCAGGTTTTTTGTTTCACTTCCTCACGAAAACAGCATTTCAGTCTAATTATGTCAAATTCCGTGATTATCTGCTTTTTTCGGGAATTTCCGCGATTCCGTCCGCGATTCCGCGATCGCGGAAAATATAGGGCCCTACCCTCATATTAGAGGGTTGAACAAGGATGTTCTGTGTTCATGTTTAATACTTGTTTTTGATAAAGTGGACATAATTGTTTGACCATGGGTTCACTCTTTGGATTTGTTCTATTTTTTACTAAAAAGAAAAGCAATACAAAAGAATTGATTACAGCAAGTATCTTGAATGCATTTGGTTCTAACGGCCTTTGTGTGTATTTTGGTGAATCTAGTATTTCGTTTGAAGGAGGTGATATGAAAATGTTGACACTTGAGCATCGTGTTCAACAGTACCATCAGTATAGATTCATGTGCACTCAATGTTCATTTCAGTAGGTACACTTTGTTAGTGCCCAGCACGAATCATTTTCCCACTTGAAATTGACCTGAAAGTTCCTCGACAAAGATTCAAAAGGATACTAGTTACAGACTCAGGTCACACAGTTCTTCATATTGATGATTTCTATACTGTCAGCGTCCCCTCATCTTAAAGTCTTATACAGTTGGGTATGATCTGAAGAACTGCAAGTTAGTCAAGTAAATAAAGTAACTGTCATAGTCCTCAAACCATTTCGATATGATGAGTGCTTCATTACACATTATCCAGCAGGACATCTCTATTTGATGAAGACTCAGGACATGATGTTCCCATTTAGTTTCATTTTCATGTACCTAGTTGACAGAAAGAGAACCCGGGATGATCCCTTAACGCTGAGGTCCATTTAATTGACAGACTATCCCTGCCACGGATTCTGTTTTTGATTTTCATGGAAAGATGTTCAAAATGCAGTTAATGGAGTATGGCGTCTTCTAGATTTAATCCCTTTGCTGATTATGCACTCTGTATACATTCAGTTTTTTCCTTTTTTAGCAGTCCCCAATGGCTTCCCATTAACTACAAAAAATGGCGACTTCAGTCACAGCTTGACAGAACAGTACATGCAAGAGTCAAGGGGGTTCAGGCATGGTTGTCATAACAGTAGGATAGAGAGAGCAGTGACACAAGACTTTCCCTCCCTGTAATATACTATCAAACTGAATGTT
This sequence comes from Notothenia rossii, assembly GCF_949606895.1. NCBI lineage: Eukaryota > Metazoa > Chordata > Actinopteri > Perciformes > Nototheniidae > Notothenia > Notothenia rossii. The sequence continues at coordinate 36,043,835 of NC_136912.1, read as the reverse complement.
GATTTCATGCCAGGTACCATTTAGGTGGAAATCGGGAAATATTAAAAATGATTCACTGTGGATCACAAACATTCCAGTTCAGATGGAGAGAGACTGAGAATCTCCCCGTTTCTCTCCTCTGATCCAGGTGTACTTATAGCTGGAAAGACATGCGCACACACACACACACACACACACACACACACACACACACACACACACACACACACACACACACACACACACACACACACACACACACACACTCCTAGTCCTGCTGTTAAATAATGCAACTGCTTGGAAGATACAAACCCTACTTCCCTCTGCTTTCTTGCACTTTGTTAACAGACCCATGTGTTTCTGACACCTCATCACATTATGACTTTATCATATCTCATGCCTTGCCTTTGTAAATGTTTGTGTGCCATTGCGTGTAATTACCCGCACCCCGTAACGTGAATCTCCTGGGTGTGTATTAGAAACAGTTTTTTTTTCCTCCACCAAACGTGCCAGACCTCTTGTGCCCAATTAGGCAGCTTGTATGAGCCGCTGCCGTCACATGGTTCCCTCTCTTGGCATCCATCTTCCCCCTTCATCACTCCGTCCCTTCATCTGTCCACCCTGTGAAAACCATCACACTAAATGTTTTGTGTTTATGCCTCTGAAAATGCTGCTTAGGTTGCAAGTGGCGCCTGATGATGGCTGGTGATATAGGGACTGGAGCTCTTCGAAGGGAGCTGGTTGTTATTGCCCTTTTTTGTTTAGAGAGATGTTTTTTCTTATTCCTATTAGTTTTTTTTCTTGGTTTATCTGCAAAATAATCACTAGGATTGGGTAATATTTGGAATAGATTCAAGTGTAGACGTTACACCAATGTTTATACTTGGCATATGTCGCCTATGTTTGTCAGCACTTTAAAGGACTGATATTACCAGACCCACACAATTGATTTGCATTGAAAACATCACACAAGTTTACGCCATATCCCTCTGCTTCAACTGTAAATTAACATTGTATTCACCCTCTGAATTATCTGAAAAACATTTATTTATTCATTAATCTATTTACAGTAAGAAGGGACAATGCAAAATGAACATGAGCGACCAAGGCTTATTTTCATCTGCAGTCCCTGGCAGGTTGATGGCCTACAATAAAGACAATAAAATATGGTCTTGGCTCAGGGTGTTAATGAGCCGATCTGCCAATCAGATGGTAAGCGGTTAAATCCCCACAGTCAACATGTCAAAGTTTCCTTGGGTAAGATTCTTATGGGCCCTATTATGCTTTTTAGGAATTTCTCTTTCCTGTAGTGTTTTTTTTGTAGTAGGTTTTTGTGCATGTAAATGGTCTGCAAAGGCTAAAATCCTAAAGTTTCTTCCCTCAGTTCACAAAAAGGGGGGTTGATGAAGAGCAGGCAGTACAATTTGGATGCAACAAGAAGAATGACTTAGTTCCCACAGTTTCTGCCAGAAGGGATGTGGGAAAAAAAGTATTGATTAGCAACATGACCAGTGCTTGAATTGGAATAAAAAAGGTGCCAGTACTCTAAATTAGCAACTGTCAATTTATTTATACATCCCAAAAACAAGTATTTGGCTCAAAGTCATAGTATATCTTATAATGCTGGTGGGTTTGTCTCTTTACTGTATATTTTAGAAAGGCTCACTGTACTTAAACAAAATGACTCAGGGTGCATCTGAGATTAGAGGGGGTGCAGTGGTAAAGTGCTATTTTTATAAGTGCGGAGTGGACCTGACACCCTCTAGGGGGGTCCGGGGGCATGCTCCCCCGGGAAGATTAAAAAAAAATATTGACGTTAAATGCATCAATCTGGTGCACTTTGAGAGCAACATGAAGAGATATATGTATACCTCTCAACACCCATATGAAACAAATTTACTTTTTCTTTATGGATATAAAAGAAAGTAAAGCCTGACTCCTACTGGCGGCTGGTTAAATGACTCCTCGTCCCTGAGTACACTCACCGTCTTTCAGCAGGAAAGATAGATTATTTCCCTGTCTCAGTCCAAATTGAACTGTATGAAATAAAAAGGCACATTTGTCTTGTAGTAAATAAAAAGGGCGACCTGGAGCCAATCCTGCAATTTCCCCACAGGTGAAAGAGTTGACATCCTGAAACCCCAACCCCTGCAGGGGGGTCTGGGGGGATTATCCCCCAGGATATTCTTTTTAATACTAACATCAAATACACATTCTGGTACTCTCTTGAGATGGAAAATAAATAAATCTATTACTACACGACATATTTAAAGAAATGAATGCCATTTTAGTTTTTTTTTACTTTGTTCTGAAAGCTGAACCTGCTGCTCCTCACAGAGTGAAGAGGCTTTGTGAATTATGTCATTTAAATTGTGGATAAGGGTGGATAGCCCCCATTGCTCTGTGTGTCAAAATGAAAGACAGCCCACACACCTATCAATCATCAAACCGTGGGGTCTGACTCTTATTTCATTACGTATTGATTTCTATCTACACGTAATGTTGTATCGATGTTAGAGATGTACTACAGCAAAAGTATTCGGTTATGGCTAGAAAGGATCCGTCTCGTGTAAAACTCTCGCGAGAGTTTGCAAGTCACGTGGCTGAATGTTTACGCTTGGCAGGCAGCCTTTTAATTACGATCGTTAACTAACATCAGTGGGCCACAGCAAATGATGGTGAGAAGCTAAACTATCTATTAATGATGTCAATGACAGGGAGTGTGATTGTTGAAATAGGGTAAGATGAAGTCCATTTGGCTATCCTTCTGGACAAAAATCTCTATTACTTTTTTGTAAAAGTCCTCCTTATCTTCTTGTAGTTTCAAAAGTTGAATCATAAATCTAATCGATAGATTTATGATTCGAAAATTATAAAAGTAAGGTAGATATGTGGATGTTATCCGGCTGAACAAAACGTGCATTTATCTAACAGGTACGTTTTCCACAGATCTTATTTCGAGCTATTTTCTAAAATCCTATGGAGAAATCTCATTGCTTTTTTGTCGAGGCAAGCCATGCGCAGCTTACTTCCGGGTTTTAGGACGTGTCACTGCAGCTCTCTCGTCTCCTCTTCACACACCACACTTTTCGCAGCACACGTACTTACACCCAATCAGCTCTCTATTATGTGAGATGACGTATGGTGGGGATGGCAGCTCTATGCCATGGATGTATAATAAGAACTGGATACAGCGTGGGAGGCGGGGCCTCATTCATTCCTATGAGAGTTGCTCATTGGCGCATGATGATAAAATGGCCCAACTTTTGAGAGAGCGAAACGTCACAAATGACCCGGCATGCCTGAGAAGTAACCATATGTGCGCTCATAGCGCATGCGCAACTTTAACCAAAATGCTCGTTCACATCAAGCACGTCAATTTGCGTACACGTAACAGCACCGTGCGTTCATGACAGCATGGTAATGATTTGTTATTATGATGGATTTGATATTAACGAGGCGGCAGTTAGCAGCTAGCAGCTAGCTAGTAATTATGCTCATGTACACATCAATCGTTATGTACTTATATTACGCTGTAACAGGATCTAGTGATATCCAAGCAACAGAGCTTCATTTAGCATGAAATAATTATTGCACTATATATATATATATACACAGTGCAATAAGCTTCTTAGTGCAATAAGAAGCTACAGGGACATTAATCTGACGTCGGTAATATTAACTTTATTTAATACAAAATTTACGGTACAATATTTAATCATACAGCCCATGTAGTATAATAATGAATTACAGCAAACATGTGCAATATATCCATTATTACAGCTCCGTGGGATGGCAGTAAGACGATATGGGTCCGTTCTTATTGTGCATCCATGGATAAAGATAAACGCAACTCACATTGGTTTCTCATACAACATCTCTGGAAACTACGTGTATTGTATTCACTGAATTTCATTCTCTTTCTTTAACGGCTCGTTGTAGCTCCAGCCCCCACCCTCCCTGTGAGCACAGTGTGCTCTGATTGGTCGGGACCATGCTGAACACGTAACATGAACGTGCCGGGAGGCGCGGTCCTGTGGGTTTGATGCACGTTCATAATGCAGAGGGAAATAACTCTCAGAATAACGTTATTAGCACGTTTTTACAACTTTTGGAACTAATGTTTTTAATAAGGGCTATACAAGTGTTCATACTGGGTAGTTTATTTATTTAAAAAAAAAGTATCCAACGATTTACAGACCACTCTTTCCCCATGTAAGTCAATGGGAAAAAGTGTTTCCGGGCCTGGCATCCAAACAGAAGTGTAGTTTGGCCACCACGAATATTTTCATCTGAGTCCGGCTCACTTTCTGGGGGCTTGCTCTATGCCCCTATGGTCATTATTTTTTTGCCACACACATTAAATAAGAAAATACTCTGAGCATCCGCAGTGTAGTTTTTACAGTCACCGTTCACTTAGAGTCTTAGATAGTGAGAGGGAGGGGCATGATCGGGCTTTGTCCCACATGTTTAGAGCCTTTCTAAACAGCTCAATAGGCACACACTGTAGACACTAATTAGAAGAAAACATACTAAAACAGCAAAGTACAGACAAATCAGATGATTAAACATGATCTTAAAATATTTGTCTTTATTTTTTATTTTTTTGTAATCAATATTTGTAATACTTTCTGCTGACACTAGGTGGGGCTGTGCCTGCCCCTAATGACCAGTCGCCACTGGCTGTTTGTGCAATTTACGACGCGCGAGTTGGCAGACTTTATTTTGCTTACTTTAACATCATTTTTCATGGTGGGGCTAAGCAATGTTTTGGTATGGCTGTAGCCTACCCCAGCCATACCCTGGCGCCGCCACTGTGCGTCATGATCTGCCGGCGGCTGAGTACACTCAGTAAGAAGTGCCGGTACCACATGGGTAAAAATCAGAAGTGCCGGTACTGTGTACCGGTGAGTACCAGCACAATTCAAGCACTGAACATAACTACAAAAATGCATACATACACACTTTTCACAATCGGTTCTTCTCTGACATTTCAGAGAATGACAGGAGGACAAGAAGAGAGAGTGATGGAGACAAGACAGAGAGGAAGAAAGGAGTCAAAAGAGAGAGAGAAAGAGGAGTCAGATTCACCGCTTTCCTCCTTAACTAGTCAGTAGATCTGTCCCCAGGAGAAGGGCCAACACTGACAGCAGATTGGGTATCTGCCAGCTGGCGAGGGCACAAACACACAAACACACACACAGGTTGCTCCTTCTCCCAGGGTGCACTGAGAAATTCCGTGACCTTGTTAGGGGTAGCAAACTGTACAACCCTAACAAGGACACACAGAAACACTCTGACAAGCCACCTGCTCTCATGTAAATGGTACTCCATGTTGTCATTGACCTGTTAAAAATTCAGCAGGTCAGTTTATTTGTGCGTGTGTTCACAGAAAAAAAAGGACAGTGTTCATCTCTGCTGGCTCTTTTCACTGCAGAGATGAACAACTGGAAGAATTCTTTCTTGTGTGTGTGTCTGTGTCACAAAACGGTCTAAAATGCAAATTAAAGCCGCTCTGTGAGGCAGAATGTTATTTCTGTAATTACAGGTGTCTGAGATTTTTGCCGGCATTCATTCTCCCAGGTAGAAAACTGACATCCTTTACATATATTTTAAACACACACTGTTGATTGGACACCAGGCTGTGTGTTTTAAGTTCATGTTTCAGTCAGAATGTGGAGGAGAGATGAAGAGAGTGTGTGCTGAGTTTTCTGCCAAACAGATGTTCATCAGCATTTCAGAGGGTTCCTGTCAAGCCATTAGACTACATTACCAAGAACACACTAATTACGAAGGTGCATGGGGAGCTGAAGGGAAGCAGGCCACACACACACACACACACACACACACACACACACACACACACACACGATGTCCCTCTCGCTTCTAGGGTACGGTGCATTCGGTGAAAAATCAAAATCATGCTTCAAATTTAGTTTGAATCCAACCCAATGAAAAACACTATTTACCCACTGTATGCAAAGCAGATGCACATACATTAAAATAAATCCCTATTTAAAAAGTGAATTAAACATTACGGGATCAAAAACAAACATACTGTTCGAAGCTTTGTCCATACTAACTGATACATCAGTATCACTAACTTTCTCATGCTTCAAATGGAACACCTACCTGCACTTTACTGTCAAATTGTCAAAAAAGCCTAACCCCTATTTCTTTTTCGTACTACTTTTCATTTATCTCCGTGAAAACTTCATTGGGTTAACGAAAGATGTCACAGAGAATTAATCAGGATTTAAGACAACTGCGATGCTATGACAATCCGACATCAAAAACACAAGCAACTTGTAGTATGGAACTTGTATGGAACTTTTAAAATAAGAAATACTTTTTGCAATATAAGCATTACTTGTTAGGCCTACACACCAACTATTATCTACTACTGTGCATATCACTGCAGAAAACAAATGGCTAACTCATTCAGCTCGGTAAACACACTGAAATGCGGACTTTATTTGATTTTTAAAACAGTAATTGGCATTACTTCCATAGTTTGCCTTTTGGTTAAATATATTGTTAAAAGTTGAAAACATATAAGCACTTTGTCAAGATATGGCTTATGATGGAAAATACATAATAACCAATTCTAATTTGAATGATCTGCGTCACGATCGTCTGTTTCTGTGAAAGTCCAATTTTGTCCACTTGTCTTGTGTTCGTCACAAAGGGTGGGACCACATTTTCTCTCTTCCTTTCATAGAAGATGGTCTAGTGCTCCAATACCAAATAAGATAACAAGGGACGCATTGAAGCTACTTTCCTATATTGGAGACTAGAGTTTTCAAACAGCTCTCACCATGCCAAATAGGTACTTCGGAGTAATTTTACTCTGTTAGGAACCTTTCTAAGAAAAAGACTACTTGATCAGTAAGACAAATCTACATACAAATAAAAGCACAGTTTATGTTAAAATAAGTATACCTGTTAGGTCACCTTAGTTGTACAAATAAAAGCACTTATTGACTCCTGGTTTCTTGCTGGATACAAAAAGGAGTTTCCTGCGTGATATCCTGTGTTTGATTGACCCAATCATCCACCAACCACTTCCTCCTATGCTCTGGTTATGATTTCTACTTCCATTAAAGGTCAGCGGCCAACAATCTAGAGCCACGACTAGTGCAAACAACTTAAAATAAATCCCCTGTAATTGTTTCTGATTCCTTTCCCCAGTTCTGCTTTCACACAAGCAACACTAAGAAAACATGGTTTACCAATGAATCCTGTTGCTGCTGTGTTAGGTCACGGAATGTTAAAACATGCAGTGGCACGTAACACCTAAAGTAGGTTAAAATAAGGAACTGAATTTACAATGGTAATATCCATGGAGGTGTAATCAGCTGCAGATGTTGTTACAGTCACATTGGAAGTAAGCGTCAACAATCTTGATGAACATTACTTTTACCTGCAACAACTGATTTATATGGCAGATGCTTGGCAGATGGCCAAGCAGCTTCTTCTGCTAAGTGCCCCACTATGTTCACGATTTAGTTTATAATTGTTGGACGTGTGTTGTAGAGCAGGAAGTGTTTCTGCCAAAAATAATGCCATGAGCAGAATCAGCTTTGAATCGCATCTTTGCCGATTAAAAGGCAACTAGGGTTAGGGTTAAGGTGATGAGTTGTCATTGGAAGCATATATTTGAAGTTGTATGGTCTAACTGAATTGATGAAATATGTTAAATGTAATTATTTTTATTATTTGTTGTTCTATTCAGAAGTGACAGTAACAAAAGCTTTCATTTCCTTAGGTTTATGGGTAAACAGGTCTCCACCCTAGCGTTATATCAAAAAGCATTTTAAAGGAATTAGACATACACACTTTGAAAAAAAAGTCATTTTACTATGTTAGGAACCTTTCTAAGAAAAAGACTACTTGTCCAGTAAGACAAATCTACATACAAATAAAAGCATAGTTTATGTTAAAATAAGTATACCTGTTAGGTCACCATAGTTGTACAAATAAAAGCACTTATTGACTCTTGGTTTCTTGCTGGACACAAAAAGGAGTTTCCTAAAGGGAAGATGACAGCTCTCCTTCGCCACTCTGCTGTTCCGCAGCGCCGCTTCCCCTCTCTCCGCTGAAATTATGAATGTAAGGCGTATAGTAATCATAGATAACACGGCAGGGTCCGTTATATTTTGTTTTCATCGGATTTCAAATAAACAAAGTCTTGGCTTTGAGAATATTAAACTTGTTTTCGGCAAATTCAGATGATAAATACAACTTTGAAGCTTGTAACGCCATAATTACAAGCGGAGAACGGAGTAACTTTACGTCACAGCAGGCATAACAACAGCCGAACACTCAAAATGTGTCTTTGGGTCAATGCGACTGATTTCGATGGAGCAGGTCACATAGTTCTATAGAACTACAATATGTGAAATATTATTGCAATATCCTGTACAATTATGTAAAAACATGAATAAAACTACACATCTTCAGATGTAATACATACATAAGTGTCCTACACTAATAATAAAACATTATTATGGCATTGTATGCTGTGTGTCATTTGTAACATCTTCATAAATTACCTTTCGTTACAGGTCCATACAGGTTCATGGCACAATGCATAAGCTTCAAATCGAGAGATTGAAACTGTATTTTTCTTTATCTTTCTGTTTTAATTTCACAATATTGTTAAGAACCTTGACTCAATAGTTTAGAGGACTCAAATGCACAACCCAGAGACAAAAAAGGTTTGAAGAAAAATAATCTTTACTTGAAAAAACAAAATCACTCTTTCAGAGGAAATAACAACATGACTAAAGTAAAGCGCTCACATGGAGGGAAAAAGGAAAAACACTGAATCTCTTAAGCAATGGCTTGGATCTGGCTTCTTGGGACAACGAACAAGACGAACTGACAACTAACAAGGGGAGACAGGACAATATATACATGAGGTAAGTGGGCACAGGTGGATACAATCAGGGGTGGGGCAGACGCTAACGATGGCGGGAAAAAGAACCAAGGAAGTAAAGGGACCTGGAATGAGACAAGGTGAATACAAAATAAAACAGGAAGTGGAACATAAACTAAACTAACATGAACATGACAATTACAAACATCACACAACTTAGCATAATTGACGGGACACTACAGTACCCCACCTTCTAGGGCTGACTCCAGACGGCCCAGGCTGCTCAGGGCGACGATCATAGAAGTCACTGATGAGTCTCTTGTCCACAACGAAAGTCGAGGAGACCCAGTAACGCTCCTCAGTGCCGTAACCCTCCCAATCGACCAAGAATTGTCGTCCTCGGCCCCGTTTGTGGACTGCCAAAAGTTTCCTGACTGTGTACACCGGGCCGCCATCAATGATCCGGGGTGGTGGAGGAGGCTTGGAGGCCGGAACCAGAGTGCTCTCTTGAACTGGCTTGAGTTTGCTCACGTGAAACGTGGGATGGACCCTGAAAGATCTGGGGAGTTTGAGGCGCACAGAGACAGGGTTAATGACTCTTGAAATTGGGAAAGGACACACAAACCTCGCTGTCAACTTCTCGGAGTGAACGTGCAGGGGTAGATCCTTGGTGGAGAGCCAGGCTTTCTGGCCTGGCCTGTAGAGGGGGGCCGCACGCCGCTGACGATCCACCGCTGACGATCCACCGCTGACGATCCACCGCTGACGATCCACCGCTGACTTCATCCGGGTCGAGGTCCGGAGTAGCTCCTGCCGAGCTCCGGCCCAAACCCGCCGACAGGCTCGGACCATGGCGCGCGCGGATGGAACCTTGACTTCTTCCTCATTAGCAGGGAAGAGAGGAGGCTGGTACCCGTTAGCACACTGGAAAGGGGAAAGACCCGTGGCAGCCGAGGGGAGAGTGTTGTGGGCATACTCTACCCAGGTAAGGTGATCGCTCCAAGTGGTCTGCTTCTGGGACACAAGGCACCTGAGGCATGTTTCAAGGTCTTGGCTCAGGCGTTCTGTCTGACCGTTGGACTGCGGGTGATAACCGGAAGATAAGCTGACGGTGGCACCGAGGAGCTGGCAAAACTCCTTCCAGAAGTTGGAAATGAACTGTGGTCCTCTGTCGGAAACTATGTCACTGGGGAAACCATGGATTTTGAACACGTGAGTTAACATGACCTCTGCCGTCTTCTTGGCAGAGGGAAGTTTGAGCAGAGGAATTAAATGTGCCATCTTTGAGAAACGGTCTACCACCGTCAGGACGGTAGTGTTATCTTTGGAGGGCGGTAGTCCAGTCACAAAGTCCATGGAGATGTGCGACCATGGTCGCTGAGGCACTGGGAGGGGCTGGAGCAGACCCATCTGGGCCTGGGACGAGGTCTTAGTCTGGGCACGCACTGGACAGGCCGCCACGTACTCCGAGACCTCTTTTTTCATGGCCGGCCACCAGAACCACTGCTTTATGACAAACATTGTTCGTTGGACGCCCGGATGGCATGTGAACTTAGACGTGTGAGCCCAGTGGATTACCTGAGAGCGTAAAGACACAGGGACAAACAAGTGGTTGCCTGGACACTCGCTGGGTGCCAGGCTCACAACATTCGCCTGTTTCACATCTGTTTCTATCTGCCATGTTAAAGACCCAACCACACAGTTCAGTGGAAGGATTGATACTGGTTCCTTGGCATTATGTTCAGGCTCAAAGAGACGAGACAGTGTGTCTGGCTTACGGTTGTGTGTACCGGGCCGAAAAGATAATGTAAAGTTAAATCTGCTGAAGAACAGAGTCCACCGGGCCTGACGTGAATTTAGTCGCTTGGCTTTCCTAACATTCTAAATTGTTGTGGTCAGTCCAAACAAGAAACGGTTGCTCCGCCCCTTCTAGCCAGTGTGTCCACTCCTCCAATGCTGCTTTGACAGCTAGTAACTCCTTGTTCCCCACATAATAATTTATTTCAGCTGTGGTCAACTTACGCGATAGATAGGCACAGGGGTGCATCCTGTTATCCTCGGAGGACCTCTGGGACAACACAGCCCCTATGCCCTCGTTGGATGAGTCAACCTCAACCACAAACTGTCTCTGGGGGTCCAGAACAGTGGGTACAGGTGCCGTGGTGAATATTCTCTTGAAGGCGGACTCGGCCTGGGGGGGTCCACTGAAAGGAAACCTTAGAGGAGGTGAGAGCATGCAAAGGTGTGGCTACAGAACTGAAGTTGCGTATAAACTTCCGGTAAAAGTTGGCAAACCCCAGGAATTTTTTGACTCTTTTTTAATTGCTATCAGGAGTGGGCCAGTTGGTCACCGCACTGACCTTGGATGGATCCATCTGCACCTGATTGGCGGTGACAATGTAGCCCAGGAAGGAGACAGTGGTTGCATGGAAGTCACACTTTTCGGCTTTCACATACAACTGATTCTCAAGAAGCTTCTGGAGAACTTGGCGGACATGCATGACATGAGACTGACTATCTGGGGAGAAAATCTAAATATCATCCAGATACACAAAAACAGAAACATTCAAATACTCTCTCAAAATATCATTTACCATAGCCTGAAATACAGGGGCATTACATAGTCCAAAAGGCATGACCCGATATATTCATAATGTCCGCTTGGGGTGTTGAACCCCGTTTTCCACTCGTCTCCCTCTCTAATCCTGACGAGGTGGTAGGCATTCCTAACATCGAGTTTGGTAAAAACTTTAGCTGTTTAAATGCTGAAGACATCAGCGGGAGTGGGTGGCGGTTCTTTACAGTTATTTTGTTCAATGGGCTGTAGTCAATGCATGGCTTTGGGGTTGGCTGAGTCCATACTGGTCGGTTCATTCTGTTAGGAGCCTTGACTCAATGGTTTAAGGACTCAAATGCACAACCCAGTGACAAAAAAGGTTTGAAGAAAAATAATCTTTACTTGAAAAAACAAAATCACTCTTTCAGAGGAAATAACAACATGACTAAAGTAAAGCGCTCACATGGAGGGAAAAAGGCAAAACATTGAATCTCTTAAGCAATGGCTTGGATCTGGCTTCTTGGGACAACGAACAAGACGAACTGACAACTAACAAGGGGAGACAGGACAATATATACATGAGGTAAGTGGGCACAGGTGGATACAATCAGGGGCGGGGCAGACGCTAACGATGGCGGGAAAAAGAACCAAGGAGGTGAAGGGACCTGGACTGTGACAAAAGAGGTTTCTCAATACTCTAATTTCCCCTCCTCGACTTCTATCCTCGAGACTTAGTCCCGCCCACAGGAGATGCGAGCGGAGGACTGAGGAGGGGAACCGAGGGGAGAGGAGGAGAAGCAGCAGGCGGTTAGAGAAATGAGAACTCCTCTCCTCTGAGCGGTCATTTTAAAGAGACGTCCATTAATGATGACAGGAGGCACAGTAGCTCTGTCTGATAGACAGATGTGTTCATGACGACTTATATATTTACTTTTAATTCCTTGACTGTGTGGTATAATGAGACTATAACAGGTTACAGATGCGGACATATACACACACATATATTTATATAAATATATACAAAAAGTATGAGAGCACTCTCATAATAACGTAACACAATCAGAGACTGGATATATACTAGCGATGCACCGAATATTCGGCCACCGAAAATTATCGGCCGAAAATGGTTAAAAAGGCCCTTTCGGCTTTCGGCCGAAAAAGCACCGAAAAAATATCACCGAATGTCCGAGAACAGGGTTACGTTGATCATACTCCGCATATTTGTCCGGGTGTTTTGATTTCAAGTGGTGGAGTAATCCCGAAGTGGTGAAAGTCTTTGCAGTTACACCCCCTCGAGAAATGTCAGCTGAACACGTTTTACAAATCGCAATCGCAGACATGTTGGCTGTGAGCCAGCCGCGAGCATGGTCGCGCGCCGTGCTTGTTGCCGCGTTTTGATTACGTCATCACAACAACACGTTAGGTTACCAAACTTATAGGTGCATTTGTTGTTGTTGAAGGCCTGGCAGTCTTTATTTACACTATTTTGTTGTAGGCCTGCTGGCCTAGATGTTTATGCAGTTTTAAAGCACCTTGGCTTTGTTCTGAATGCACTTTGTTGTAGTTATCCTACAGAGAAAAGAAAATGCACTTGACTTGGAATTAATGTACTGTGTGCATTCAAAAGTGCTGAATAAATGTTTTATGGACCCATAATAGTGATTATTATTTCAGTTAAGTTTTGCCATAATCATGTCTTTTTCCATAATCAGGTAGCTGAACAACATTGGTAAAAAAACAAAAATATTTCTATTAATCATTTTCGGCCTTTCGGCATTCGGTTTTCGGCCAACTGTTTCCTATTTTCGGAATCGGTTTCGGCCAAGAATTACCCATTCGGTGCACCCCTAATATATACCCCCCCTCTCTCTGCTCGCTGAAATGGGGAATTGAAATTACGGGCCAAAAGTTGTATTTACAAGTATTTAAAGTAAGCATAGGACACCAAACTGATCAATGATGACATGTATAGCCGCATGTCATCATTTCAGCGCTGGTTGTCTTGGTGGTGCCCAGCAAACAATGTGGGCTTCGTAAATAATTGGACAGCCTTCTGGGGAAAACCTGGTCTGATTAAGAGAGACGGCATTCATCCTACTTCGGAAGGTGCAAATGTCTTTTCGGCAAACATTTCACGGCTTTGTGGACTTAATCCATGACAAACTGGAGTTGAGACCAGGAGGCGGAGTCGCAGTCTTACACGCTTCTCTGCGCTCTCTCCTAGGCAGTCATCCATAGGAATCCCGAACCCAATAAAATACCCAATATTAACGGTGTGTGTGTCTGCCCAAGGACAATTTAAGGTAAAACCTAATAAGGGTGTCATACATAATAACCTAATAAAAGTAAATGTAACAACTACTACAGTGCAACAAAACAGGAAGATTAAATGTGGTGTCTTAAACATAAGATCTCTAGCATCTAAAGCAATATTGGTAAATGATTTAATATTAGATTATAATATTGATATATGCTGTCTCACTGAAACTTGGTTGAGACATTAAGAATATGTCAGCATAAATGAGGCCACTCCACCCAGCCATATCAATACTCATATTGCCCGAGGCACGGGCCGAGGAGGTGGAGTTGCAGCAATCTTTGACTCAAGTTTACTTATCAATACTAAACAAAAATTTAATTATACCTCCTTTTGAAAGCCTCGTTTTTAGTCTTACGCATCCGACCTGGAAAACCTTGCAGCCAATCTTATTTGTTACAGTGCACCAGGTCCTTATTCAGAATTCTTATCAGAATTCTCTGAGTTTTTATCAGCTTTGGTACTTAAAACAGATAAAGTAATTATCGTAGGTGACTTTAATATTCATGTTGATGATTATAAAAATAGCCTTACTGTTGCATTTAACTCTATATTAGATTATGTTGGTTTCTGTCAGAGTGTAAATAAACCAACCCACTGCTATAATAACACTCTCGACCTTGTTCTGACTTATGGTATTGAAATTGAGCAACTATTAGTCGAACCGCATAATCATGCTTTATTCGACCATTTCTTAGTAACTTTTGAAGTACTGTTCCTAGACTACAAAGCCTTAGTCAAAAGCTCCTGCAGCAGAAACCTATCTGTTAGTGCTATAGCCAAATTTAAGGAAGAGATTCCACCAATACTTAACTCGATAGCATGTCTGCATGTAAAGGAGGAAACTTATACAAAATGTACACCACCCCAAATTGATCATGTTGTTGATAGTGCTACAGATGCGCTGCGAATAAAATTAGACTCTGTTGCTCCTTTGAAAAAGAAGAAAATAAAACAACATAGATTAGCTCCATGGCATAATGCCGAAACCCGCAAAATAAAGCAAAAGTCGAGACAACTTGAAAGGATATGGCGTTCCACTAAACTTGAAGAATCTCGTTTTACTCTCAATGAATATAAGAAAGCACTGCGTAAAGCGAGAGCAGCCTACTACTCTTCATTAATAGATGAGAATAAGAATAATGCAAGATTTCTTTTCAGCACTGTAGCCAGGCTGACAGAGAGCCACAGCTCGATTGAGCCTTATATTCCCATAGCACTCAGTAGTAATGATTTTATGTGCTTTTTTAACGATAAAATTGTTACTCTTAGAAACAAAATTAATGACCTCTTGCCTTTGACCAGTATAGTATTATCAACAGCTCCAGGAAACGTAAGTTCTAATAGTACACTAGATAGTAAACCTCGAACAATTAAATTCAATGATTCTCTCTTCTAAACCATCAACGTGTATCTTAGACCCGATTCCAACTAAGCTGTTAAAAGAAGTTTTTCCATTAATTAGCACTTCTTTATTAAATATTATGAATATGTCTTTATTATCAGGCTATGTTCCACAATCATTCAAAGTAGCAGTGATAAAACCGCTTCTTAAAAAGCACAACCTCGATCCAGAGGTTTTAGCCAACTATAGACCTATTTCTAATCTTCCATTCCTCTCAAACATTCTTGAGAAGGCAGTCGCAAAACAGCTGTGTGATTACTTAAAAAACTATGATTTATTTGAAAATGTTCAGTCTGGCTTTAGAACACATCATAGCACAGAGACAGCTCTGGTTAAAGTCACAAATGACATTCTAATAGCCTCAGACAAGGGACTTGTCTCTATTCTTGTTTTGCTCGATCTCAGTGCTGCATTTGATACTATCGACCATGATATCCTATTGCAAAGACTAGAGCACTTAGTTGGCATACAGGGAACTGCTTTAGGCTGGTTTAGGTCCTATCTATCTGAACGCTCTCAGTTTGTATGTGTCAACGATGAATCTTCCACGCAAACCAAAGTTAGCCATGGAGTGCCACAGGGCTCAGTGCTCGGACCTATTTTGTTCACATTATATATGCTTCCGTTAGGCAATATTATAAGGAATCATTCTGTAAACTTTCATTGTTATGCGGATGATACTCAACTATATTTATCAATCAAGCCTGATGAAATTAATCATCTAAATAAAATTCAAGACTGCCTCAAGGACTTAAAAACGTGGATGACCTTACATTTTTTGATGTTAAACACGACCAAACCTGAAGTTATTGTACTTGGCCCAAAGAATTTACGAAACAAATTATCTAAAGATATACTAACTATGGATGGCATTAATTTGGCCTCCAGTGAGACTGTAAGGAATCTTGGTGTTATATTTGATCAGGATTTATCCTTTAACGCCCTCATAAAATCAATTTCAAGGACCGCCTACTTCCATCTACGTAACATTGCAAAAATCAGGCATATCTTGCCTCAAAACGATGCAGATAAACTAGTCCATGCATTTGTTACTTCAAGGCTGGATTATTGTAACTCCTTATTATCAGGGTGTACCAAGAAGTCAGTCAAGTCGCTTCAGCTGATTCAAAATGCTGCAGCTCGTGTACTAACCAGAGTTAGGAAAAGGGTCCACATTACTCCTGTTCCGGCTGCCTTACACTGGCTCCCTATAGAACACAGGATAGAATTTAAAATTCTTCTTCTCGCCTACAAAGCACTTAATGGGCAGGCACCATCTTACCTTAAAGAACTCATTATACCCTACTGTCCTACTAGGGCATTGCGTTCCAAGAATGCAGGGTTGTTGGTTGTTCCTAGAGTCTCTAAAAGTACAATGGGAGCCAGAGCCTTTTCTTATCAAGCTCCACTTTTGTGGAATCAGCTTCCAGTTTGTGTTCGGACGGCAGAACACCCTATCCTTTTTTAAGAGTGCGCTTAAGACCTTCCTTTTTGATAAAGCTTATAGTTAAGGCTGATTAGATTCAGCCCCTAGTTTTGCTGATATAGGCTTAGTTTGTCGGGGGACATCTTACTTCTTCCTTCTCTCTGTCTATACCTGTGTACTCTCATGTTCCGATTAACCCAGCTTCCCAAAATGTCTTTCTTTTTGGTGTCTATATACGCCGGGATCCGGAGTCATGGATGATCCTGCGGTCCTGTGTCATGGATCGCGCGTCCTGGATTTTGAGTCGTGGCTGTGGTCCTGGATCATAAGTCCTGGATGGATATCCTCGTGGATTCATCTTCCTATTATACACACATGCATTTCCAAACATTTGGACTACCTATGTTGCAAATGTATTATCTTTTCAATTTACAAACGGCATCTATTGCACGTCTGTCGTCCTGGGAGAGGGATCCCTCCTCTGTTGCTCTCCCTGAGGTTTCTCCCAGTTTTCCCTTTAAACTGTGGGGTTTTCTCCGGAAGTTTTTCCTTGTACGGTGTGAGGGTCTAAGGACAGAGGGTGTCGTATTGTCATACTGATATTCTGTACAAACTGTGAAGTCCACTGAGACAA
Source organism: Notothenia rossii (assembly GCF_949606895.1). Classification (NCBI taxonomy): domain Eukaryota; kingdom Metazoa; phylum Chordata; class Actinopteri; order Perciformes; family Nototheniidae; genus Notothenia; species Notothenia rossii. The sequence continues at coordinate 36,026,636 of NC_136912.1, read as the reverse complement.
ATGTAACATTTGTGATATTGGGCTATATAAATAAACATTGATTGATTGATTGACCAAACCAACTGAGACCCGTCTGTCCGCTGCATCTACGCACTGTACAACACACACACACCTACACACTGGGACCGACCCATCAGTGTCTCCTCGGTTAGAGCTCCTCCAGAGAGCCTCCTCGATGCTCGGTCCTCGATGTGCATTTAGAGAAATTAGATGTCCTTCAACATGGCGCACTGAAATCCATTTTCCGGGTCACTACCGGAGGACCGAGGAGTCGAGGAGGGGAAATTAGAGTATTGAGAAACCTCTAAGGTGAGTTCAAATAAAACAGGAAGTGGAACATAAACTAAACTAACATGAACATGACAATCACAAACATGACACAACTTAGCATAATTGACGGGGACACTACATAAAGTTAATAGTAATATTATGTTTGATATTATTATGTTTTATTAACTAGACCACTGTTTTTTAACCCACACCGCCTAGTGGTTAAAGCACGTTATTGAATTTGTTGTTGAATATGTTATATTTGATGAAAACATTTAAATATTAAGAGTAGCCTACATACAAAATAGGGGGAAAGTAGAAGGTCAATGAGAGCAACATAGAATAGAAAATATCAAGAATATACTGTAGTGATCTCTACAACAAAAACAGCTAGTGGAGGACGTCCAAAACCGGACCCGTTCGTGTCCAGTTTAACACTAGAACCGCCAACGGGGTCAATTTGACCCCGAGCTGTTTTTTATTGTATGTAACTTTTTTTCAATAACATATTAAAGTCTCCCAGTCCGTGAATTTTCCTGAAAGTGTGTTATGTAGCACCCTATGTTCTTAAAATTTGTCAATATGAAGTCAGATTGAAGAAATCGGCAAAAGAATTGCCATTTATACCTATTTCCGCCAAGCGGGTCATATTGACCCCACCCCTTTCCGCGCTATTGATTTTGCGTGTAAACAAACATGACGTGTTGCTATAGCAACGCCTTTTGTCGACTGCAGTTCCTTATAGATTGAGAGATAGATTGATAGCGACAGTCTGAAGTGAAGGAGTGCGCTCCCGCTCACGGGAGACTGCTCGCGCTGCGCTCCGCAGCAAACAGCTGTTTGCTTTTCACCCACCAACGACAACCGCCTCACAAAACCCTATGTTGTACCGTTAATAAACAAAACAATTTAACAAAATTGCTTGTCAAAATACCAATACCACAGGACCATTTTTCTTTTTAAAGCAATACTTTTACTTTGAAAATCAATGCATTCTAATGTTGGGTCAATTTGACCCCGGTGGCGGTTTTAGGTGTAAAAAATCTCTGGCGGTTCTTGTGTTAATCTGGATAGTCTGCCGTGGTTACATTCCATATCAAAGAGCTGTTTGACGCTCGGCGTAACCTTGTCGCACTGCCACTCCAACATCCAACCACAGAGCTTGAGGACTAATCACGGGGTTTGTAAAGGAAAGCGGATGTTGTAGTCCCAAATGATAGCTGAGGATTCTGGGTAGTGTAGTGTCTTCGGAACTCTGTAGTGTCTAAACTCCGAAAAAACTATTTGTTGAAGGTTAAAAACACAAAAGCATTGTACACAATTTAAACCAATCAATATTGTGTAATTAAAAAGGATAAACTGATGTTTTTTAGAGGAGTAATGCAGATATCACTGTAATCATTTGACAGTGAGGGGAATACTTCCGGTTTTATTATGAAAACTTCGAGACCGGAAAATACTGTTTTCACCCCGTGAGGGTTGACTCCAACTTTACATGTAGTACACGTTCTCCTGGCGAGACCTCAAATAATCTTTGCAATATCTATCTAACTATAGATCCTACACATCCACTGGATGTATATTCTAAAAGTACAATATACACTTCTCGCTAGAAATCTAATCAAAAAGCATTTTAATGACCAAACTATTCCACAATTTAGGATTTTCCAGAGAGAGTTATTTGTGAATAAGCCACCCTTCGAGCGTTTGAAATCAATGGGAGCTTGTTGTTTCTTACAACGACCACCTAGAGGTGCTACACTTTAAAACGTGACTATGGGTCGTAATAAGCTGCTGAACAATCTACCTATTTGGTCGTTTTTCGTAGGAGGACAGGCTGTACATGGATGTTGGTTGTAGTACAACGTTTCGTTTTGGCAAAAGCATAGAGTAGAACCAGGAAGACATTGAACAAAGTCAATCTAAAAGGATAATGTGGACGGACTCAAAATCTTCCAATGTATCTGTATTAGTGTCCACCAACATGCACACACACACACACACACACACATGCGCGCACACACACACACTTACACAGTTTTGCAAACATTGCACTGACTTCCATCATCTCCAGAGAGCTTGACCTTAACTGAAACCCCAATTAGGACAGAAACCGTCTTACATTTGAGGAGATAAAGTGCAGTGAGATCAAATTTGATGTCCATAGTTTTGACAAGCTTTCCACGGTCAACAGTCCACATGTTGTCCCCAGATGTTCCCTGTGACGGAAACAGATACAAACACACACACACACACTGCCAGTAGCCAGGAAGAGTGAATTTGGAGTGACAAAGGGAGTCCGACACTCTGCTTTTCCCCTCTGACTGCAATGCCTTTATACCTCACTCCTGTTTTTCTCCCCCTCTTTCCTATGCACCAGGTCTACTGAACTTTTCCCCT